>NC_133338.1:9668466-10001800 GCF_030506205.2 Paramisgurnus dabryanus | reverse complement strand
TTTTGTATCCATGCACTTTAGAGCTGCAACTAACGATTTTTTTCCTGTCGACTAATCTGTCGATTATTTTTCCGACTACT
Organism: Paramisgurnus dabryanus; assembly: GCF_030506205.2. Classification (NCBI taxonomy): domain Eukaryota; kingdom Metazoa; phylum Chordata; class Actinopteri; order Cypriniformes; family Cobitidae; genus Paramisgurnus; species Paramisgurnus dabryanus. The sequence goes on along the minus strand of NC_133338.1, from coordinate 10,001,720 downwards.
CTAACAATAATTTTTTTTATTAATCTAGTGTTCTTTTTTTGATTAGCTTATTAATCCTTTGGATATGATTTTTTTGTACAATTAAGTACAACTTCTAATATACATTTTTTACTTTAATTACATTTTTTCCAAATGTGGTTTAAGTTTTACAGTATACAAAAAAGTGCCAAAAATAAACTTTAAACAACACTTTAGCATCAAGCTAACTTGTTGACTTTAAGACACAAAAATACTGGTCAACAACACTATGTAAAACATACCTGAAAGGTAACACAGTTTTAAAGGAGCCAAGTCCAACAAAAGCACTGCTCAACACTGTGCAAAAATAATGGCTAATACAGTGCAAAGTTTACCTGAAGGCATCTTGTAGTTTAAAGAAGTCCATCATAAATACAGCCCAACATAAACAGTGCAAAAGGTTGGGGGCGTGTGTCACTAATTTTAAAGAATTGCAATGGAGAAAGGTTAGCATATTGACATGCTCTGAAGTTAGGCTTGCTCTTTTTTTTGTCACAGTGTTGCCAGCAACTGAGAAAAGCCTTTCAGATGGGGTTGATGTTGCATGCACAGAAAAGTAACTCTTTGCCAGCATGACCTAGATGGGAACCTTTATTTTCCATCCACCATTTCATCAGATTTTCTTCCTTTGGAATAGTCTGCTCACTTAAGTACATGTGTATCTCATTCCTCAAAATTTCACATGTAGCAACCCTATCGGAGATGCATACAAAAAAGTCACTACAGCAAGCATAAAATAGTAGAAAAATACATTATACTTTATTTAACAAAGCATTAAAATAATTTAGGTCATCCACTCGGACCGGAAACAGCCCACAAGGGTAGCCACCTTCAGCGGGTATACATCAACGGGCAAGGAATAATAAAGAATACCACAGGGAGGAGTAATTACACTGCAAACTTCAAACACAGCAACCTTAACCAAATAAAGCCACCCTAAATCATTAGTGATACGCACTCAAATCAAATCAAAATACCACACCATGAGGCACAAAATACATTATGGCTCTTATAATCCCTGCCACGGACTACCCATATAAAATGGTGGGGAGCTACCCGAGAGGTATAACCCAAAGGTATAAGGGGAACCCAGGAAAATACAGTTATAAAAAGGAAGAAAAAAAGAAAAAGAAAATCCCCTAGCCAGCAACCAAACCAATAACTCAACCTCAATAAATCAAAAGAAAACAAAAAACAAGCTGGCTAGGGAATTAATAAACATTCATAACTGGGAGCAGTCAGTTTTACAATTAAAGTAAATAACAAAAAAACTAAAGAGAACAGCGACTAGTCACTATCATCCAACAACCTATAAAAAAATAGATAACTTCATGAGTGCCAGTCACATTCAAATAAACAAAACTAAAAAATAAACATACCTTAACCGGGCGAAACCAACCAGACACATGACGGTCCAGAACATCAAACACCCACATTCTACATGAAATAAATAATTTTCATACATAAATCATCCCAATAACACAAACAAAAGAAATAAACAAAACATACATGAGATAAATCATTTTCATACATAAATCATCCCAATAACACAAACAAAAGAAATAAACAAAACATACATGAGATAAATCATTTTCATACATAAATCATCCCAATAACACAAACAAAAGAAATAAACAAAACATACATGAGAGAAATCATTTTCATACATAAATCATGCCAATAACACAAACAAAAGAAATAAACAAAACATACCTTAGCAGAGCAAAATCATATACACGATGGTCCTGAGCTTCAAACTATCACATTCTAAAACAAAATAAAATACTCATCACCACTTGTACAAATTCATCTGATATGGTGCATTCATTCACAGATGCCTACGCTCTATCATAATACTAATGGCTACATCCACGCCAGAAACTGCATTCACACAGGTAAGTAACCACAAACCCCTATCCGGGCACTTTTAAACCAGATAAGCATACATCCAACACACATACCCAAGAGGGCGATTAAACACTAGACGTATTAAACGCTTACCGTCTCATACATGGAAAGATACACGGGGACTCCGATCCCACACGGCTACAAACTGAGCAACAGGCAAATGCTAACAGGACCCCAGCTGCCCTGCGCCTTCGCCTGTCCTTTAAATAAGTGCGACTTATTATCAATCTGCAATGGGATTCGAGATCGCTTTCAAATTTCCCCGCCCCTCTTTTTTGCTGCCTTGTTACACACTGAACCGAGCAAAGTGTCCAACAGAGACACTTGCCTCTTCTCTGAAAACTTTTGGAAAGGCTTGACTGCTATGCTCTATATGAATTTTTGGAGGCCCTTTTCCAGAGGAGGTAGAGCAGAACCAGTCACATAGGACTCCATTCAAAAAGCACACTTGAGAGGCCTCAGGACCTGTTCCACTTCCTCAAATAAGCTCCACAGATCAGGTTTTAAATCCAGGAAGCTTTTCCCTCGTGGTGTGAAAACAGGATCGGAAAGTGTTGCAGTGACGGCACCTCTGTTCAAGCAGGCGGATGATCATGTGTAAAGTACTGTTCCATCTGACGGATACATCATTTATTAGTGCATGCTCAGGGGTACCCATTTGTTGCTGCTTTGCTTTAAGCTTTATAGTGGCCAGCTTACCTGTTTTAAAATGTTTCACAAGGCAAAAGTCTCAAATAAGCACAAACTGGGTTACAATATTATATGACCAACATGTATGTACATGTTTGTATTTTTGAGATAAAAATGTTTATGCATGGTCTTTGAAAAAGCTAAATTTTTAAGTCACTGACATAAGTCCACAAAACTTATTCTAAACATGTTTTCCCAAGACGTTTCAAAACAGATTGTAGTAGTCTAGAGTGTTGTCTTCAAAATGATGTGAAAATCATTCTGCCTACTCATTCACATGAAACAATATGTTGATTTACAACTTCTAAAACACTTTTGCCTGGGAAAGGCTGTATGTAAAGAGGCCTGAAAGCTCCTGAATAATCTGTGATTGACAGCTGAGGAAACAAAAGACTTGCACAATGAGCTGCATGATGAGCCTCGTAGGAATGTAACAGGAATATAACTTTATCTGTAGTAAAATTACATCTGTGTGCTTTCTATAGAAATAGTTTGTATTAATTTCAAGTTTAAAAACCATGGTTTTACTACAGAAAAAGTGCAACCATGTTTTTAGGCTACAAATACTATAGTAATCATGGTAAATTTAGTAAGGGATGTAGTGAATTGAGTTGTTATTGCATTCTGGTAAAGGTACTGTTTGGTCAACGTAAAAATAAACCCAGGGTTAATGTTTGGTTGGTCAGCAAGATTTTAACTTTTGTTAACACAGCGCCGTTGCGGCATCATGTGTTGATAGTGAAAGAAGCACAAAGGAATGTGTGGACATGCGTGTGATCCTGTGTTTAATAAACTTGCTGCATGTGTGGAGATATATGCATAGACATATATAAGATTACTAGAAAGTGTGTCAAATTTCCTGACTCGTGTGTTTGTGTGTGCCCGTTGTGTGTACTGTTTGACGGAAGGACAAAGAAAACACTTGCGTCTGGAGATAACTTTTAGTAACACACATACACAAGTATATATGGATTTAGATGTCATGTTTGGTGCACTCGGATGAAACAACTCAGTATATCAAGGAATGAAGAGACTGGATTGAGTTTGTTCATTGACTACAGAGGCAAAAGCTATGCATATTGATGTCTCTGCTCGTTCACTTCAAATGGCGTGGTGATCTCAACTCATTTCAGATAATGAGCTTACAGGAGAAAGACAGTACCTCTCCTTCTCATACAGTTTACACTGAATGAGAATATTTGTTTTCGATTTCACTTATAACATTTAAAAGTAGACATTATTAGACGTTATGTAGACATTAATCTTTTGTTTGTATGACAAGTATTCGTTAAAGCTCCACTGTGTAGGATCTACTCCCATCTAGCTGTGAAATTCTATATGACAACCAACTGAATAATACTTTCTAGCACCCCCCCCAATCGGAATGTGTTTTAACTCGTACAGTGGCCATGTCATGCCAAGGTTAACATGGCTTCCAGTAGCTACAAAGCAAAAGCAATGAAAAAACTGAACAATTTGCAATGTCCTTTGCCTGTGATCCGTCAAAGCACACAGATTTATGTTAAACATGGAAAAAGTCTGATTTTCATGATATGTCCGCTTAAAATCACATACAAAAAGCGAGGAAAAATATCCCAGGGGCTGTTACACTTGGTATTAAGATGTGTTTTCGTCGATCGGATCACAAGTGGACGAGAGAGACACATCACGTTTACACTTGGTGTTTAAATCTGTCTCTTTTTGTCCATTTTCGACCGCTTCTCTCCAGATTACTGAGGGGATGGTCTGTGGACGAGTCCCTCTCCTGTCATTTAATCATGAGCGGGAGTAATGACGGGTTTAAATGGACGCGAACTAATATTATGTCAGAGTCCAATGCTTATGTTTTAAGTAAACATGTTACATGTCCGTTTATATGTAAGAGCTTTCTCTAATATTGGTGAAATAAGATCGCTCAACTTTCATACACTTGTAAAATGAAACGAAAGGCGCGCAGATCAGCGGCGTTAGTTTTATCAATGAAAGGCTAAAAATAGGGCTGTCATCGTGTGTTTGTGCTAAAGGTCAGAAAAGATGAAAAACATTTTTCTCAGTACCTCAGATTACATAAATGGGCGGAGAGACTTCAAGTTTACAACATAGACTGTATAGATGTTAACGAATATGCTGAATTACCTGTGGAGAAGATAGAAAGTAGGCAACTTCGGTGTCCCTTGAGCCCCATCTTGGAAAACTAACATTACTCCAATATTGACGCAATATTTTCGCTTCCTTGGTGGAGTGTTTTAATGTCCTCGAAAATAGGTCTTCAACAGGCTTTCAAATCTGCCTCAAATCAAAGCATTAGATCGCGAGATCATCACGGTTTGCAGCTGTTGTTGAATCCGAAGGATTCAGTCTACACAGGTCGCATATGCGGGGTGCATACGTCATCAAACCTGGTTTATTTAAATTAACTGAGCATTACATTCACAAGTCATAAGCATATTACATCAATTTACAATTAACTAAGAATAATTGTTAGCTTTATAATTGTTAATATTCTGAAATAAGACTGTCTTGATGACGTATACCACCTACACATGCAACCTCGGGAGGCTTCAGCTAGCGGCCAGCGTGAGTGTAGTCTGAAAGCGCGAAAGGCGGAGAATTGAATGTCCCTTGTCGGCAAATGTATTTCAAAGATGGAGGCACAACATGGATTCAGCCAGTCGAGCACCTCGACCGTATGTATTTTAAATAGCAGATTCTACCTTTAAGAGAATACTTTGATTAGTGGGTGGAAGTAATTACACATGAATGAGCACATACTTTTGAAAGAAAACATGGGTTTTTGCTAAGAATTAACTCAAAAAAAGTACACAGTGTAGCATTTTTCTGACGCGCTTCTGAAAGGACTTCACTGAGGGAGAGAGAACAGAACGAGCATCATGTTATTTGTTCAAAAGCGTTCTGTTTTTATTGGGAGTAGACAGAAAAATCGAGACACTTTAACGTTTTAAATGATGTATAAATTATATCTGTATGTCCAAAATCAGCAGAGTTATCTAACCTAGATAGCAAGGTGACATTGATAAAATGTTGAAATTCCATCAGAATCATTATTATGGTCAAGGTTGACATTTCAATGCTAAATAATATTGAATCAATGTTGCTAATGTATTGCTTTCTCAATGTTGAAAATCCAAACATTGAATCAATGTTTATAATAAATTTATTTTTCAGTGTTGAAAAGCCAAACAGTGACTCAATGTTGATTTTTGGTCAGCTTCATCTGCACACTTTAACACAAATCAAATTGATTGAATTTTTGTATAATTTAGTGAACATATTTACGATCCTATAAAGTCCTGTTAATTTTGTGACCTAAAGACCTTTCCCCCCAGGACCACCATCAGACAAGTTTTTTGCTTTTATACAGCAAGTAAAATGTATCTGGTCAGATCATCTCTAAATATGTGAGTGTTCAAGAAGATTTCAAATGTGTGATCATTATGGGGAATCAACAGCTATTTTAAATACGTTTAACAAAAATAACTTAAATGTCTTAGACAGAAATGCCTTAGTTTACCATCGTCAGAAAACTGCCAACTAAGTGTATATTAACAAACAACAATCATAAGTCAAAACTGATATTATTAATAATCACAAATCAATGACATTATAATTTTTATTTTATTTTTTTATTTTATTATTTCATTTTATTTTTGCAGGGATTGGTAAAGTTATGAAATAAATAACCTTACATTATTTTTGTTGCTTTTATATCTCTTAGTAGTGTTTGTCTAGCAAATTTGCATATAATAATGTAAAGTGTTATAGAAAAAAAATTGTGTGAAATTTAAATTAACTTATCGTGACACACACACAGACAACAGCTGCTGAAACCTTTCACCAACAAATACATTTTATACTTGATGTATAAATGTAAAGTAAATACAGAATGAAAATGGTTCTATAATATTTTTTGTATGGATGTTTAACTTTAATAATAAAATAGTGTGTTTAATTAGAATGTTTTTGTGTTTTGCATTGGTACCTAAATTGGTATTGTACCGACTACAGAAATTTGGTACCGTGACAACCCTAATTGGATGTATAATGAACTTCATTAGAATGTCTATATCTACCTATATCGTCTATACAGTTTCTGAACCTTACTATAACAAATTTTAAAGTCTTCTACAATTTATCAACTTATTGTACTTACACTATTTAGTACAGTGGGGTTTTCTTTAAGACCACTGAAGATTTTTTATTTGTTCTAGTGAAGGTAAGAATATATTATGTAATTTTAATTCACAAAACTGCATACTGTTCATAGCTTTTATCATTGTATCAAGAGCTACATAATTAATTATGTATTTTTTTGCAGTTGAATTCTTTAAGGTTTAAAAAACTCATATAGCTTAATTACGGTTGCTTGCAGTACTGCTGCACCCCACATTTTGGAAATCACTGTTGTAACGTATAGAGGGAATGCCCAAGACAACTGTGAAAGTGACTGCGGTTACGCCCACTGAGTGGCAAAAGACAAGAGCAGCAGAATTTGTGTACAGTGTGAAATCAGCGAAAACACAGGGAAAACACAACTAAATTGGAAAAAGCTGTTGTGCCATAGACTGTACTAACATATTTAACAAGAATAAGGTATGTATAAATGTCGGGAAAAGCAATGTCTGGCCACATGCCAACGTCCACTGATAACAGGTGGGTTGACAAGTTGCTAGGGTCACTATCAAGTCCAACTAAATGTAATTTTTGCTGATAATTGTCAGTTATACTGACATTTTTGCGGCCGCTGCTGGAACAGCCAGTCATTTTGCTAAATGTTTTGCCACTCAACAGGGCTAGCTCCAGCATGATCATGTGGAAAAGTGACGTCGTTGCATACCCTCTATAAGCTACTGCTTAAAAAGAGCAATGTCTACCAATGTTTTGCTTGTGTACAGACCTGTGTATAATAGCTTATGCTTCTGTATTAGTATAATTTATACAATTTTCATGTTCTCTTGGTAGCCCATCATACATGGTCTGGCCGTGCAAGCAGGAAGCTAAGCCGATTTTCCTCAAACAGCAGTTAACTCTACAGCAGTTCAATATAGCAGCTGATGAATTAATTTCCTGGGGGATAAGGGTGGGGGTTTGTTGTGTTGTTATTATTTATTATTGTATGTATACAAGCTTGAAACTGCACCACAATGTGCAGTAAAAGCCGTGTAATTTTTCTTTATTTCAAAAAAATAGGAAATCTCTAAGGCAACGGTACAGTTGATTTTAAACTATTAAAGATGACTATGCAAATGTGTAACGTTACTCTTTTGTATAATTTTGCAATGTTAATACATTTGCATTTTGCAATATTATAAGTTTGCAGTGGCCCCTATAACAATGTGTATTATCCTAAATGTTACAGAAGCCACACACTTAACTGGGCACATACTGTATGTTTGCCTTTGGGATTTTGTAGTATTAAGTTTTTTTTAATGCGTAATTCTAAACCTAAAATAAAGTCAATGCTAACTTATAAAAAGAATACCGTAAGTAAGCTACACACATTCCAGCCTTCAGAATCAGATACAGAATATAACACGTTCAGCTTTTAAGACCTTTAGCTGCACTTGCTGAGGTTTGTACGATTACACGTACACCTAAAAAACCTCTGACAGCATCTGCAACTACTTTTCGGTTAAGTCAGTGTCCGTGGCGGGGACGTACTTATCCACGACGTTGGTGTCAAGTGCCGTGGTGGCGACGTATCCTTATCACGCGTAACCCCTCGTTCAGACAGCCAACGACAAGCAGTAGCAGAGCGACACGATCTTATTCATTTCAATGGAAACCGGGCGACTTCCGGCGACACGAGCGACAGTGACCGTTCGCGACAGAATGTAGGCGTGATTAGCGACGGAGTCGCGCGACAAAAGTTGAGAAAAGTTTAACTTTATGCAAATCAGCAGCGACTTTCACGAGCGACTACCAATGGGACCAGACCTGCAAACTTGTCGCTTTTCGGCGACAATCGCCGTTTTCTTGGTCAATTGGGTCATTCAATTGAATCGCATAGAACCGGAGAGTTTTTTTTTAGGTGTGTGGGGGGGGGGGGGGTCGGAAGGCTGCCCTTTATCTGAATGCCATGCGGGCTAGAATTGCCAAACATTATTGGATAATTCTTATACTTGACATTTCTCTGGGCCAATCGGAATCTTAGCATGCTTTCCTCTGGGCCAATCGGAATCTTAGCACTTCCTTCAGAATCTTGAAGACAGCGCGGTCCTTTGGATGAGACCTGGCTACCGCACGAGTCTGATGGACACTTTTAACGTGAAGGAACCATCTTATTTGAGGTAAGTCAACGTTTTTGGACCAAAAACGACAACTATTTTTTTGCTTGATTTAATTAGCGTTAGCTACCGCTTATATTGTATTTTTAGGAACGAGTCAACGCCGAGTAATGCACAAACGTAGACCTTGCATAAAGTTTGCCTATGCTTCGAGCAAAATGACTAATGCAGGGCTTAAAGTACTCCGGCCGGGGGCCGGATTTCCGGCTTGAGGACAGGTCCGGACTCCGGCGCAGGCAAAACATGCAAATGAGTCACTTTCGGCACGGACGCGCTTGGAAAAAACGAGCGCGTCACTTTAATTATGAGCGCTCATACCACGCGGCTAAATTTGAATTAACGAACTGGCAATAATAACCGGTCCCCTTCAACCTACCACCTTGATTCACGAGTCAGCGGTCACAGCCAATGGGAGCATGATATTAGGTTGTCTTAGCCAATTGCTAGAGAGGAGGGTGGGTTTTGTGCAGAAAGTGAACCAGTTCGCAGTTAGCTTGCAGGCTACACACGCTGTGGAGAATGAAGTTTATCAAACCAGAAGAAAATACATCTGCTTCGGAGGAGAAAGTAAAAAACGCTTGGCATGCCTTGAATAAAGAGGACAAGACACGGTAAGGCTTTAGGCCAGTGGTCTCAAACTCCCGGCCCGCGGCCGTCTCTCCCCCTCTATGCGGGCCGGTTCTGCTTTCAAAAATATAATATAATCTGCCACGCAGAAAGATTTTCATTTACTTCGTTTTATATTTTTTAAATTATTGATGTAAACTTTTTAGGGGCCGTTCACATGTCGCGTCTAAAACGCGTGTTAAACGCAAGTCAATGCGATTTTTTTTCATTCCTAAGCGCGTGAGAGGCTGGGCGTCCTCCGTTGCTACGCAACCATGAGCGGCTCTCACTCCAGCGAGCATAACAGAATACGTGATCAGATTTTATTGCTCATCTGAACCTCACGTTAATCATATCATTGTCTCCATGTGATCAGTTAATCTGGTCTGGACTTTGAAGTGTTCGTCCAGAGAAGAACTGTACTGTAACTCGGGGTTACCCAACTGTACTCAGAGAAAAGCTGCATGGGGTTTGTTTGTTCAAGTCACAGCTTTCATTGGCGACACGTCATAAGCAGTGCAAGCGGGAGATGTAATGCAACGCATATTAAACTACGGATGCGGAAAAAGCCAAGTGCCCAGGTTTTGAAAAGAGGAAAGATTAGGAGAAACGTGCAAAAGATAAAAGTAGACTACAGTAGTCTATGTATGCAGCTCACTCAACTCAATATAAGTGAATAATAAAGTATATGTATCATTATGTTGCTTGCTATGCAGTTACACATGAAGCATTAATATTAATTTTTACAGAGATCGAACATATTCATATAAATGTATTCAGGAATTTAATTTGTTAATTTAGTGCTAGGTTTTAATAGAAAAAGTTTGTATTTATTATTATTATTATTATTATTAATTTAAGATAAGGTTTAGAAAAGATTTACTTACTCTTAAAAATAAATTATAAAATAGATTGAAAGCACTGTTTATATTTGTATGTATTATTATTTGTTAAATAATAGAATTTAAATGCAGTACATATACAGAAATATTGTGTTTTTATGTTAAAATAGCTCTATGTCCCTCCAACAAGATGTCCATCTCAGAAATGGCCCAAAGCCAGTTTGAGCCCCCTGCTTTAGGCACTTGGTGCAGTAAACTTCCGAAACCTGAGGCTTGTTTTTGCATAGTTTTTTTGGCATAATGAGTTGTTAATGTGTTGAAAATATGACTGTGCTGTTGCTCATAGAATTAGTTTATAGAAAAAATGGGCTTGGAAAAAGTCCTGGTTGAGCCACAGAAAGTTCAGGCTCAGGATTTTTTTTCACTTTAAGCCCTGCTAATGTTAGCTAACTTAGCAGGACGATTGTTAGCTAGGCTTATCGTTACCCGGGTGTTCTGGCCGGAGTTCCGAGATATACGGCTACTAATCGAATTCTGAGCTAACGTTATCCTGATTAACTTATTCATTATGGTGGCTGTGGTGCGCGCTTGCGCAGGCAGTCATTCGTGATGTGGGTAAATGTGACTGTTTACACAACAGCTGATGCGAGAGTAATGTTAAAGGAAAACCCACCCTTTTTCAATATTTTCCTATGTTTTTACCTCAACTTAGACTAATTAATACATACCTATCTTTTTTCAATGCATGCACTTAATCTTTCTACATCACGTTGTGAATGTTTTAGGATTTAGCCTAGCCCCATACATTCCTGGTGGCTGTATACCTGGTAAACAGTAATTTTTAACAACATAGGGCTGTTTAGATAAAACAATCTGGCGAGCGTGTTGTCCTAGGATAATACACCAACAGCCAATTTCTGTATAATAAAGGGCTACATTTTGCATCAAAGTCTGTCAATGAAATCTTTACATTGTATTGTTAGTTGAATTTACATTATGAACACTAGCACTTTGAGATTGTTTATTCAATGTAAGGAGCCCTACATATAAAATGCATTATTATTATAATTATTGAACAGAAATGTATTTTGATATTCACTGCATATCAGCCATACAGTATGGAGACACGTTGTTTTATCATATTAGTCCTATGTATGATAGTTTGCAAGGTTATATTTTAATGATTTTAATTTACTTTCAGGCAATGGTTCTGGGCACTTTGGTGGAGCACTCACTGCCATTCACAATGGCCCGTCATCGTCAACCTTGCGCAGACGCCGGCTGAGGACAAAGTGGCTCTGTCGCACGAAGCTTTCACGAACATCAGCAAAATATATTTTTTTCATTTCTGTCTGTCTCTTGTTTTTTTTTTTCAGTGTCGTGCTTCACAACACCTCCAGGCGTTTCCGTGAGTTGTAAATAAAAACATTTGTAAAATATTAAATGTGTCATTCTCTTTAAGCTTCAATGATGTTTTAACATTGTTTTTTGATTAAAGTATGCTGATTTTTGTTAAGTCACGCTCAGAATCATATTAAAATCACAAAAATATAGAGCTGGGGTAACCCTAACACCACGCCCCCCCCCCCCCTCCGTGCGTGCGACACTGTCACCTTTTTTACTCTGAGGAGTTTGCAGGTCTGTGGGAGTGAAGTAGTGGAGCACACGTCATTCAAATTGTGGGCATATCAAGTAAGTTTAATAATTATTTCACTACATTTAATGTATATAGTATGTACATATTAACTGATTTTTAAGCTGTATGACTTAATATAAATATTTCTATTACAATATATGACTGCCAATTAATACCAAGCTAAAGTCTCATAATGATTAGATAAATTGATCAAATTAAGTTTGATTTCACTCATTGATTTCACATTGACTTCAGTTTTTGACATTATCTTAGCCAATATTAAAGATATCAAGGATATATTTTCACACAATGTACATTATGTAGGATGATTTTATGTTGAAAACTAATAAATCACCAAAATCTGATATAATGATTGTGATTGTGTGTGTGTGTGTGTGTGTGTGTGTGTGTGTGTGTGTGTGTGTGTGTGTGTGTGTGTGTGTGTGTGTGTGTGTGTGTGTGTGTGTGTGTGTGTGTGTGTGTGTGTGTGTGTGTGTACCTGCTAATTATCACGTTGTGGGGACCAATTGTCCCCACAAAGATAGGAATACCAGTGTTTTTGTGACCTTGTGGGGACATTTTGATGTCCCCATGAGGAAACAAGCTTATAAATCAAACAGAATGATGTTTATTGAAAATGTGAAGTAGCAGAATGGTTTCTGTGATGGTTGGGGTTAGGGAATGGGGCAGGTAAGGGGAATAGAATATACAGTTTGTGTGGTATAAAATGCATTATGTCTATGGAATGTCCCCATAAAACATGGAAACCAGAATGTGTGTGTGTGTGTGTGTGTGTGTGTGTTGTATTTTTAGTTGAGGACTGCAGGAAAAAATGGAAGAATCTCTGTGACCAATATAGGCGGGAGGTAAATAAAATTAAAGAGCAAAAGAGAAGTGGGTCTGCTGCAGAAAGTCAAAAGCAGTGGAAGTACGCTGCCATCATGGGCTTCCTTAACCCTTTTTTGGAGGCAAGAGCCACCAGTGGAAACATGCCTGAAAGGGTTAGGGAGCCCATAATGGCAACTGAAGAAAAACGCAGACCAAACTGGAAGGCAAAACAAGTCAGCCATTCAGTCCCAGGGAGCAGACAATCAGTCCTGAGTCCCAGCGTTCAGCCAGGCAGTCCCAGCGTTCAGCCATGCAGCCCCAGCGTTCAGCCAGGCAGCCCCAGCGTTCAGCCAGGAAGCCCCAGCGTTCAGCCAGGCAGACCCACCGTTCAGCCAAGCAGACCCACCGTTCAGCCAGGCAGCCCCAGCGTTCAGCCATGCAGGCAGACACAGCGTTCAGGCAGGCAGACACAGCGTTCAGGCAGGCAGACACAGCATTCAGCCAGGCAGACACAGCGTTCAGCCAGGCAGCCACAGCGTTCAGCCAGGCAGCATTCGAACAGGCAGAAGACCAATCAAGAAGACACAGCTTTCAGCCAGGCACATGCAGCGACCAGCCAGGCAAACCCACCAACTAGTAAGGGAAACAACAGGGAGCAATGGAGGCAGGAGGAAGAGCGCTCAAAAAGACACAAAGGTGTTATATCAGTATTTGAGAGAGAGCTCCTGTCTGCATTAAAAAGGGCAGAGGCACCATCCACCTCACGCATTACTATACCACCAGACGATCCAGATGAACAGTTTGTTCGTAGCTTGATACCTCAGATAAAGTCGCTAAACCCAAGAAATAAGAACAGGCTAAAGTTCGAAATTCACAAACTAATATTTGAGGCCAATTGCAACTAAGAGGATGAGGAGAGACTGATAGACCATCATGTCCCATGATGAGTTTTATAGTGCATTCAGGGTTTATGCAAACATGTTTATGTAATATATATGACTGATTTAAGTTTTTACATTTTATTTACATTTTGAATTACTTCACTTTTAAAAGGCTTGCCAAAAAAGAAATATGTGTTCATAATATACATGCTTCACATTCCTGAGAGGTTTGAAGGAAGAACAATACCCCATATTGATTAGCCACTTTTCACACTCTCAGAAATAAAGGTACAAAAGCTATCACTGGGACAATACCCTTTCAAAACGGTAACCTAAAAAGTGCAAATTAGTACTTCATTTGTACATAACGATAGTTCAAAGATACATATTTGCACCTAAATTGTTAATATTAGGACCTTTTTTAAAGGGTACTGCCCCAGTGACAGCTGTTGTATATTTATTTTTGACAGTGCAGTTTAAATGAAATAAATTCATAAACATAAATTAAGCATTGACATATACAAAATTTATATTTACATAAAGCCCCAGCTATAACACTTGTGTTTGATCATAAGACTGCAGGTAGTTCACTCTTACATAAAGAGTTTGAAGAACTGGAAGAAGCTGAATGAATGAACAAAGCAGTTAGTGTATATATTGTTGTAATGTTGTTATACAACAGGCATCATCTATTGATGATATATTATATATAGTAATATAATATAATTAATAACATTTTATTTGTATTACTAAATATTATGTTTAACATAATATTACTACAAGGCCATACAGTACAAATAAAATTTTAATTTATTATATTACTCCAACGTCCAGTTTTGGGGAAATAAATAGTGTTGAAATAAGTTGAAATTGTTTCTTAAAATCATTAAGTATTAAACCACTTACTTATGTTTAATATATATATATATATATATTTCATAGTATTTTATTTACCATACTAGATTGAATGTGGGTGTTGTCAAGCATGTAGATTTGTACTTTATGCATTTGTGGAGATGTGTTTGCATAGGCATATCTGAGAGTAGTGAGAAAGAAATGACAGATTGAAAATTTCTCTTTTATTCAGATGTGGGTGGCTCTTAAAAGAGCCTTTGGTTTGGTTCTTAGAAGAACCTTTCATGCCTGTGGCTGCCAAGGAACTGCACCCTCAGCACAGAAGTATTTAACTAATGTCTCCCTCACACGCATTGCTTCCCGTGCAGCATTGTTGCTCCCTACTTTACTTATGTTTTGCAGTGCAGAACATTCTTCGTCACTAACTTGGGTTAGTGGGTTCCACACAGTCCTGGTTGTCCTCCGCATGAAGTTGTGTAGAACACAGGTGGCCTTCACACAGGCTTCCACATTGGAAGGACTGACTCCAATTACACGCTGGTACATTCGCCACTGTGCTGCAAGTATACCAAACGCATTCTCAACAGTCAGCCTTGCCCGCGAAAGCCTGTAGTTAAACACCCTGTGTCTACTAGGAAGGGTGGTACCAGGAAAGGGTCTCATCAATTCTCTGCGGAGAGGGAAGGCTTCGTCTGCCACAAAGACGTGAGGCTGGGGCTCCAGGTGCTCTGCTCCTGGCAGCAGTGTGTCTTCAGGTAAACCAAGGGTGCCACGGCAAAGAGCATCACCAAACGGGCTATTTGACAGAGTCCCACCATCGCTTGACTTCCCATAACTGACAACATCAATGATTTGGCATCTACAATGGCTAAAAGGAAAATAGAGTATGTCCCTTTATAGTTGTAGAATAGTGACCCAGCGTTGTTGGGAGCCTGGATCACTACATGCTTGCCATCAATAGATCCTACACAGTTTGGGAAGTTCCAACGATGGTAAAACTCTGCTGCAATGTCCCGCCAGTCTTCTGTAGTGGGAACAGGCATGTAGTCATCCACCAGGGAGTCCCATATTGCCTTTGCAACCTCTGCCACAATACCAGCTACAGTGCTGTGCCCAACCCGGTAGCTGAAGGCAATAGTGCGGTATGAGTCCCCTGTTGCCAAGAACCTACAGAAACATACAATACACAATATGAGTTTTTACTATAATGGCTTGTTTAATTATACATATAAGAAATAGCTCTATATTAACATGCTTAACTATAAAACACACACATGGCATAGGCATTTTATTTAAAATAAATGTAATGTATATTACCCATTAAATAAAATATTAACCAGTAATAAATCTAAGGATGAATTTGATTTCACTCATTCGTTTGAATATTTGACATGATCTTAGTCATTATTAAAGATATCAAGGTTATAAACACTACATTATGTTATTTACATTTAAATCAAAAGCTATTAACGTTATATAAATAATACTTAAGTTACAGGTTTCTTTACCGTAAACAAATTGCCAGCCGTTCGCCGGGAGAAATGGCTTGACGGTAGTTTGTGTTCTATTTGCAATCAGAGGACCCACCCTCCGTAGCAGCTCATCGAATTGGGTCCTGTCCAGTACTGCTGGAACCGGGCTTTATCCAGTCGCAACTCCTGCACCAGCCGGTGGTACTCGCAGTGCTGCCTCCGAGCCTGAATGGTTTTGTGAACCCAGACAGTTCGGCGTTTGCGCTTTCCCCGAAGATATATAGCCGCAATGGCAAAAAGCACGCGTTGTTCCTCGTTCATTGTTCACAGATTATGAAGCACTATGTGTATTGATTCTATTTATATAAGTATTTATTTCCCTCTCAAAAATTTGTTTTTAGCGGCAAGTAAACTGATTTGTTGTTTACAACATGGGGTAACGTCACACTACTACGCAACCAGAAGTGGGAACGCCCACAAGCGACATCAACCACCAGCGGCAGGCGATGCAAGCGACAACATCGCTGGCTGTCTGAATGCGGCGTAAAAGTACACGATTGTCTCCTATAGATGGATTTCAGTCACGTGACCTTTTACATCATGCCGCCATCTTTAGGACCTACCGAGTACCAGTAGGTTATTGACAAGCATTGGCTACCTTGTACGATTTACGGATTTCTTATCTTTTATCGTCTATGATTCTTACGGATACAGTAAAGGGCTACGAAAGACAACATGTCGCATCTCGACTGTCATGAAAATAAACGCTACTTTATAAAAATATATCTTGGTTAGGGTGTGATGCCTGCTCGATCCCTGATGCGTTCTTCCAGCCGCTGTCCGCTGCTACCAAACTACCACTATTTTACAACATAAGAAGGCGTGACACAACATGAAACTTTGCTCGAAGTATCACCTGGATCTCTACACATGAACACCAGCATTGAGAACACTGTTTGTGTACACAGAGTTTACTAAAAAGAAAGGTTTTGTACAACTGACTTTGGCTGTTATGGTGTCCGCTTGTCATCTCTGCCAGACGTAAATAATCGATTTCCGAAGGGGAATGAATGAATCTCATATGAGGGTCCTTTATCAACTAGAAGGTCAATATTGTTTTTCACTTGCGACAAAACAACAACTTATCCGTGCATTTTTATGGAACTATGCTTTAGGAGATATCAATCTTTACAATCCTCCCTCCTTACGTCGCAATTGGAGATCGATACATCTTGACTGGGAAGAAGGCGGCGAGCGGACGCCAAATCATCCAAAGTCAGTTGTTCAAAACCTTCTATTTAGTAAACTCTTTGTTCACAAACAATGTTCTCAATGCTCGAGTTCACGTGTAGAGACATAGGCGATACTTCGAGCAAAATATCATGTTGTGTTGAGCCTTCTTAGTGTTGTTAAAATAGCGATTTTGATGCTCACAGCATATTGAAGGCATAGCTTCTAGTTCTTTTGCGACCACTTCAAGTCCTTAAAATGGCGGAAGACAAGTGAGTGACGTCAGCTGATATCCATGTATACGTATCGGTGGCATCCTATCCACTGACTCGCCATAGACTTTAAATCTCCTTTTCCCCTCACTGCAGCCACCTGCTCGTCTAAATTTCAGGCGAGGCGAGCCGCATCTTAAAAGCCTGCAGAGGGAAAGTTATTCTCCCGATGTGAGTGATGAGTGTTTTTCAAAATGCTCTTTTATAAGCCCTTATCGTGATTCGTGTCAGATGTAGTTCTTTATCTTAATATATTTTCTCAGTGTATTTGTATTATAATTTGGCGTGTAACAGTTTCGTTTGATGAATTTAAGGTTATTTAAAAATTAGTTTTACTTGAGTATATTTTAAGTGCTGTAACGGTATTCTTACTGCGCCACTTTTTCCTCCACTTCTTGTTTCTAAACGCGTTACATTTAGAATAATAGAATAATTAGAGAGAATAATATTCATTCACTTTAATCACGCATGGAAAAATGTGACGCGACTTTGCGTAGCGCTTCGCAGACCGATCAGGCATTACATTAAATGTCGCGAGAGCAGGCTGCTGTATATATTATGCTTCGCTCTCGCGGTACTTTGACGTCATACCCTGAACAGTCTGTGCAGTTTAGCATATAGTCATACACGCAGAAAATTGCGACCTCTGTTTTCGACACCTGGCGCCACCAACAGTGTTTTAGTCATGAAGGAGAATGAAGGGAGAAGTTTCGCATCCACCATGGTCGACCGCAAGCCCGCACCGAAAATAAGTTTTCTCGATGAAGAAAGGTAATTAATGGTCATTACGTAAGTTATGTGGTTAAGATGTGGTTAAGTTGTGTCAGCGTTGCTTTTCTAAACTATTCCAAATATCAGTGTTAAATTCGACACGGAATTTGAATAAACGTATCGATGTGAGTTTCAGATTTCTACGATATTTCTAAGTAAGTTAACTTATGTTATATACTTATGTATGTATCTGGTAACGTTACGTCGTAAGCTAGCGATTACATTATTGGCCTGATGTTTATAACTCTACAAGCGAAGTTCGCCATCTCTGTCTGCACATTATGTGAGGAAAAGGCAAATGTGTTTCATCGGTGTGATTTAGAATGGTTGTCACCAGTAGTAATACTGTGTTCTGTAGTATAAATAGTAAATATTAGTTGATAAACTATAGCAAATAGCAGTGTTATTAAGGTTCAAAAACACATTTACTACAGTTTACTATAATAAATAAATAATACAGTATATTTTCATGTGGAGACGTAACGTTATTGCAAATAACGTATTATAATTTTTTTATTACAGTAAGTTATAAACATATTATGATGGTAATAGGTGAAATTATTTATTGATTGCTTGTCTTTTATATTAGTGGTTAGATTCTTGTGTTTTTGTTCTTTCCAAAACTGTATAAAGAAATGTTACTGTGCAAAAGTCTTAGGCCACCATGCCACAATTAGATTTGTTGTTCTTGCAATGTTATAGTGATCATATATAATGGTTTTCAGTCTCTTTAATAGAATACATACAGAAAATACAGGAAATGTCTATATAGTATTAAAAACGGTATAAAAATGTAAATTGATGTGTTAAGTTTTTAGGGTAAACTCCTCTTCCACTTGAGCAATAGCACAAAACTGCAGGATATCTTAAACCTAAATAAAATTAAATCCTAATTTCTAATTTTAAAGAAAAATTAGTTTTTACTTTATTCTTCTCAAAAATGCTTAAGATGTGTTTAGTGCCAAGAGAGGTCACAGCAACAATCTCTAAAGAAGACATTCTTTTTTGTATTTGTTTCCTGTATTTTGTGTTTATAGCTTAATAATAAAATAGATTGAAAAATAAATATGGATGACATTAAAGGGATACTCCATCGTTTTGTCATATTAAAATATGTTATTATCTTAACTGAAACCCCATTCACAGACCTTTGGTCCCAGAAAATACCCATAAAATTGCCAGACAAGCGTCTTTGTGAACACAAACATGTCCTGTATATCTTCTGGGATCGTTGCCGGAAAGAGGACCTAGTCAGAAACAATGCCGTACAACAAAAGTTATGGTTCAGCTCCTTAAAACGAGAGATAACATGCATATAAACATTCACCAAGAGAAATGTTGCAAATTAGATTGAAGCAGTTATGAGGAAATTATAAATTAGATGCAAAACAATGACACACGTGCAGTAGAGAGGATGCGCGTGTCATGGCAACATGAAGATAGTTCAACTCTTTAAAATGAGGGATTTACAACATTCACGACAAGAAATGTCAGCAAACTGGACTGAAGAAGATATCAGGTAAGTTAGCTCGTTACTTACTGCGTTGAAACGGAGATCATTAAGCAGCATAAAAGAATATCGCGTAGCGTGCTCATTTGAGCTTATAATAAACGCCATCCCAACAAGATATATCGTTCAGCTCCTCAAAATGCGGGTTTTAAATGCATATAAACAATCACGATGAGAAATGTCTGAAAACTGTATTAAAGCAGAGATCAGGGAGCTCGTCAAATATCCACTCAGAAGCCGAGATCATTCACCAACATAGAACTGTGCAATCACACGCTCCTTTACAGTCTTATCATAAACAGAAATGCACGCGAGTTGTTTCTGGAGAGAGAAATAATAAATAATATGCAAACTTCAGACGCTGCGTAGAAGAGAGGGCAGGACTTTCAATAGGTCACGTGTCTTTCTGGGACCTTGCAGATGCCGGCTAATCTTGGCAGTAGTGTTGTCACGATACCAAAAATATTGTTTCGGTGCCGATACCATGTCAAGAATCGCGGTTCCGATACTTTTTTATACTTTTCTTGAAAAGGGAGAAACACTCTCAAATCTCATTGCTGTGCTTTATTTTAAAACCAGGACAACATTCTAATAATATAACACACTAATAAATTAACATATGAACAGCAGATATATTAAACATTTGAACAAAATATGAAAAACATCTCTATATGCAGTGGTTATAGTGATAACTGCTAACATTCACTTAACCATAACATTACCATAATTAATAGGAAATAATGAGTCTTAATAGGAAATAATGAGTCTTAATAATAACCATATGTTATTTAAGATGTGATATATGGATTAATATAGGCCAGGGAACTACACTAACCTTTTCCACTGGTGGCACTTGCGCTACCAACTTTTTCAGTTACTGGCGCAAAATATGATTTGGTCGCACATATTTTTTCAAGTTATATTAAGGCGCTCTGGATAATAATGAACAATAATGAAACTGTATTGCATACAGATATGCTTTTTATTTTACTTGCCATCTTTTAAACCACATGCCGCCGTGTTTTCTTAAACGTTGCAGTGTTTCCCACAGATCTGAAATGTACTTGGTGGTGGGAGCCGGTGAAAAGGGCAATTATTACCCACTGACAAATAATGGTCTACTATACATGTGACGTAGAACTAATAATGTGTGACAAAACACAATACTTTGATTCATTGAAAATTAATATTAATTTCACATTATATTTCATCAATCTAACCACCCCAAATTTTCTTTGCAATTAACAAAGCTGACACTGTTTGTCAAAGCACCACGAAAACACTAACTGTTTTTGCACTGATATATGAAGCAATTAGACCCCTTTTATCAAACTCAATATAATACAATACTATGTATAGTATATTAATAGACAGTGCAGGTATATAGATTATAAATGTGATATGGTTTAGAAAAGATATGGTTTATTAATAATAAGATCATTAAAAAATGTGAGAAAGCAAATGCAGCGCGTGGTCGTAACAAGAACCATCGCCATAGAAACCGAAGGCACGCTGAAACTGCACTCGAGCTTTAGCGCGGTAGCGCTCATGGCCATTTGCCGATCGACTCGGGTTATAAACACAACATTAATCAGACTTGGGACCCAAAGTAATTAAACTAGGACCTAACCGGACCCGACAGACCATTTAAAATATAAACCCGGAACCATACGGGTCCCGCATCCTCAGTGAAGAAAGACCTCTGCTCAAGTTTAGAAACATGGAAGACACTGCGCTTGCGTGGCGTCGCACCTAATTCATTGAGAAACAGCTGAGCATGCAAATGACACTGACCCCCCAGTCACATTAGCTACAAGCGACAGAGACAGAGCGACAGGCTACGATTCATTTTCAATGGAAGTGGCCGTTTGCCAGCGACAAGCAACGAGCTCGCCGCTGCGCGAGCAGGGCGGGGCCAAAATAGACAAGCAGGCTGTTTTATGCAAATGCTGAGCGATGCGACAAAGCGACTGCCAATCGGTGTGAAAGAGCAGCGTGATGTAGGTCTGTGGTCGAGTCTGAGAAAATAATTCAAGATGGCGGAAAATGCGTATTTATGTATATATCTGATAAGTTTGGCATTTTATCTCAAATATTTTGTTACTTTTATCGAGAAATAAATACTTTTAAATCCAAAAACACCGTTCTTGTAACTTAACAATACCTCTAAAGTGACTTTTGATACCGCTTTTGGAAACTAGCCAAGGAACGCCCATCAAGCGAGTGCGTGTCGCTCGGTGTCGTTCACTTTTGTAGCTAATGTGACTGTAGGGTGATAGGGAGAGACACGATGTGCTTTCACGCAAAATGAAGCCAACGTGTTGATGGCTCAGAGCATGTTATAAAACGTATTCTTAAAATCCACATTTCTGTTTTAATAAATGCTCATAGTAAATCATAGCATATTGTCTAAAACATTAGGTAGCACATTTGCGACCCATTAAAAATTAGGGTCGCAACGGCAGTTCAAAAGGTCGCATATGCGACCATTTTGGTCGCAGTGTAGCTCCCTGATATAGGCTAATGTTTCCTGTACTTCAATGTCTGATTTATCTGTGGTTAACTTTATATTTGAGTCCATAATTTCTTACAATGCTTTTCACAAATGAAATACACCTCCTTTGTGTAGGTCTGTGCTCTTTAAATGCTTTAATATAATAACCTAATTTAAATAAATCAGTGACAAACATGCACATGCTCTGATTATAATCATATACCCTATAGATCAATTAGCTGATGTTTTGTATGCTTTATTTTAGCAGCTTGCAAATTATTAACGTTATTTATGAAAGTTGCGTTTTTAGAAATGTTGAATTAGCCGTTTACTAATTACTACATTCTTGAGTTTAAAAAAAAATCATTGAGTGCATGTCGAGTATTCATTAAAATAGCGGAGATATGGTTTAGTGAAACAAACTGAAAGAAAATGACAACTGTATATCAGAAGCATGTAAATACGAGCTTCCGCTGCCTATTGCTCGCGCACCGTGTACGTGGATCATCTCTTTATGACACACGCGTAATCAGCGGAAGCTCGCGTTGCGGAAAAAAGCGCTAGAATAAACAAAGGGAAGAGAACACATCCTGTTGATTTTCAGAAGTTAGACTGAGCTGCAGTGGGCAGTATCACTTAGTGCTCGCTAGGGCTGTCACTTTTGAGAAAAATCAAATTCGAACGGATTTCGAATATTATCGGATATATTCGAATATCTGGGCCCCCCCCCCTTGCGCGCAACAAAAACCCACCGTACTGGAGATTCAATCACAAAATTATTAACAGTGACAGTCATAAACTGGGCTGTCTGGATTACCTTTTTACTTAATGTTTGAAACAGCAGGTTATCAACTTATGAATACAAAACTTATAAATGAAAAAATGATTCAGAACAGTTACAGGCAATAATGTGACAACTTAAACAGCAGCAGGAGTATAGGAGCCCCGGAATTCGCGCCCGCAGATTTCGGCAGAAAACTCCGCGGAATTCTGCAGATTTAATGCCCGTCATTGACAATAGGGATGTTAACCGATGACCGTTTGACCGATGGTTGACCGTATCAACGTTAACCGGTCAACGTTGTCGGTTGTCGGTAAAAAAAAGGGATCTGTAAATTAGGCTATTATAGACAGTGGACTAAACCCTACTACAGTTAGTCATCTCTTTCTTTCCAAGATCATTTTGTGTGAAGTGAACAAATCCCTCACACTCAGTTTTTCATAACTGGTCTGTTGTACTTTATAAACCAATAAAAAAACATTTGGCGCGAGGTCACTGCGTTTGGTTTCGCATGCTCACAAGGTTTGCGAAAAGTAAATGCTACAGGCTATTTTTTGATAAATTCCTTTATTCGAATAGTAAATAAAATACAGCAATAAAATAATTAAAATTAAAGTCTCTCCTGGTTGTGTTCCAAATTATTAACATTTATGTCTTTTAGGCTAACAGTAAAGTGCAGAGTAAGTTTTGTTTCTGTAAATCCTCAGCCATGATTTTTACCACTTTATTAAGTTTTGCTTTGTAGAAAGCATTTCTTTAAAGTGAATTTCGTTTTGTATAAATTGTATCTTAATTTTAATAAATGTTTCATCAACCAAATGCATGTATTTAATAAATAAAAAGCAAATATAGCAGAGTATATAATTACCGGTCCGTGCATGAAGGCGCCAGCACGGCGCGTTTACTTGCATTGCATTGTTAATTAGAACGCACCTCATCATAAATAAATAAAACTCAGCGTAGGCCTATATGCCTCATACAAGCATTAAATATCTTTGCTGCATTTGTTCTAGAACAAACACAGTGCGAGACCTGCTTTGGCCGGTGCTTCTTTTACACATTCTGAAGGTGCCCGTTTAATCCATTGGTTTTATCGTGTTGCAGTCTATTAGGCAACATTCCGCATAAGATGGGTTTAGATTTGGAAATACATTACATCTATATTTCAGTGGTAACAGAAAAGGTGATGATGATCATCCTATGTCTTTATTATTACTACCCCAAACTCTTCTGAGCTGTCATTTTCTTAAATGAGCCGCGGCAATTTTCAAATGAGCTTCACAAACGCCTTTATTTTCAAGTTCAACGCGATCACCTAGTACCTAAACTATTTCGAAACTAAGCACGGCGCCGCGTTTGCGGGACTTATGTTTCGCGCTGTAGGGGATTTAAAAAGTGTTGTGAGGTCTGTGTGTGTGTGTGAGCCGGAGGCAGAGCGCAGAGAGATGCAAGTTGCGAAATTGCAGGCGCGGCTCGAAATGGTAGGTATGTGACAAAAAAATATAAATACTAGAAAATTCATATATAATTATAACCATATGATAGATAATAAAAAAGAACTTTAACATGGTTTTTAAATTATTAAAATCGGATAATTATTAAGAAAGTTATGGAATTTTTTATCTCGAAAATTAGGGGGCATTTTGTACCCAATTAAAACAATAAAACTATGAAAAACTGTGACCTCTTCCGCTTGACCAAACACTTTAAAATATCATAACTCATTTCTTGGTCTATTTGCATAATTCAAACACCACATTGTAGGTAATTAAAAGCCCAACAAGATTAAGATGACATCTTTTTAAAAGATATATAAAAATGTTATCATTTTTGATTAACCACTAATTAATTAAACCCAGAGCATCAATCCACGCATATCTTTCCATATGAAATCAAAGCCCTCTCAAATAAAATTGCTGTATTTTTATATATTAAAGAAACATTTAATTGTTTCTTTAATATTTCTTAATTGACTAATAATGCTGGCGAGCAATTTAAATTGTCAGATATTATTAATACATTAATTGATGATTATGTAATTTATCATTCATAAATCAATAAATGCATGCATGTTGCATGCATGTATTTATTTATATGTTTGACAAAATTATGCCAATAATGTAATCTAGAGAGTCTAATCCTTCGTTCTGTATGATTACTTTGAAAAATACTGCACGGATTGATAAAAACGGAGAAGTTTTGGAAGCCAATATGATTGAATGGGCGATTCTGCTTTTGACAACAACGTCACTTGCGGATCTTAAAAAAGCACATGCGAATGTTACAATCAATCCCAAACTTCACCTAATTCAAGTTAAATGTATATTCTATAAAAAGTATTTGGTTTGAAACAAAAAAATACTCGCCTTCATAGAGGATTTCAATGTCAAACACGAGAGAAATTTTGCTTCGCTTATAACTTTCTTCTTACGACAGCTGTCTTGGAAATTCGAACGTGAGAATCAACGTGAGGAAGTAATTTATGTCACTAGTATATGGGCTTTAGAGGTATTCACAAAGCAAAGATATGACAGATTTCCTAAGTCACCAACGTGTCTGGCGCTGAATACCTGCTGGGAACACAGCCGTGGGAACAAAGCGCTCGTGCGTATTACGTCATTTTGTCACATACCTAGAAATGGCTGTTATTTTAAATAGCATAGCATATTTTAAACTAATAGGCCTATCGGTTAACCGGTTTCAACCGGCTAATGAGGCTCGGTGGCCGGTCAAGAAAATTTTTCGTTTTCGCCATCCCTAATTGACAAGCTCACATATCCCGCGCTTGAGCGTGTTTTTGAGAAGTAATCATTGACAACAAGGACACATACATAGCCGTTTGTGAGCCGCGTTTGTGAGCCGTCAGTGGAGAGTACATTAACCCTGCGCGTGCTGTTTGCTCGCCCGTTTTCAATGATAGAGAGCACAAACCCTTTGATACTTGAGATGAAATCAAACTTACCGCTGAGTTAAGCAGATCTCACTTGACTCTGTCGTCTATGTGACGCGTGACAGTCAGCACATGATCATTTAAAATCCGTTTACAAGAAAAATGCTGTTGTTGTTTACATTGCGTTGTAAAAATAATAAAATTATCTTCATTCATGCTAATTTCATAATGCGAACGTATTAACACAAGCTTTTATTCTGCTATAATATTTAACACTATAAACATTAATATGTCATTTTATATACAAACTATAATTCTATCTTCACATGCACATTAGGTTCATGTTGGTCTAATTTGATTCCCTCTCTTGGGCACAGTTGTCATTGTTGGTCTCACTCTCAGCCTCCTTCCTATTACGAGGTGTTACTGTAAAAAATGCGTTACATATGGCATTTAAAAAACCGGATGGTTTATTTAAAGTTCGAATACGGATATTTCACGTCATGTTCGAATGCATATTCGAATATCGAATAAAAAGTGACAGCCCTAGTGCTCGCACATGACAGCTGCAGTTTTGGCTGCGTTTGTGAGGAGAAAAAACACAGCCGTCCACAGGGATGCAATGGAAACGTGAATTGCACGCACCAACATGAAATGTGTCACTTACAAATCTGGGACGCGTTCATTCTTAAAAGTATCGATACTAGGGTTGTTGCGGTGACAGAATTTTCCCACCGGTTAATCAGCGTGTGACAAACCCGGTTTTACCGGTTTCACCGGGTGGGAGGGGCTTATAAATGCACAGAAGTTCGCATTTTACTTTCACTTTTGAATTAGATGCAACTGTTGTTTAAATCCAGCGCTTGCGTACGTAAGGGATAATGTAGAGGCAGCCGGTAGTTATTGGGAAATAAGCCCCGACAGTGTGATCTTGTATCACACTGAAGGGGCTTATTTCCCAATAACTACCGTCTGCCTCTACATTATCCCGCTTATTACACGGCTGCCACATAAGAAAAAAACTGGACATGAATATGAATTTGAAACATTTTATTGGCATATTTGTTTTAAATTTACATTTTTATCCTTCCGCGAAACTTTGCACAGATGCATAAAATGATCGTAATACCTTATTAAGATCCTCTGCTTCATACTTGTCTGTCTCCATTTTTTCTCTTTAACCAGTCTTTGAGAAGTTTTAATGCCCATTCTGTATTTTTTTGTGTGGCTTCGTAGCTGTCAAGTCTCAGTAAGCTGTCTGTGTCTTGTCGTGGTTGTCGAGTATTTGTCACAAGATGGCGCCAAACAGACAGTAATCTTTATTGATCTTTATTGGCGCGGAGCGATTTTACTCGTGCAAGTAGTCCGGCTATGCGTTATTATTTTGGAGCGGTTATTATTTGAAAAGAACGAACCTGCAAATGTCTCAACTGACCAATCAGAATCAAGCATTCCAGAGAGCCGTGTAATAAGCTGCGTTAAATCGCGTATGAATTTGCGTGCAAATGCGAGTGCAACAGCTGGTTTAAGTGCTTGAGTCAATGTGCGCAGGTACTTCTGACAGAAACCCGCCAGTCCCAAGCAGAGCAACCGGCTATTCCTCCATAAAGCGCTGCTGGAATGATGGGTTTATTATTATTCTTAATGAAAAACACAACAACAAAACGATCTTGCCTATATTAAACATCATATATGTATCTTATAACAAAAATGAGGAAGCACGCGGCTTCTGCCATCGTCTGCTCGGCGCAGTCTGACAGGAATAAATGAAATCTGACACCCGCAGCCGCTGCTCTGTGATGACGCGAGCCTCGCAAACTCTGACTGAAATAAATGAAATCTAACACCTGCTGCTCTGTGACGTGATGCGCGTTCAGCTTCGCTGAATTCAGGGAGCAGACACATTCAGTTGTAAGTGTTTGCTCTCTCTAACGAAACTAAATTATTTAATTACAAGAAAATATCAAAACGACGTTGAAAGACGGTGTCGCGGTGGGCAAGTGATCTAACCGGTGAGAGGCTGAAGCACCGGTAATCACCGTTTCACCGACTATCGCAGCAAGCCTAATCGATACTAATACATTTAGGAACCATTTTGGTTTTTTATTTCCGAGAATCGCGGTCCTTTAAAATATCGATGCATCGTGCAACACTACTTGGCAGTGTGAATGAACAAAAAAATCAAACGAAAAAATCCAGGATGCCTTTTCTGTGTATTTTCCGGAATGTCTGTGTGAAAAGGGCTTAAGAAGAGTTGATACATACCTCTATCTTCTTAGTGCGTGCACTTAAGCACTGTGGCGCACGGCGACACTTTGGTAGCACTTAGCTTAGCCCAGTTCATTCAATGGTACCAAACAGAGATGAAGTTAGAAATGACCAAACACATCAACGTTTTCTCTATTTAAAATGAGTAGTTATACGACCAAATATGGTGGCACAAAATAAAACGTGGCACTTTTCAAAGCGGGTTAAAAAGGGTAACTGTAATGTATGGCAGAATAGCACTTTTGGAAGTACTTCGACTCAGTAAAACTTTCCCTCTCATTATGTACTGTATGTGGAAATATGTTTTTTTAACCATAAACCACACAAAAACATTGGATTACACCAAATACACAAAATAACGTTCTTTTTAGCAATGTACTTGGGGCTCCATAACATTTACTTAAACATTTTCAACTTCAAACAATAGTAAACTAACTTGAAAAGACCATTAACAATTATAATAACTGAAGTAAAACGAAGAAAGATCAACAAATGCTTTAAAACATATTGTACATTTTTAATTCATGCTAGTAAATGTATGCATTAAATAAGGTTACAAATTTTTACTTTTGTGCTCATAAGGTTAGGTACCTCTACTTCATTGATGTTCCTAATTTATCATGTTATATTTTGCAGCTGGTAAGGTGGACAGTCTCAAGCCTGTTAAACACAATTATCTCATGAGAAAGAAGGCTGAGATGCTCCAGTCTCAGTTGAATGAGCTGGAGGAGAAAATTACTTGCTCAAGAAGAAGCTTGAAGAGAAGTTTGCACAACAACAAGGTTTGTACAGATGGAGCAGATGGCTTTATAGACCCTGTGTAGGCTTCAATACTTCTGTCACAACATACCTGTACCATAAAATTATTTAATCTGTGGTTTAATATTGTTGGTTTTTACCTTTTATTTTACCTCAAATATCTACTACTTGTCTTAAAATGACAAACAGCAGCACAAATTGTTTTAAATTCAGTTGTTTTACACGTCTTCCTTTTTGATTCCACTTTATTGATTAACTGGATTAAGCTGGGCGTACACGGTGCGAACACGAGTGAGTTTATGCGAAAATAATTTGGACGCAGTCACACACAACAAGATTTTACTGTACGACTTGACAAATTCTGACGTAAGCATTTTCGCACCTGTGAGGATGAAGTTTTCAGTGTACAAAAAATAAAAATAAAATATTCAAAGATATTGGCTTAAGTGCAGAGAACAGCCTGGAACAGTCTGTTCTTTTGTATCTCTGTTTAAGCATTCCGAAATTACAATATAGGTCTATCGCATTTGCGTTTTACCGCCTTAATATATCATGATTGTGGTGCCAAGTACACATCGTTATTGCTATTATTAATGTTACATAATTGTTGCTTTTTTAATAAATATGACCGTTTAAAAACAAATTCAGTGGGCCTATTTATTTATTTGAAAATGCAGAATGAGCAAAGAGTTAAAACGCAAGGTAAGCTAAGGTTACACGTCTTTCCCTTTGTGATTAAAGTATTAAGACATCTACAGCCAAATATAAATTTGTAAAACGAAAATAATTTAATTTTATATAAAACACATTGTGGCTTGTCAATGCAGTGTCTTGAAGTAAAAGTGAGCTGTATTTGTGCACCTGTAACTGCATAAAATAAATGCCATACAGAAGGCATTGCATATTAAAGGCGTTCTAAGCGAATCTGCGAGACGTTAGTTATTGTTGACGTTTGAATTGTTTTCAAACAGACAGAGCGTAGCTAACTCCTCCCCCTCCCCTCATGAACGCGCCCAACTGCCACCCCCAAATCCTTCTTGTCGTTTATTGGCTGATACACTTTGTTATGGTTTCTGTTTGTAGGTTTGGCCACTGTTTTGTTATTGCCGTTTGTGAAGCCTGGGCTGTCTACAGAGATCGCGTTTTTTTACAGTTTGATCAGCGGACAGGCAGCAAGCAGATAGTGAGGAGATGTTTGCTGTATGTAACAAAAATGTTTTATGGTCTAAAACGGGTCAATTCGCTTAGAGCACCTTTAATAGGCATTTTCACAGTATGTCAATTAATACAGAGCAATACAAATATAGTATGAAAACAAATGAATCATTATTTAAATAAAGTTTCAGAGAAAGCCTACGTTTTTAGTCATTTAAATTGTGTCATAATTGTGTCAAAAGAACAGGCTAAGGTTAGGGTTAGGGTCCATTGGTCGAAAATATGTAAAAAAAAAAAATGTGGGTAAAAAATGCCAAACAAAAACGTTTAAGCTCACTTGTTAAAGCAAAAGCTCCTTAATAATGTGGAAAACGTCGTCTCCGCATATGATTATCATGTTTAATGTACTCTCTTAACTTCGGGCATCGGCCCAAAAAAACGCATATTGGTCGGGCTCTAGTGTATAACATGTAAAACAATAAAGGCATATCTTATATAAAATATAGACATCCCGTTGCTCTATATTATCTGTCGCGACAGCCCTTTTAACCCTCAAGAGTTCCTTTAAAAAACTTCCTTAAGTGTTCCTAAGGCCACAAAATGACACCTTCACAAAAACTGCTCTAAAAATATCATACGTCGATATTTTTTTTCATTTTAAACGATGCAGTCTTTTAGAACTACTTCTGCCTGAAACATAGATATCAAATATTGATTAAATTTGTGGAAATTTTAACCATTTATATGCCTGTTTGTTTACATTAGCCCATGTTTTTTTTAACAGAAAAAACAAAAAAACTAAATATTTTCCAAAAAACACATTTGAACCACCATGTGATTATTATTATTATTATACCCTGAGATGGGTCAAAGATTGGTAGCAACATTGATTTTCATGCATTGTTATTTTTTGAACAAGGTCAGATTTTATAAAAAACTTCCTTAAGTGTTCCTAAGGCCACAAAATGACACCTTCCCAAAAATTGCTCTAAAAATATCATACGTCAATATTTTTTTTCATTTTAAACGATGCAGTCTTATAGAACTACTTCTGCTTGAAACATAGATATCAAATATTAATTAAATTTGTGGAATTTTTAACCCTTTATATGCCTGTTTGCTTACATTAGCCCATGTTTTTTTACAGAAAAAAACAAAAAAACTAAATATTTTCCAAAAAATACATTTGAACCACCATGTGATTATTATTATTATTATACCCTGAGATGGGTCAAAGATTGGTAGCAACATTGATTTTCATGCATTGTTATTTTTTGAACAAGGTCAGATTTTATAAAAAACTTCCTTAAGTGTTCCTAAGGCCACAAAATGACACCTTCCCAAAAATTGCTCTAAAAATATCATACGTCAATATTTTTTTTCATTTTAAACGATGCAGTCTTTTAGAACTACTTCTGCCTGAAACATAGATATCAAATATTAATTAAATTTGTGGAAATTTTAACCCTTTATATGCCTGTTTGCTTACATTAGCCCATGTTTTTTTACAGAAAAAAACAAAAAAACAAAATATTTTCCAAAAAATACATTTGAACCACCATGTGATTATTATTATTATTATACCCTGAGATGGGTCAAAGATTGGTAGCAACATTGATTTTCATGCATTGTTATTTTTTGAACAAGGTCAGATTTTATACAAAACTTCCTTAAGTGTTCCTAAGGCCACAAAATGACACCTTCCCAAAAATTGCTCTAAAATATCATATGTCAATATTTTTTTCCACTTTAAACGATTCAGTCTTTTAGAACTACTTCTGCCTGAAACATACATATGAAATATTAATATAATTTGTGGAAATTTTTACCCTTTACATGCCAGTTTGTTTACATTAACCCATGTTTTTTAACAGAAAAAACAAAAAAACTAAATATTTTCCCCCAAAAAAACATTTGAACTACCATTTGATTATAATTATTATTAGACCCTAGGATGGGTCAAAGATTGGTAGCAACATTGATTTTGATGCATTGTTATTTTTTGAACAGGGTCAGATTTTATACAAAACTCACACTTCCTAAGGCCAAAATGATCCTAAGGCCAAAATGACACCTTCCCAAAAACTGCTCTAAAAATATCATACATCAATAATTTTTTCCACTTTAAACTATTAAATGTTTTAACACTACTTCTTCCTGAAACATGTATGTGAAATATTAATAAATTTTTGGAAATTTTAACTCTTTAAATGCCAATATGTTAACATTAATCGAACCACAGTGTTTGGCTGAAGTCGTGAAACCTTTTGTGGGACATCGTAGCCCAGATAGTGACCTGTCCTGATTTCTCACTCCAGAGACTGAGGGCTGATTCATTTTTTATCTGTAAACACCGGCCAGAATGAGAAGCCCCACATAAGCCTGCAGTTTCTCTGTCTCTAGATCTCTCCAGTCTATGACTGTCTGCCATGTAGGTTTGTCATGGCCCCAATATGCTACAGGATTTCCTGCATCAGCATCAATGAAAAGCTTGAAGTCAGGGCACTGATTCGGGCAGTGGCATAGTGTGTGAGCCCTGGGATCAAATCTCTGGCTGCTGGGAAGTAGCGGAGCATCTCCATGTTTGTGGGAGACCAGAAGATTTTTCCATATTTGACGTCCATCCTGCCGCCACTTCATCCATCTCCTCTCCGCTCTCACCTTCTGACAAGTCTTCTGAAGATCCCTCTAATGAATTAGACTCCAGCTGGTCTACTTCCACCTCTGAGGCCTCCGTGTAGACCTCAGAATCCTCGGAGGAAGATGAGGAGCCATCCTCGCTCTTGAAGTGCATGATTATTTCAGGAGCCTTATGTGTGCTGTAATGCCTTGCCATTTTCACTACTTCTGCTATACTGTTCATACTTATAGCAGTGTACTTGCATAAACAACATGAGCGAGAAACAAAATGAACATTGATTTTGTTTTGGTTCTGGCCTCTCATCGTTTTTATTACTGAATTAGTTTATAACGCAGAATGTGCCCTTCAAAAGGGAGAAGAATTTGGATATGTTGAATATGCCCCCCTGCCTCACTCAATACCGACTCCACCCCAACATCACCACCACCCCTTTACCACTCAGACACACTTATTTTACACACACACCAATTTTCAACATTAAAGGTTTATCTTTTCAGCAGCTATGCGGTCCGCAGAAAACAGCAAAAATTGTGACATTTTGATGAATGCATGAAATGGTAAAAAGTAGCGCCACCTGGTGGACAAGTATAAAAATTAAAACTTCAAGGCCAGTAGTTTAAAATGATATATTGACATAAAGGTTTGTATTAGTTTAAGTTAAGATAAATGGGGGGTCAAAAATGGTAGTTATAATGGTTGTCAATGGGGCAGTTTTTGTCCTTAGGAACACATTAGTCGGTTTTTGCGTAGCTTAGCCATTTTAAGCTAATTTAAAAAACTGAAACCAAAATTCTAAAATGTATCAAAAATTATTAACCTTTGGCAAGTTTGGGCAATATTCAACCATCACAGTCAAGATGGTTTAAAAATCAAAATCAAAATGGCACAAAATGTCCCTAGGAACTCTTAAGGGTTAATATCTATTCATTTATGAAACTGTACTACTGTACAGCCACTTTGGCACAGCTTGGATAATACAAAAATTGCGACATTCTTTGTACATCCTGTAGTGTATAAACCAGTGATCTCTGCACAGAGTCTAAGAATTTATATATTTATTTATTACATATTTTAGTTGGCTTATTTTATGTATGTTTACATTGTAAATAATGATAAAACATATTAACAGGTAAAAAAAACAACAAGTAAAATAAAAAAGTTTTGATATCAAAAAGTAGCCCTCGTTTTAATGATTGTGGTAGCCATTTTATAGGCTAATCAGAACAGCAGTATAAAACAACTACACTCTCTCATCCACAGCTGTGAGCGGAGTCAGCGGACATCACAAAAACACATATGACAGGTTTGTCTGGCAAAGTAGCAAATCAAGAGGTCCTCATTGAAAGGATCTGTCATATTTGTCGGAATGTCCGGTCACCGGAGTGTGTGCGTGGGCGAAACAAAGCCAGCTATAGAGTTGTTCAGATTCGAGGTAGCAGTGGCACATTTGTCTTTCTTCTTCTGTGTTTTGTCACTTTCTGATTGGTCAACTTGAAATGCATTGCCAGATCGTCTCGTTCACCTGCACCAACACTACGAATTTATACCGACAGGTCCCAAACTTTTTTGACATGTTTAAAAATTATCGGAAGGTCGTGAGGTGCTCGTAACCTGCTCAGCTCTGCTCGTAATTCCTCTCACAGAGTGGGAGCCATGACCATACGAGCATGAACTATTTGCTCTTGAGAAAAAACAAACGCATGCAAGCTTCTACGACAGCAAAAATCACACCGTGTACGCCCGCCTTTAGTGATCCTATACATTGTCCACCTACTGTATTATTTGAATGCACTGAAAGTAAAAATAATCATTTTACAGAAGGGAACTTTGAGATTATGGCCACTGAAGATGAGGAGCCATGAAGTTGGACTCCAGCTATAGCTCTACGTATGACTCTTCAGATGAGGAAAAGAAGAGTAAAAAGAAAAATCACAAGAATTGAAGGAAAACAGAAAGGTCAAGAGGTCAAACATAAAAGGACAGTGAGGTATTGTAGACTTTTATTTTGTAGGGGTGTAACAGTACACAGAAGTCACAGTTCGGTATGTACTTCGGTTCAGGGGTCATGATTTGGTATGGGTTCAGCACAAAAGGATAAAGGAACAAATACTAAAAGCTGGGGTTCTTTTCATTAATTTTGAACAAACAGTATTGCAAATTAGTTTGTTCCAATTAGTGGTACCCCTCTGAAATACAACATACCACCTCTTTTAGCGTATTAAGCACTAATAAAATGCACTTTTGCATAGGCCATGATAAAAAAAACACAAGTTATACATTTGTACACAAGTTATACAATTGTTTGTAGCATCTCTGTGCTCCATCCATGCAAAACAATGCATACACTCTTTATTTAATACTTAACCTCTTATGGAATGGCTGAAATTCCACAAGAGGGCGTATTTGTTCCTCAGACTTTGCACAATAAACGTGACATCCGAATATATAATTATAAATTGCGAATGAAATGTGAAACTTACCTTTTAAGTCATAATAAACTTGATAAGCTATTTTCTTTATCAGTAACATCTGTTGAAAACAGATCTTTTACAGATTAAATAAATATATGCAGATGAGAAATAAAACACGTGTGTAACAATATATTGGATCGCATTTTTTTAATTGCGTGTTGCAATCGCGTGTTTAACTAGCGTTTGCTCTCGTACATTCTCCTGATAGTTTCGTTTGTTTGTTGTGAATAGTGGTGGGCGTGTCCATCACCAGGAAGAGAATTTTAACAGCAATTGCATTTCAGTTCTCCAGGTGAACATCTTGTAAAGTTTTAGCATGGTGTCATTGCTAAGAATTGTTGTCTTGTTTACCTTTGTCTCACATGTTAAAATCGCGCTTGCTGTTGTGCATTCTCATGATCGTTTCGGTTGTTTATTGTGAATAGCGGCATTGTGAATTTAAATGGTCAGTGCACCGCGTGCAGCCCTCGTCGTGTGAAGATCAAAGAGTGTAAAGACCAGTGACTTTACCTGCCTGACTCCACCGAGCAGGGATACCTACAGGGCACTTATGTATTGCACTTTTTGTACTAACTTTTTATATTTATCTATCTATTTCTCTTTCTTTTACATTTCCTATTCTTCTATTTTACAAGTGTTTTCAAATCTCTACTGTCACTACAACTCATAAATCAGTTGTATCACGTTGCCGCCGCGCAATGCTAATAATCTCTCCACACTCTCTGACCATCCACCACCGCCTCACTGACTTTTCCCATTGGCTTATGGAACTGCCAATCTGTTGTAAACAAAGCAGATTTCATTACAACGATTGTTTCACATTCTGGTCTTCCTGTTCTAGCACTTACTGAGACCTGGATCAAACCAGAGGACACTGCCACTCCTGCTGCCCTGGCATACTCAATCTCCTCTTTCTCACTCCTGTCTGTAGCTGACGTTTCTAAGGAATTTGCTTCTAACCACCTGATTACCTGCCCGTTAGATCCCACCCCCACCCATCTCCTTCAGGCCATGTCTCCATTGGTTATCCCTGCTCTCACCCACATTATC
Source organism: Paramisgurnus dabryanus (assembly GCF_030506205.2). Classification (NCBI taxonomy): domain Eukaryota; kingdom Metazoa; phylum Chordata; class Actinopteri; order Cypriniformes; family Cobitidae; genus Paramisgurnus; species Paramisgurnus dabryanus. The sequence goes on along the minus strand of NC_133338.1, from coordinate 9,965,387 downwards.
AACTCATCTCTTTCCATTGGCAAATTTCACGCAGCTTTTAAAGAGGCCCAGATAAACCCACTACTGAAGAAACCCACAATTTATCCTGCTATGCTAGAGAACTACAGACCTCTCTTCTATCTCTCCTTCCCTTCATTGCCAAGACTCTCCAGCATGTGGTTTTTGACCAGGTCTCCTACTTCTTCACACAAAATAACCTCCTGGACAACAACCAGTCCGGTTTCATGCAAGTGTCATACAGTATTGTGGTTTAAAATCCGCTCAGTTCCAGACAGGCTACCTATTGCGGCATAAGTATAGTACCCAGATGAGTTATGTGAATGCTTTGTTCTGGACAAACTAGCTATTGCGGGATAGGTACATTTACTTGACATTTTATGTGAATGTTTTGTTAAAGAAGAATGTCTTAAGCTTAGACTTAAAGTGATCGACTGTGTCTGATTCTCGAACATTATTTGGTAAATCATTCCAGAGCTTAGGGGCTAGATATGAAAAGGTTCTACCACCTTTAGACACTTTTGATATTCTAGGGATAATTAATTGGCCAGAATTTTGTGATCGCAGTGTACATGATGGATTGTATTCTGATAGTAATTATTTAATATACGAGGGTGCTAGGCCATTTAAGGCTTTGTAGGGGATTAGTTATATTTTAAATTGTATGCAATTTTTAACTGGTAGCCAGTGTAAAGATGCCAAAATTTGACTTATGTGGTCATATTTTTTAGATCGAGTAAGCACTCTTGCAGCGGCATTTTGAACTAGCTGAAGCTTGTTTACCTGATTTGCGTGACATCCCCCGGGTAACGAGTTACAATAGTCTATTCTAGAGGTCATAAAAGCGTGGATAAGCTTCTCTGCGTCAGATGTAGACAGCATATGGCGTATTTTTGAGATATTTCTGAGATGGAAAAATGCTGTGCGGCAGATATTGGAGATATGACTATCGAAGGATAAATTGCTGTCGAGCACCACACCTTAGTTCTTAACTGTGGAAGATGGCACCACAGTGCAGCCATCTATGGGCAACTTGTAATCTGACATATTATGTTTGGAGCGATTCGGTTCGATAATAAGTATTGCGGCATAGATTTAATCAAAAACCAAACCATACCAGGCTGAACACATGAGGATAGACATTGAAGACGCGTCACGCTAAGCCATTGCACATGATGGGATGTCTTTATTTCTCTCTTTCACGAGTTTAGAAAACACAAACACTTACTTTGATTGATCTACTTCATAAAATGTGCAAAGATACTTTAGACAGACAGTGCAACCACGATGAAGAAAATGACAGTCAACAAAAAGTTTCTCCCCATGCTCACCCCGCGGCCATGATCCAAAAACACAGGTGAGCACACACACACACACACACACTAATACAAACACCACACCCCCGAGTGCCACCCACACTAAGCAATGACATTACAAATGCAAGTGCACATACACGACAGAATAAGGAGAAAGGAATAATAATTATAGAAACATCAAACCCAACGTATGACTCCTACATTCCGGCCCCATATTATTTCATAGAAATAATTGACCACCACTAACACCTTGTGGGAGACAGACACCAGTAAGACATGCAAAGTGAACTATCAGTCATTTTAAAGTCCAATGATGTCAAAATGTATGGCTGCTTCATCCAAAGATCTTCACTGCCCCTCTGCTTCCTGCAGAAGGCAGACTTTGGTTATTGGCCTGTTCAAAAGGCTGGTTTTAGTTTTGATCTGTGCACTTCGCACCAGTCCATTTCTGTCCGTAACAGTATCCAAAATCCTTCCTATAATCCAAGTATTACGAGGTGCCATATCATCCACCAACACCACAAGATCTCCTGGAACGAAGTTTCTTTTGGCAGTATTCCACTTCTGGCGCTCCTGAAGTCCAGGAAGGTACTCCTTTACCCAGCGCTTCCAGAACAAATCCGACATATACTGCACTTGTTTCCAGCGACGACGAGCATAAACATCCTCCTTCTCAAACAACCTTGGGGGCAACAATGGCTTTGTCATAAGCAGAAGTAGATGGTTGGGGGTCAATGCCTCCAAATCTTGAGGATCTGTTGATGCCTTTGTTAATGGACAGCTATTAACAATCGCTTCAGCCTCAGATAAACACTGACACCAAACTATCTTCATCCAGAGTCTGAGTCTTCAAAACAGAGTTTAGGACTTTATGGACTGCCCGAATTAACCTTTCCCAAGCACCTCCATGGTGTGATGCTGCTGGGGGATTAAAAACCCATTTCACACTCTTTTGTAACAATGTGTCATTTATGAGGTTGTGATTCAGATTCTCAATGGCCTTCCTCAATTCTCGTTCAGCGCCTACGAAGTTAGTACAATTATCTGAATGGATTTCCAAGACTTGACCACGTCTCGCCACAAACCTTCTGAAACCATTGATGAAAGAGTCGGTGTCCAACGATGAAAGAACTTCAAGGTGTATGGCTCGCATCGCTAAGCATGTAAAGATTAACCCATACCTCTTGACCACAGCTCTTCCACGTTTAACATCAAAGGGTCCAAAGCAGTCCAAACCAACTCCACTGAAAGGAGGCTCATCAGGAGTTATTCTGCTGCAAGGAAGGTCAGCCATTTTCTGATGCACAGGTGAAGCAGACAATCTACGACAGACGACACATTTAGTCAAAACCTTTCTGATGGCAGCACAAGCACCAGGAATCCAATACTTCTGACATAGATGAGAGAGCATATGGTTGCGTCCACTATGGCCTGTTTCTTGGTGCACATGACGAAGAATAAGTTTGTAGATGTGTTGATCTTTAGCCAGGATAACTGGATGTTTGCTTCAACTGGCATTGCTGCTCTACTAAGTTGTCCTCCAACCCTAATGAGATCACCATCCAGGATGGGGTTAAGCTTGTAGAGGTGACTTGTTCTTTTCACACACTCTCCTTTCTTCAAGTTAGCCAGTTCTTCCGCAAACCTTGTTTTCTGAAAAAAAAAGGAATAATATCGGACTCTGCTACAAATATATCCTCCACGGACAGAATACTCTTTGGTACTTGAGCCTTAACCCCTTTCATCCGGACCTGTAGCTCTTTCTCCAACTGCTCAGCACTTTGGTCCAATTTAGAAAGGGTTTTTCTCAGCAGCTTTCGATGTCTCAAGAGAATCAGAAGCAAGGTCTTGAACTTAAGAAACCAACCGACAGCTCTGTTAAGATGGAGCCAGGAGGAAAAGTGATCAATGAGCTTTTTCACTGGACTGACCTGCTCAACTTGAACAGCATTCACCGTCACAACCTTGACTTCTGGGTCTTCAACAAGAGGGTTATACAAAGGTCTCATAGGGATATGTTAGACATTTTCAATATCTCAGACACTCTGTTTTCTACGAAGATCTTAAATCTGGATGTCTCATTTTTTATATTTCAAAACAGAAGTGCTGTCCGTCCAAAAGACTGACTGTTGAAGGTCCATTTGCAGCTCCTTTCTCCACACACTTGTCCATTCTGCTAGCAACCACCGCGGCAGTCAGCTCCATACGTGGAATAGAGACAAGTTTTAGTGGAGCTACTCGTGCCTTTCCCATTACAAAGGCAGTATGAGTTCGCCCTCTATCGTCATGAAGCAACAGGTAAGTCACAGTCCCAAACCCTTCCTCACTTGCATCTGCAAAGTGGTGGAGCTGAGCAGAGACAAGACGACCACAATCCACATGCTTTAAACACCTACTGACCTCCCAATTTTCAAGGTCATGAAGGTCTTTCAACCAAGTCATCCATTCTCCAGCAACAGAAGATGGCAAAGGATCATCCCATCCCAAACGTTTCCTACAAAGATCTTGTAGGATTTTCTTAGCAGACAAAACAACAGGTGCCAAGAAAGCAAGAGGGTCATAGATCGAACTAGTCACAGACAAGATTCCTCTTCTTGTGAGTGGATGGTTTTTAAGTGTGATTTTAAACTTGAATGAATCAGATTGGACACACCACTGTACACCCAAGGCATGCTCTACTGGCAAAGCATCACTATTCAGATTCAGATCTTTCACCTCCTTGGCTCGGTCCTCCTGAGGAATGGTAGCAAGAACATTGCGTCGGTTACTAATCCATTTTGTGAGCTTAAAACCGCCTTTAGCACACAAAGCACTAAGCTCTTGACATAAAGATATTGCTTCCTCTTCAGAGTCGACAGACACCAAACAGTCATCAACATAGAAATGGTGCAGGACAGTGTTAACTGCCATAGGACTGAAGCACTTTTGATTGTCTTCAGCACACTTTCTCAGTGCGAAACAGGCACAACTAGGTGAGGAAGTAGCGCCGACCAAAGAGCCAGCATTCTGTATTCCATTAGCTCCCGACTGCAATCTCCATCAGGCCACCAGAGGAATCTCAACAAATCAGAGTCTACAGCCGGCACCCTGACCTGATGATACATGGCCTCAATGTCTGCCATGAGAACCACGGGCTCTTTGCGGAATCTTGTGAGGACTGCTACTAACAAATTTGTGAGATCTGGTTCTTGAAGAAGCTGTAAGTTTAAAGATGTCCCTTGAAACGTTGCCCCACAATCAAAAACTACTCATAGTTTTTTCTTTTTATGATGATACACTCTATGATGGGGTATATACCACACCCTTCCATCGCAACAGGTCAGCTGATCAGATGGAACTCTCTCTGCATAGCCATTAGCCAGCATATTGGACATAAATGTGATGTAATCAGATTGAAAAGATAGATCTTTACTCAAACGTTTTTGAGACTCAATGCACGCTGTTCTAAAGGTCTTAATATTTGGCATTTTGAGGTATCTTTGTCTTACCGGTAAACCAATACTGTAATGACCATTGATGAGTTTGGTAGACTCACAGACTAACTCATTGAAGCGTTTTTCCTCCCTTGACAAGTTGTTCATCCTGCAGAGTTTCAGGAAAATCCACCTTCAGCTGCTTCTCCCAAAGCTCATCAAGCCTCGCCACTGATATCCGATTGACTGTGATGTCAGGCTGCAAACACTTTTGATCACTGATATGACAATCTCCACAGAGCGGGCCATTCACTGTCCAACCCAGGATGGTCTTAATCGCATATGAGCCCCCATTCACTGAACGAACCACCTGCCATGGCTCCAGAGCTTGAGGGACATTAGTACCAATCAGAAGGTCAACATCAGCATCGATCTCTGGTATATTTATGTGTCTCAGGTGCGGCCATCTTTGGATGTCCTTTGATTGCGGAATGTTACCTCAATGAACAGGCATGCTCTGTTGAGTAAAAATCTCAGGCAGACCACAAAAGTTGTTGGAATCCAGCCCAACGACTTCCAAGTCTGACAACTTGTAACTGTCCACTACTTTCTCTTGTCCCATAGTTTTAAGGAGGATTCCCAACTTCGTCCCTGTAAGATTGAGTCGGGTCATGAGTCGCTCCGTACAAAATGAGGCGGTACTCCCCGGATCCAAAAACGCATACGTGACCAAGGTCTGTTGCCCCCTTCTGGATTTCACCTGAACAGGCAGAATAGACAGCGTACAGTTCTGCTTACCGGCCCCAGTCAACCCACTGGACTGAACAGACACCACGACACTATCTCTGACCATTTCCAAGTCACCATTAGCCTGAGTCAAAATCTTTTCTTCTGCTTTGGGGTAGATATGCAACAACGTGGGATGCCTATAGCTGCTTACACTACATATCAGACGTTTTTTGCAGTCTTTACTCATGTGCCCAGTGCACAGACATCCAAAGCACAGACGATTTTCCTTCAAAAAAAAACTTTTTTCATTTTGTGTTCTTTTCTGCAAAAGGCGGCAAACATCTAATGAATGCCCAGCACAACAAAGCAAACAAACTTTCACCAGTAAGTCCTTCTGCCTTTTATACCCAGACTCCACTTTCTTCTCAGCAGGTGTTACAGTAGTGGCAAAACTACTGCCTCTAACCTTTGAACTAGTTTGAGACTTGACCATGTTTAATTCTTTTCTTCCTGATGCAGATGTATCCTGTATATTTCCGAAAAGAGGGTCACTTGCAATCTTAACTTGCCTCTCAACAAACTCCACAATGTCCAAAAAACGTAACTCTACGACCAAACTTCTGCTGAATATCACAGGCCACACTTCTCCAATGTTCCCGCAACTTATAAGGCAGTTTCTTCACAATAATTTGCATATTTGTAGGCACATTCAGATCGGTCATAGCAACTCCCATAGAGTTACAACATTCCTGCAAAAGCAAACTGTAGGCTTGTAAAGCCTTGATATGTATGCTACTTGGAATGGATCACCAAAATGCTCCTGAAGCAGAGACTTTGCCTTAGTGTATCCATGGGACGGAGGCAGATGTGGACAGCTTTGAACCAAATCCCTGGGCTGACCTCTCGTATATTGCTCGAGGTAATACAAACAATCCTTCTGACTTTGTGTTCTCCCTTCAATGTTGTGTTCGAATCCTTTTATAAAGGTTTTATATTGCAGTGGATTGCCATCAAAAACTTGTAGGTCTCGCTTAGGTAAGAGAAAAAGTGACTGCTGTTCAACCAATAAAGATGTAATTTGATTTTGCCTTTCCAAAACTGTGAGAAAACGCTGATCAGAATTATTTACTGATACAGGTGCAGCATCATACTGAAGGTGAGTAACTGGTGGATTAGAGACACCTTTTAACAATGTGGATGGATCGTCCCAGGTCACAACAGCAGGCAGCTCAAGTTTATCGTATGTCTTGGACCTCACATCAGAACAACCTGAGAGCGAAGCTTCCCCTACAGCCTCAGCAGCCAACGGTTGAGGATTAAACTCAGGCACGAATGTTGCAGCATCATGGTTTAACGGTGTTCTTTTCCTTCTTTCCAAATAAGAATTCATTCCATCTGATTTCGCAGAAGCATGCGACATACGAGATCCTTCAGAAGCCTTAAATACACTCACTTTAGCCATAGACGCTGCCAGCTCCATGTCCAGGTCCAGCTCCTCCTGCTTTCTCCTCAACAGTTCTTGCTGTTCCTCCAGGGCATGCTTCTGACTCAGCAGCCTTTGACGAGCCATTAGAGCGGCTCAGCCTCAGCCCTTATTCTGGCTGATGATGTAGTGGACATAGATTTACTCATTACTGTAATGCATCTCTTCGACCTCACTGACACATTAGAGACACTATCACTTGGCCTAATGTCATTGTCCACCACATTTTCCAAAATTTTAATAATGCATGCCTCATTATCATTAGGAACAGTAGATCCTAAATGTGGAGAAACAACGCCCTCCACTGATGCGTCTGGCGCCTCCAGCAGCCATTTATTTGTCTCCTCCACAAAAGCAGTTTTATGTTTTTCAACACTATCAAACCAAGCATTTTGTTTTTCTTGTTCTTTATATGGAAGCATAGGTATGACGACACTATGAAGATGACTTGCTTCATTAAACAAGCTTGATACATTTTCAAGATATGACCACATTTTTTCAGCATTATCAGCATTACCATTATGCATTAGTTCTTTCATTTATTTTATTACACCTTTAATCTTTCTTATTTTTGCTTGGCGTTCTTCTTGGAGTCGCTCCAATTTATATTCAAAAGCTTTGGGTGCAAGTTTTGACATCTTTTCTCATCTGACTTGTTACCATTCAACTTCATTTTATTCACAAATAATCAAATAAATCACAAAAATATTGTAACACTATACACAGCACCCCTTTAACACTTATGTTTCCACTTAAAAAAGGTACAATGCATCGCCTTTGATTCCCCCTAACTTATCCATCAAAGCTAAGCTAAACTCAACCCTAGTCTTCTGTGCATACTAGCGGTGGGTATTTATGTACCTCAACACTGATAGTCTTGAACCAGACAAACCGTCTTAGAACCAGAACTACGGCGGCACTCCCATGCACAATGCTTCACCCGCTTGACACACAAACCAAAACACTACCAAAAATCCCAAAATAAACATAACAGAACGATCACCTTATGTGAAAGTACCGCGAAGCCTAACGGGGAATACAATATTTTCTTTGACAGACAATGCACAATGTTTATGGACATAAACGTTTCAATAGAGGCGACTGTGATGACTGAATAAACATCGTAACAGCCAATTTTTGAATGAATGGGCTTTACGCGAGTCAAATGCGTGTTCACGTCTATCGTTTACAAAGTTGAAAGCGATCTCAAAAATTCAGCATTGTCCCGATAATACGTTCAAAACAATCCACTCAACAACGCAAACTTTTTGTTGACATAATATTGCGGCATAGATTTAATCAAAAACCATACCAAACCGCAGCAGGCTGAACACATGAGGATAGACATTGAAGACGCATCACGCTAAGCCATTGCACATGATGGGATGTCTTTATTTCTCTCTTTCACGAGTTTAGAAAACACAAGCACGCACTTTGATCTACTTCATAAAATGTGCAAAGATACTTTAGACAGACAGTGCAACCACGATGAAGACGATGACGGTCAACAAAAAGTTTCTCCCCATGCTCACCCCGCGGCCATGATTCAAAAACACAGGTGAGCACACACACTAATACAAACACCACACCCCTGAGTGCCACCCACACTAAGCAATGACATCACGAATGCAGGTGCACATACACGACAGAATAAGGAGAAAGGAATAATAATTATAGAAACATCAAACCCAACGTATGGCTCCTACAATAAGTATATCTGTCTTTTTGGAGTTTAGAATAAGGAAGATATGAAAACTGGTGGGTTTCGCTAGAATGTGACGCGATGTAAAGCTGGGTATCGTCTGCATAGCAGTGAAAACTTATGTTATGTTTCCTGATAATGCCTCCTAGAGGTAACATATATAACGAGAATAGGATAGGACCTAAAACTGAACCCTATGGTACGCTGTATTTAACCAGGGAGTGATATGACTCTTCCTCATTTACATTAACAAAGTGGCAGCGATTTGTTAGACGCTGACCACTGATACAAAATAGTTTTCTAGTCTATTGAGTAAAATTGTGTGATCTATTGTGTCAAAGGCTGCACTAAGGTCTAGTAATATAAGGACTGAGATTTCACCACGATCGGATGAAAAGGAGGTCATTTGTAACTCTAAGCAGTGCTGTCTCTGTGCTATGGTGGGGCCTGAATCCTAATTGGAAATTTTTCATATGTACTATTATTCACTAAGAATGTGCATATCTGGCTTGTCACTACCTTTTCTAATATCTCAGAAAGAAAAGGGAGATTTGAGATTGGTCTAAAGTTATTAAGATCTCCCTGGTCAAGGTGTGGTTTTTTAATGAGCGGTCTAATAACTGCTAGTTTGAAAGCTGTTGGAACGTAGCGTAATTATAGTGATGAGTTAAAGATATTTAGTACTGGGTCTGACACTACAGGGAATACCTCTTTAAGTAGTTTTGTGGGAACGGGGTCTAATATACAGGACGATGATTTGGATGATGTTACTAATTTAGAGAGCTCTTCTATTGTAGTAGGTTTAAATGACTCAAGATGTTTAAATGGTAATCTAGTGTTAAATGTACTATTGGGTAGAGCGGTGGCTGCTTGCATAGCTTCGATTTTTTCCCTAATAACCGTAATTTTGTTAGTAAAGACGTTCATGAAGTTATTACTATTGTGTTGGAGTTTGCTATTTGTTTCTTTTTGTTCTTTGTTTCTAGTCAGTTTTGCAACTGTGCTAAAGAGTAAACGAGGGTTATTGTGATTTTCTTTAATAAGCTTGCTGAGATAGGTAGATCTGGCGGTTTTTATTGTCTGTCTGTAGTGTTGAACACTCTCTTTCCATGCTGCACGCCATACCTCTAACTTTGTGCTTCTTTAGTTTCGTTCCATTTTTCTAGCTACCTTTTAAAGGGCTGCGGTATGATGGTCATACCATGGAGCTGGCGTTTTCTCTTTGATTCTCTTTTTTTCGTATCGGAGCAATGGCTAGGGCTTTAACGATTAATCGTGCAAATGCGCGTTTTCTCAATCAGTGAATTTTAATTAATTACGGTGAAATCCTGGCACATCCCAAAGCCAGGGGGCACTCTCGTGCTTTCGGACCTCCCTTTGTGCCACAGAAGTACCATTACAAATTCTATTCCAGGAAATGTCTGCAGGAATATTTATATCGCTGTTCTTCAAATTGTATTAGGTATTTTCATGATAATAAAGAGTATTTTGAATGATTTTGTTTAACGAGTGTTGCTTTTTTAAATGCACGTTATAAACGACTCCGACTCATCATGATTTTAGATTGATAAGGACTTCCTACTGACCAAATGCCATAGTACACGCACAAGCTGTGCATGAAACAAAGAATTGCAGCCTTGTGATTCAGAATCGATTTCAGGCAGGCATTTTTAACGGGACACACGATTAATCGTTACAGCCCCAGCAATGGCATCCAGCGTGCTAGAACAAAAGTTGTTCAGGTTTTCTATTACAATATCCAGATCTTCACTGTTATCTGCTACATGTTTCATTTGGGACAGGTTTGGAAGATTGCTAATAAAGCTATCTTTAGTGGTGGAAATTATTGTTCTGGCTAGTCTGTAGCATGTTGTGGACCAAGTGATCCTATCTAGAAGTACTGTGTATGAGACAAGGCAATGGTCTGAAACTGAATGGCTTTGAGGTGATATTTCATTAATATTGAGCCCGAGTGACAGAATTAAGTCTAATGTGTGTTTACGGGTATGCGTGGGCCCTGACACATTTTGTTTAATACAGAGAGAATTAAGAACATCGATAAATGGTAGTCCTAATGCATCTTTTGGGTTATCAACGTGGATATTAAAGTCACCAACGATAAGAGCTTTATCTACAGTGACTACAAGCTCAGACAGGAAATCTGTAATTTCTTTAACTCTTTCCCCGCCAATGACGAGATTTTCCGTCTTTCTGCAATACCGCTATTATCCCTTCCCGCTATTAACCCTTCCGTAACTTTTTAAACCCGGAAGTATTTCCCTATGGCATGCTGCTGCATGTCCGTGTATGTTTTAAAGATCGCTCTGAATGGGATCTCTATGAAAAGTCCATCACAAAAATGGAATTATCTCAGCTTTTTGCTCAAAATGTGGTGTTTTTGCAGAAACCTACCCATATTCAAAAGCTGATTACAAAAGAACCACTGAAGGTAGGATGAAACGTTTTTTTTTTTTTTTTTGAAAGCAGAGGGTCTGTTCTTTCATTTGGTATATTGTATGTTTATATATTTAAAGAAGAACATTTTCTGGAAGGCATTAAACTTTGGTGAAAATCATGAAAAACGCTGGCGCTGGCTGGCAACTTTTTTTTAAAAACGCTGGCGGTGAAAGAGTTAAGAAAATCTTTGTGGTGGCCTGGTGGTCTGTAGATTGTAGCTAAGACGAAAGAGAGCTGTTTATTGTTACGATCAGTTATTTCCATATTTAACAATATTATTTCAAATGAATTAAATTTTAGTACAGATTTATGGTTTACTTTAAATATTTTTTTGTATATTGTAGCTACACCACCCCCTCTCCCCTTTCGAGGTTCATGTTTATAATAATAGTCTTGTGGGGTGGATTCGTTTAAACTAATGTAATCGTCTGCTTTAAGCCAGGTTTCTGTTAAACAGAGTGGATCTAAGTGTTGGTCTGTAATCATTTCATTAATAATAGGTTCTTTATTGTTAAGCAATCTAATGTTAAGAAGGCCAAATTTTAACATTTGAGTTACATCTGGTGATGTATTGTTTTCTAGTTTTATGTTAACAAATGGTGCTCTGTATTTGTTTGTTCGAGAAACAGACACAGTTGAAATGTGTTGATACTCTGGTAAAACAGACTCTATGTGCTGGGATATATGTAATCTTGACATGTTAAGGCAGCTAACAGACGGACGGGTAAGCCGATTTGTATGTTTCCTGACCTGGGCCCTGGAAAGTCAGACAATGTCACAAGTAAGACTATTGGTCAGATTTCTAGAAAGTATAGCACTTTCTTCTGGGGACCCTACATTATGCTGAGGGCACCACTTTGACATCCAACTGTGAAGAGACACTAATCTACTGTAAGTTTCATCCCCCCGGTATGCGAGGAGGGGACCAGAGCATATTACATTGTCTGACATTGTTTTGCAATTTCACACACCTCTTTAATAGTATCTTTGGTGATCTCCGATTGGCGGAGTCTGGTGTCATTTGTGCCGGCGTGAATAACAATCTTAGAAAACTTACGTTTAGCATTACCCAGCACTTTAAGTTTGGATCTAATGTCAGACGCCCTGGCTCCCGGTATACATTCGACTATGGTGGCTGGTGCCTCAATGTTAACGTTCCTGAGAATAGAATCTCCAATAACCAGGGCACTTTTAACAGACGTTTCAGCCGGTGTATTGCTAAGTGGGGAAAATCTGTTAGAAATTACTACAGGAGCGTTAGTTGGGTGCTGGAAATGACTATGCCGCCTGACAGTCACCTAGTTAGTCAGCCGCCTTGACTCTGAAGTTGGAACCGAGCCATGTGTACTACGCTTAACACTAAACTACGCTTACCAAAACATGTAACATTAACATCAGCGGTCTTACTGTCCTCAACTAGCGCTCGGATGAGCGCTTCTAGTTCTGCAACCTTCTCCGTCAGCCTTACTACTTCAATACAGTTAACACATGTAAACCCCTCTTTGCAGACGGAAAAAGCTAAACTGTACATGTTGCAAGTAGTGCAGGTTACAATGACAAGCGGAGTCTTACCGCATTCATGCTGGGCATGAAGTGGGCGCTGTACCTCCTGTTGGATCTGTAAAGGCCGGGGATCAAATTGCTGTCTGGTACAGTAGGTGGTGCGCTGTGAACTTGTAAGCCAGTCGGTCAACCACAGAGGCGTGCGTCACCAGCACAGCAGTGTCTCCGGTGGAATATCTCAGAGCAGACTCATATCCAGAGTGCTCCTGAGAGGGACGGGCTCGCATGAAGCCTGTGTCCGTATCCCCAACCAAGCACATAAAGGTAAGGCTGGCTTGCAGACCGTGCTTATATGCTCACCGCACGCATGCAGAAATCACTCTAATCAAAGGAGTGTGTCTGTGGCTGGTTGGTACATTCCCAAACGGGCAAAAAGATAGCAGGATGCACATTTTGCTCAGCTAAGAGGGAACAGCGTTACACCCTGTGAATGTGTGCGGGTCTACACAAACCCTGCTATAAGTATCACCGGCGCGCCTAGTCTCCTATCACAACAGGAGTCGTCGTCTAGGATGAGAGGATAGCAGCTGCACAAGCTGTTCTACCCCTCTCATCAGGCACAAACAATATTACCCGTTCGTAAACTCCAGATTCAGCACCGGCGCGCTGCACCTATTATGCGACAGGGCTGCACAGCTGGGGTCGTCTGTGTCGAATTAAATTGGCAGCCGCTCTGGGTAATAGTATATACAAATACCCTATAAAGCGGGTGTTCATAACTCTCTCCCTTCAGTATCACGGCGGCGTTAGCCAAGGGAGGAATTGAGTGCTGCACACAGGGTAAGATAATGGGCTAACATTGCCGAGCGTTCGGGATATTGTATCTCCATATTGACATGTTTGCAATGGTTCCGATCACACATGTGGGTGCCTATTACAGTATATGTTGTCAGCTGTGGAACAAGCCTGCTGTCAAACATAGGTGTGTGCGCCACCGATCATATGGAGATGTTACAAACCCATGACAAACCATAATAGTGCCAAGCAAACCAAATGTGCTTGAGACGCTGCGGTAGGGCCACAGGGGTTGTGTTCAGACATGCACTGATGGCCGACCAGTCAAACCTGTCACAGCTCACCGCGTTGGATGGCTGGATGCAGGATACAAGTGCAGATTCAACTCCACGCACCTGGGACATTTCTGTAACGGATGGCAGTGCACAGGATTCCAGTTACATATTGTGCGGCATAAAGCAATGGTGTGTTACACAGAGCCATGCAAGAACAGAGCTTGGTTCTGCAATAGTACCGAGCGAGGAGATACACTCCTTATATGCTGGAACAGGTAGTAACCGCTCGTCTATGCGTGTCGGGTGCCAGTTACATATTGTGTGCTTTGAAGCAAGGTTGCCATTTAATAGAGGTTGTCAACGGCTGTACAGTGATGTTGCAAACTCCTGAACTGTTCCACACAGTGCACAACACAGACGTGCGTGAATCATCTAGCAGAGTGATCCGCTGTAGGGCACCGGCTCACTAGCCGCTGGCACACAGAGCCATATAAAAACCAAGTCTGGGTCTGCAGCGGCTCGCTGCTTTGTGCAGGGTCGGATGCAGAACCCGAGAGAGAAGGAGAGACATTCCTTAAGAATGAACAGCTTAGTAACAGCTCGCCATGCGCACGCAGGGAGTCAGATACCTGTGTTTTTAGTGAGATATTGCCCGAACACTGCATGGATGTGCAAGGCACGATAGTAATCCTCTGTTGGTACAGCTGGGAACATAACACCTAATAGTTTACATCCACATCAGCTCACCGCCTTCAGCCGGGGAGCTAAGAGCAGGATTGAGTGAGGAGAGAGATAGCCACTCTCTATTCAATGGCAATTTACATATAGCAGCCTGCATGCCTGGCTATTTGAGTAATGTATAAATATATAAATATACGCATGTGTGTATATATATATATAGTGCAATGCATAGAGCAACGTTGCCACCAATCGGGGGCGTACGAGATGCATTGTGCACTGCTTAGTGTGTGTGTGTCGAGACGGATCGCTGTGCGAAGCGAGCGGCCACAATCAACACACTTCGCTATACTCAGTCTGTCCCCATTGCTCTGCAGCTCGTGTGTAACGGATGCATTTAGTGAGCGGGGTTGAGCGTTGTGCATTGCGTTTCGAGACAGATGGCTACGCGGTGCGCAGGATCACACTCGACATTATCCTGCCCCCTTTTTCTTTGCAGCGAGTGTTTAACGGGCACATTCAGAGTATAGCTGAGCGCTGCGCGCTGAGTTTCCTCCGTAAGAGCTGTATATTGCTATATATATATGGTCTCTATTGGCACATAGTTGAAAGAGAACAAGTGCAGAGGGTAAATATACAGGGCACAGAAATATGTTGGGCTGATTGGCAGCTCGCTGCCCGTCAGCAGCCATTGGACACAACATGTGAAAGCATAAGCATAGCCAACACCGATTCCCAGCGTCACCCGAAACAGATGGGGGGCGTGAATGTGTGTGTGATGCGGTACCACCTGAATCACAGGCACTCTAACTCTAACGTTTCTTTTTGTAATTTTTTGCGGCAGCTTAGATACTTTAATGGTGTATTGCTGCCCCCCTCAGTACGTCTGAAGAATAGCAGGTCCATGTGTACTTATGACGCTACGCAAGACAGCTGGCGTAGTAACGTGGCCGAAATGCGCGCGTAGTCGCACCCACGGCTGGAAATGTCACGCGGTAGAGCATGAGTCGAGCACTTATGTTATGCTAGGCCAGCCGCTGTGCTAGTGGCCGAAACGTGAAAATCAGCTAGAGCGCACTGTATCACACAAAGTAGACGCCAAGGAAATAACCTTAACGTTACATCCATACAAATGTGACAGACGGCCATGTCGCAGTAGTATAGGTGAAGATCTTATGAAAGGAGCCGTCTTGGCACTGTGCTCACACGCGACCAGTCCCGAAGGGGGTCTGTTCATGCTAGCAGTGGCCGAAGTACGTTAAATTACAAGGCAGATGCCAGGGTGGGGGTCTGTTTATGTAAGGGGAGCGGCCGAAGCGCGCTATAAGTACAGGACAAACACATATGAGAGGGTATTTGCAACGGTGAATGTATTGTGCACACTGTGGCATATTTCGCACTGCGTAGGTGGGGAAAGTAAGCCTTGTGGCTTTCCAGCGTCCGTAACCTCGGAATACCCCGGGGGTATGAGGCTAATAGGGCGGGCGTAACGTTACCGTGGAAGGCACGCAACGTTCTCCTCAGTTTGGCAGCATTGCCACCAACGGCGGTGGTTTGCTGCCGAGAACGCAGTTATTCGATATATCTGGAGTCCATAAGATACACGGTTCTTCACTCGAGGAGCGAAGCTCTAAATCCTTGTACAATTCTGCCGGAACGTGTGTAAGGGACGCGATCCTTGCGTCCCTCACAAGTGCGACGATCTACGGCGAGACGCTTCAGTCACGGTGAAGAGAAAGAATCTGAGTATTTTGCCGCCTAAACAGGCTATATAGTAGCGGAAGTCCCGCCCCTATAAGGCTGTCATGGGCGGCATTGGCCAGTACACTGGCGTTGTTCAATAAAAGCTTCAGAGAAACCGGAAGAGGGAGGAGTTTCCCATAGCATCAGCGGACGCGATGTCGAGTGACCGCTCTCGAAAGGGAACCAGTCTGTGCTTAAAGATTAACCTATTTAAGTCTGTGTCATTCATGTTAATCAAACAACCCATGACAAAGAGACAAATAGCTCTAAAAAATTATGCTCTGTCGTTCACGGCACATAACATTAAGTAACATGCCATTTTAACTTTCACAAAATACAATTTAAGACACTTTAAATTTCATTCTTGTAACCTGTGATTGCTACAGGCACTTATTCTGTGTTGATTGTCTTTAATGACGAACTGCATGCTGACACAGAAACAATTATGCAGCTAGAGTCTGTGAAGTTCACACGGGTAATAGTCATCTCCTTGTGATGGCCATGGGTTGTTTGTTGAACTAAATTAGAGATTGACGGATACTGATTTTTTTTAAACCGGAGCTGGAGAGAGAATAGCATAGCGGAGTTGGCTGCATGTTGTGAATAGTTTATAGAGTAAACAGGTGGATTAAGTAACCTTTTTTAGATATTGTTGTCTTGACCAGCAACCTGTAGCCTTTAGCAATCCAAGCAGTAGTTAGCAAAGAGATTTTACAAATAATATCACTGACTGGAAAACTGCATTGTCAGGAAAGTAACAAACAAACGGCTTAAATATCATTTAATTTCTTTACTGGTATTTGATGTCAGAATAATTCATATTTTGTTGTTATATAGCTTATGAAGTGGCTTTTGACGGCGCTGTTTATCTATGCATTTACTCACGCATTAACTGTATCAAACTGTGACAGCTTGTGGAGGTAATAAATAATTCATTAATATCCACAGACATTTATTTAGATATTTTAGCAATCTGGTAAATGTTAATTAGTAATTTATTAATCAGTCAACTTATTTAACATAACATACATTAATGCACAGATGAGATGTGTTATAAATGCCTTATATTAGGGCTGGGCGATATGGGCAAAATATTTTCACGAAAATGTTTTCCATATCAGTCGATATCGATAATTATCATGATAAATGACAAATCTTTATTCCTGTCAAATTTAAAGGCAGATTTTTGCTGATGAATGAAAGTTGTAAAAACCAGACAGTTAATTGTTGTTTTAAACCACTTTTAATTCAGAACATGACACATACAAATACTAAAACCTTGTTTTACTTTTCAGGCATCTGTATTAATAAATGTAAATATATTTGTTATGAAATGAACTAGTGATGGTCAACCCGGATTTTTTTAAGGATTCGGGTTATTCTAAGTCACTCACTAATATGATGCCAAGTCATACTAATGCCAACCAAGCAACTCAGATCATGCATGCTGCTACGAGTCTACGACTCTTGCTCGCAAAAAAGGGCTCATGTGACCTGAGGAACTCGTAAAAAACATGCATGTCCCTGGTAACATTATCAATAACATAATTGTAAAAGTTTGGTGTGTTTAGTTTAATTTCATAACGACAAATATATCAACACCACGTTTAGAAGATGCCAGGCTTTGTTAACTTAGAAGTGAGAGGAACGTGTCCTGTTTCAGATTGACAGATTGGCTGCAGCAGTGCTCGTATTTTAAACATTTGCAGCTTCTACTCAAAACATTGTGCCAGTCAAATATTGCAATCGATCAGCCTACATGATAGTCAGTGGGTTAATAAAACGAGCAAGGCTTGTTTCTCCTAGTTCAGGATTCAAGCTCTATGAGTTGAGTCCCTCTTTGTGTGAAGCCCCGAGTCGCATCCCTGTTTAACTCGGAGCTTCAGGAAATCACGATCCGGAATAGCAGCTTGTGGCTCACTCAGTCGACATTTGGTGATGTTAATTAACTCGTTGTTGCAAGTTATAGAACCTATGGCAGCCTATATAGAGTTGTAATTCTGTTGTAAACATTTGAAGAGCTTTGTTTGATACAATTTCTAATTTTTAATGCAAAGTCTAGGAGGACTCAACTGACTCGGGTTAATGGTCACTAAGGACTAGGGTTGTGACAATTAATCGGGCAAATGCGCGTTTTCTCAATGAATGAATTTGAATGAATTACGGTGAAATGCAGCCACATCCAAAAGCCAGGGGGCGCTCTCGCTTAGAATCACCATTTGTGCCACAGAAGATGTAGTATACCAAACACTATTCCAGGAAATGTCTAAAGCAATATTTATATCGCTGTTCCTCAGATTGTTTCAGGTATTTTCATGATAATAAAGAATATTTTAAATGATTGTGTTTGACGAGTGTTGCTTTTTTAAATGCAGGTTATAAACGAGTCAAACTTGAAGTGATTTTAGATTGATAAGGACTTCCTACTGATCACGGAGCCGTAGTACATGCACAAGCTGTGCATGAAACACTGAATCGGAGCCTTATGATTCAGAATCAATTTTAGACAGGTCTTTTTAATGGGAGCGCGATGCATCGATGCACATCCCTACTAAGGACTCATGGTTCCCGAGTCATTTTAGGGATCGGGTTAAATGATCGAGTTTCAAGTGACTCGCTCATCACTAAAATTAACATTTCTGACACAGAAAGCAGCAGGTTACTGTCACTTTAAGACCCAAGACAGACTGCTTTAAGTTTCAATATACTGATAAACATCCAGCTGTCTATGTTCACTTAAACAAGAAAGAAAACTTAGTTTAGTGATCACACGTGTGTTATACGAGCTATACATGCTGATAAATAGATGTCAAGAGTGACAGGTTGCTGTGGGAATGCACCCTCGCACACTTAACAGTATATTTATCGCAATGGAGGATCAGCTGTTTTTCCTCAGCTTTCCTGAATTTGTGAATGTCCTGTAAATATACTTTTGACGCTGTGCGGACCTGTGCGAGCGCAAGGCGGACACTGAAAGAAATACAGTATACTGTACCTATTTTGTCTGCCGTGTTCAGGGCTTTGACAAAACCTGTTTGGGCGTCCAACATTACACAAAAGGAAAATGTTTTTGTGCATTTGGATTCCGTGACTCTGTTCGCGTTATTCGCATTACAGAAATCATTAATAACTTGCCTCAATTAATAACTTGCCTCATCTTACTCCACTCCTTCAAGTCTAGCTGACACCGTGATTGCAAACAAAGACCACGTGCATCATCCGGAAGTGCTTGTGCGTAAACATTATCGATCACTTACCAAGCGACCAGTATTGCTTTATCGGCAGTTATTTTAAATACCGTTATAATTATCATTATTGAATTATCGCCCAGCACTACCTCATATGCAAAGTAAGTGTACTTAAAGTCTATTTAACTCTTTCGCCGCTAGCGCTTTTAAAAAAAGTTGCCAGCCAGCGTAAGCGTTTTTCATGATTTTCACAAAAGTTTAATGCCTTCCAGAAAATGTTCTTTTTTAAATATTCAATATACCAAATGAAAGACAAGACCCTCTGCTTTCAAAAAAAAAAATTTTTCATCCTATCTTCAGTAGTTCTTTTGTAATCAGCTTTTGAATATGGGTAGGTTTCTGCAAAACACCACGTTTTGATAATTCCGAGATAATTCAATTTTTGTGACGGACTTTTCATAGAGATGCCATTCAGAGCGATCTTTAAAACAAACACGGAAACGCAGCCGCTTGCCATAGGGCAATACTTCCGGGTTTAAAAAAACGCGGAAGGGTAATAGCGGTATTGCGGAAAGCCGGAAATACTCGTCATTGGCAGGGAATCGTTTTCTCTTGATTGACGAGATCGAGATATCTCGTCAATGGCGGCAAAAGAGTTAATGAAGTCGCGTCACTCCGCCGCCATATTTGCTGTGCACGCTGCTGCTGCTGTTAGCTCCTCTCCTCAGATGCGTCCAGTGCGAAATTCTCAATTTTCTCGTTAATTGGTCAATCCGATATTACAAAACCGATATCCGATAATGGGGGGAAATGCTTAAATATCGGGGGAAATATTGGAAAACAGATATATCGGTCGATCTCTAAACTTAACACTTGATACTGTGGATGCATAGATAGTACACCAGTAGGAAAAACAACAACAGAATTGCTATTTCCTTGATCCACAGCCAGGGTTTACCTAACAGGTTTCCAAACCATGAAGAATTGTCTTCAGTCACCTTGTGTAATTTTGCTTGATTGTCACGTTACCCAGGTGAGGAAGACGAGGAGTCGAGGATACAAATAACATTAATACTTTACTGAGGTTTAAACATACAACAAGGCATACACAGGAACGTACAATAAACAATAACCGACAAGAGTAGGAACTAAACAGGGAGTATATATACACAGGGTGATGAGGGAGCTAAACAGGCGGAGGTGGGAGCAAACTAATCAAGACAAATGAAGACAGGCGCAGTAAATACGAGACGAAATGTGACATTGATCACAGTCCTGTATTTGATTCTCTGCTTTGTGTATTTTTTTTTCTTCATGACTGTTGGCTTGGCAGTGGGTCTCGTTGTCTTTAGAGGTTGTGGCTTCATACTCAGTTAAGGAGGTTGCTGTGTATGGGTCTTGGGACATCGATCAAGGGGTATCTGCACAAAGAAAGAAAGAAAACAAAAGACAAAAGAGCAGTATTTGTTGTAAAAAAAAAGTAACATTTGTATACAAGAGTTGTATCCTGCTATTGTTGTTCCTTCTTTCCCTATTTCTTACAATGTAGAACAATGTCAGGGAAAAACTGAAAACACTTTATTTTAAACACTAACAAAACAAATACCCACGAGGGGGTACACGACATGAAACGTGAAACACTTAACTTCTACTAGATTGCCAGACTTGACTAGAACATGTAACAAGATACAGAACACAATGAACCTGCACAGAACTAAAGATACACTGACATTAAATAGAAGAAAGCAAACAAGATAACGAGCGGGAACAGGTGATGGGAGAAAACCAATGATTACTAATAAGCAGGAGAACGAGGGGGCGGGGTCACGGGACAAGACACCGGAGGCACATGCCAAACACAAAAACAAGGCATGAACCTCCACACAAGGCCAGGGACTGCCAGAACTCTGCCACCATGACAAAATACAAATATAACAAGACTTCAAGGCAGAGTCCTGACAACAAGGCTGTCTGACCAGATGCGGACTAGGGGTCCCTTGTCATCTAGCACACTTTCAGGATCATCAACTATTTCACTGTAAGTTGAAGCTTTCTGACAAAACCTTTCAGTGTATTCACTCACAGTTTCTTCTTTACTTTGTACACAGTAAGTGATTTTGGACCAGTCGATTTTGGGTCCCATAATATTCTTTAGAATTTTCAAAACACATTATTTCAAATCGCCTTTACTGGCATGTTGTAGTTCAGAAGTAACAGCAGACTCATAACTGTTGAATTCAGATTCAGTTAGAATTTGAGACATTAGCTGTGTGACTTCCGCTAACGACATGTCATAGAGACACATTTTGCTGATCAATGCTCTTCTAAATTCACAAAAATTTGTGCGCGCTAAGGGTTTGTTCTGAGATAATCTCTCTATATCTTTTAGTCCTAGTGCTTTGGTAACAGTTTGTACTTGAACAACAGAAGGGTTGGGAGGAACACTTTTAACTCCCTCAATTTCCTGAGATCTTCTTCTAGTACCACATGCCTTCACTGAATTTACAGGCACATCATTTACTGATTGGATGGCTACATCTGTTTAAAAAAAGCTTGTATGTCAGGATAATTCATATCAGGCTAACTACCTTCTTCCACATCAGTTTTTGCTGTAGCTTTGTTAAGGTTCAATTTCTTAGTCAAAGAGGATACTCTAGCACGGAGCTCTTTGTTTTGTTTCTCTAGCTCTGAGTTACGCTGAAGCTGTTGTGTAGCTAGGGTTAAACCAAATTCTCTGTGGCAGCAGATAATGCCTTTCACATTGTTCTTGCGAATACATGCTTCTAGTACCCTTTCACACCCATCTACAGACCCAAGTCTTGTCTGGATGGATTTCATACTTCTGAGTTTGCACTTGTCTATCTTTCTCAGTGACTGCAAGGTCCATTTGCACTCTTAACAGTGATTTGAATTGGCTATCTGACCACAAAGGAGTCGCGAGACCACCTTCTTCAGTTGTGGGAGTCAGTCTAGGATGCCATTTCTCCTTATGCTGATTCAGATAATCACTGTTGTTAACCTTCCTTACAAAGTAGAGATAATCCCAATTCTTCTCTGACAATGCCTAAACAGAGTAGAGTGACACTTACCAAATCAAAGTTGAGCTGAAAAAATCAGTCTGGATCGATGTTTGTAGATTTGGATTAAGGCGGGTTCTCTTTTTAGAAAGCACCTCTCCAGCCTTAGAAAACACCCTTTCACTGGGCACTGATGATGCTGGACAACATAAGAAGGTCAGTGCCAGCTTATATAAATTGGGATATTGGAGCTTCTGTTTGTTCCAATATCCCAATGGATCCTCAGTCCTTCTTGGCTATCCCTATATATATATATATTACGTATTATAGGTATTAGAACTAGATATATGCTAATTTACTCTAATGATCTACTGACCTAGGCTATGTATATTACTCTAATAATCTACTAAACTAAGTGTAATATAATATATAAAACAGGCTATGATATATAATGATAACTATACTACAAACTCACTACAAACTCGCCACTACTCGCTACTACGTACAACCAACACCTCAACACCAATGCAAACATATTGCAAAACCCACAAGAGGCGCGAGTTTTGAACCATTTTTTTCCAGAAGCGATACTCGGAATGAAGCAATGATGTATTCAACAGAAAACGAGGCCTCGTTTGTCATCGTCACGTGATTTTCACGGAAATTATACAAGCCTCGAATCGGGGATTCATCTGGAATGCCCCTTTTTGCTCTCTTCAGATGTCACATCACTACCGGATGGCCTGGGGAAAGAAACTCTTTCTGAGTCTCTCAGTCCTTGCCGCCAGTGTACGTATCTATGCTTGAACGTAGCAGAGTGAATAAACCATAGTCTGGGTGTCTGGGATCTTTCAAAATTTTTATGGTCTTGTCCTTACACCGCTTAAAGGACAAGTTCAGTATTTTACACTTAAAGCCCTGTGTTCAGATTGTTTATGGTGAAATAGAATGGTTTTGACTGAAATGTCGACATATGCGGCTGCCCTGAGAATTTTCGCGTGTTTGTGTTTCACCTCACACCTCTACAATGGATTTAATGGTGCACTGGAACAATCCTTCCTAAAATGCATTAAACTTTCGTTTACAAAGACGTGAAACTCACCGAGTGGTCAGGGGTGTTCACTGATATGCTCACACAAAAATCGCTGCAAAATACGCATTCCAACAGGTTTTATCGTAGTTTTTGCCAACTCCATTGACTAGTATTAGATGTCCTGTGAGGTACCGTATTACTCCGCGCCGGGAACTTTGTTTCTATTCTTGCAATTGGCAAAGGCGGATTAGCCCCACCACCTGGGCTGGAGTGTCTATTATTCAAGCTCTAAGCGGAAGAATGTACGGGTGTGAGGCGTTTGGAAAAATAGGTCCACAAGTTAACAACGAATGCTAAAACAGCTGTTGGAAAGCATCTTTTGCAGCAATTTTTGTGTGAGCATATCAGTGAACACCCCTAACCACTCGGTGAGTTTCACGTCTTTGTAAACAAAAGTTTAATGCATTTTAGGAAGGATTGTTCCAGTGCACCATTAAACCCATTGTAGAGGTGTGAGGTGAAACACAAACGCGCAAAAATTCTCAGGGCAGCCGCATATGTCGACATTTCAGTCAAAACCATTCTATTTCACCATAAACAATCTGAAAACAGGGCTTTAAGTGTAAAATACCGAACTTGTCCTTTAAAAAAGATGTCCCCTAGGTTAGGGAGTTGCCTTCCTATGGTACGTTCAGCTGAGCGCACCCTCTCTGCAGAGCCTTACGGTCCTGCATTGTGGTGTTTCCATACCAAGCGGTGATGCACCCAGTCAGGATGCTTTTAATTGTGCTGGAGTAAAAGCTCTGCAGGACTGTTTTGGATGCCTTGAATTTCTTCAGCCTCCTTAGATGGTACAGTCTCTGCCTGGCTTTCCTTACAACAGTGTCCAGGTGGGTAGACCATGCCAGATCTTCTGTGATCTGGACATCGTGGTATTTGAATGTATCCACCCTCTCCACAGGGGTCCCACTGATGAATAAAGGACTGTAGTCCCGCACCTGCTTTCTCCAAAAATCCACCATCATCTCTTTAGTCTTGCTGACGTTGAGGTGGAGATTGTTTTCATGACAACACTTGGTCAGGCACCTCACTTCCTCCAGGTAGGCTGTCTCATCATTGTTGTGGATTAGACCTACCACTACGGTGTCATCAGCAAACTTAATGATGGTATTAGAGTTTGCGGTGGCTGCACAATTCTGCGTGTACAGGGAGTACAGCAGCGGAGACAGAACACACCCCTGGGGGGCCCCTGTGGTGAGGGAGGATGAGGTGTACCTGCCTGCTTTCACCACCTGAGGTCTCTCTGTCAAAAAGGTCAAGATCCACCTGCAGAGGGCGTCATTCAGCCCCAGGCTCCTGAGCTTTACGATGAGGCTATGAATTGTATGAAGAGAAGTGATAATTTAAACAGAAATGTCTTGAGATGGGTTTTGAAGAAAGGAAGAGAAGAACTGTCACAAAGAGGTTGTGGGAGGGAGTTCCAGAGTTTTGGGGCCTGGGCACTGAAAGACCTACCACCCAGGGTGGAAAGTCTAGTGCAGGGAATGAGGAGAAGGTTTTGGTTGGAAGATCTGAGTGAATGGGAGGGGGTGTAAGTAGTTAAGAGGTTGCAGATGTATGGAGGAGCAAGGTTATGGAGAGCTTTGAAGGTGAGTAGTAGTACTTTGTATTTAATCTGGGACGGAACTGGTAGCCAGTGAAGCTGATGGAGAATGGGGGTGATATGGGCAGCTCGTTTGTATGTGTAAGGAGCCTGGCTGCAGAGTTTTGGATGTATTGCATTCTTTGAAGGGATTTGGTGGGGAGACCAAGGAAGAGTGAGTTACAGTAATCTAGGTGGGACATGACAAAGGAGTGAACAAGAGTCTATGCATCGCTAATAGAAAGGAACGGTCGAAGGCGGGCAATGTTACGGAGGTGAAAGAAGGCAGTTTAAGTGAGTGATTTGATATGATGATCAAAACTGAGAGTGGAGTCAAATATAATACCAAGATTTTTGACAACCGCGGTGGGGTGAACAGGTGAATCATCAATATTAAGAGTGAAAGTGTATGGTTTGGAGAGCATGCTTTTAGGGCCAATCAGCAGAATTTCAGTTTTATCCGTGTCGAGTTTAAGAAAATTGTCTTGAGCTCAGGGGTAAAGCAGGGACACCTACTGTAGTGTTTATTACGTCACGGGTGTTTAACAAATATAATGCAGGTAAACAAGTGGGAGGTTCACTTACCTGATTAAAGCACGGGCCAGTCAAGAGTTTAAAGGTGAACCAGTAAAAATCCTATAACGGTGTGGTTTAATCCAGTACTGAATAAGCACAAGCTACTTTCTGGTTGCGGTTTTAAACCAAGCATATTATTATATCTATAATACTAAGTACTGATTTTCTATATTGACATTTATATTTTATTCATATTAGTATATTTAGAGAGTATTGTATATTATGTATGTCAATCTGGTTAATCTTGTTATTTATTCTATAGCCCTTCTATTTCTACAGGTTTATAACCTGCTATTTGTGGACAAATTAGCTGTTTGTAATAATCAATCAGTTCAAATAAAAAACCACAACGAGTCATAACAACGTGTCCTCTCCTAATGCCCTGTTTGGTGGGGAGATTCTTAAAGAACCGAACACCTACGGTTTGTTGGTACAAACCTAGACCTGACAGGGGCTAAGCCATCAAGCGGCTGTTCAGGGAGTCATTGTACATATCAACCAGGTTATCCGGGGATGAGTTCTCATCCAGATCAGATAACGGTGAAGCCTGTATGGAGGCAGCAAGCATGCTTTGGTCAATTGACCTGATATTACGACCAGTGATAGTTGTTTTCTCAGAGGAGGTTGGAGTTTTGACAGTATAAAAACAGCATTCAATTAACTTATGGTCAGATACACCAGAGATGGAACGAGAAACAGAGATGTCATTAATGCCATAGGAGCAAAGCAGATCCAGAGTGTGGCCATGGTTGTGAGTAGGAAAATCAACATGATGTGTTATATTAAAACAGTCCAACACTGTGAGTTAGACTCAGAGGTGTAAGAACAATTAATATCCACATGTATGTTAAAATCCCCTAACATAATTATGGCAGAACAGAGAGATGAAATAACAATGAGAAGTTCATTCAATTCAGACAGAAAATTTGCGGATGGTTTGGGTTCTACATAGTTCAACACTTTCCCCTTGCTCTTATCCAGGTGTGATAGCACAGTATGTAATATTTGAGCAATGACATCCTCAGTTGCCGATGTGAATTTGCGTGGAAGATAGTGGGGCCGGCATTTTATTGCCAGGAATTCCATCTCAGGAGAGCAGAAGTGCCGCAGCACATTAATGTTTCCGCTTTTACACCAGACCTCATTTGCCATGATGACTACGCCACCCCCGATCCCCTTCTTGGACTCCTCAAAAGTTCTGTCAGACTGGTAAATGAAGAGGTTATCCATCAGTTTTATGGAATGATTGTCTTTAGACGGATTAAGCCAGGTTTCCGTGAATAGGAAGATATTACAGTTTCTTATATCTGGTTCATATGCACAGCGCAAACAGAGATCGTCCACTTTCTCATCATTCAAACCATACTTGATGCCCGTGATCTTCGGGCTCTTAGACGGCACTGCATCACATACAGGAATGCTACTGTAATGGAAATCATAACATGGGCTCTGGAATACTTCCAGAAAACATTGTCGCTAACACAATCCACCGTCCCATTCGCCGTTGCCAGCTAAAACTCTATAGGTCAAACAAGAAGCCATATCTAAACATGACCCAGAAGCGCAGGCATTTTCTCCGGGCCAAGGCTTATTTAAAATGGACTTTGGCAAAGTGGAAAACTGTTCTGTGGTCAGACGAATCAAAATTTGAAGTTCTTTTTTCAAAACTGGGATGTCATTTCATCCGGACTAAAGAGGACAAGGACATCCCAAGTTGTTATTAGCGCTCATTTCAGAAACCTGCATCTCTGATGGTTTGGGGTTGCATGAGTGCGTGTGGCATGGGCAGCTTACACATCTGGAGATTCACCATCAATGTGAAAGGTTTATCCAAGTTCTAGAACAACATATGCTCCCATTCAGATGTCGTCTCTTTCAGGGAAAACCTTGCATTTTCCAACATGACAATGCCAGACCACATACTGCATCAATTACAACATCAAGACTTCGTAGAAGAGGATCTAAGTACTGAAATGGCCAGCCTGCAGTCCAGATCTGTCACCCACTGAAAATATTTGGGGGATACAAAAAAAGTTCGCAGTGCATCAGCACCCCTGTCACTGAAGCCTACGCAGCCACAAAGACCACTAATGGAGAGAAAGATCAAAGGGCACACACCTGTTGTGATGTGTCCAAAAGCTGTCAACAAGAGGCAGTAGGAAACTATTAACAATGATTTGACCCAAGATATAATCTAAAACTATGAAGAAGAGCAATTTGGAATGAGTAAAGGGAGAAGTGGAAGGAAACTACCAGTGCTAGTCAAGTCCAGGAGGCATCAGGAGATTGAGACACTAATCAGAGAGAGGAGACGAGGTAAAAAGATGCTGAGAGAGAAGGTCTCAGGCTATTTTAAGGGGACATAAAAAATTGGCATCTTTGCAAAGAGCTGAGAACTTGAAGTATCTTTGTTAGAAGAAGGAACACACAAGAACATGATTCTATAAAGACCCTTGCAAGTTTACTAAAGACATCTTCACCAAGGAAAAAAGTGGAACTTTGAAAATCTTTAAACAGGAACTGGAGGAGCACCTGGGAAAGATCTACCATGACACAAAAACGCATGAGCAGATAGTAATTCTATCTGACACCCCACCAATTCAACTACCTGACTTCCAACTGGATACTATCCTGCCAAAATGGAAATAAATGGAAAACATCATCTGAAAAGCAAGAGCAGCATCAGCTCTGGGGCTTTTAGATTTTACCTCTGCCCCCCCCCCCAAAAAAAAAATGTTAAGCCAACCATAAAAAATGGAAGTATCTCTTTACACATAGCATTCCATGTTGGCAAACGCTATTAATATTAGCTCCCGCCCATTTGTCTTACACAAATCTCAGAGGTCTCTTCAACAGTATTTAAGATCAGCTGGAGGGAACTATGGGAAATGGAAGCACTATTACATAAACGTTATAACACCACACATATTAATGTGAAACTATTATATTTATAGTAAAACATCCCTAACTCTTTCTTAAACTTAAACCTCATTATTTATTCATATACATCAGCCAATGGCATGTCTTCAGCAGCTTTCAAATGTTTGTTTTAGACATAGTTCTGTTTATTCGAATTAAAATATGCAGTACTGTAACAGCTGCGCATCATGTGCAGTTTAAAAAAAACATTCTTTGAAGTCGTCATCTCATTCAGCTTCCGTTTGAGAATAACTGCTGATTTTTAAGGTCAGGAGAAGCTTTCACTTCGCAAGGTCATCGTAGGTAAAATGTGCTGTTTTATAATGTTACGGTGTTATAAAATATCTAATTTGCTGTGTTATAAACAAAGCAGGGTGGTTTATCTTTGGACTCGTCGCAACATACACTTACAATATTTTAGGGCATGTGCTTTTGTCTGATGCTGTTTCTTTCGGTTAACAGGAATACCTTTTGACAAATTTGTCATGCATGTCAATTTGTCAAATTGCTTTCATGATGTTCTCATCAATAGATTATTTAAAACGTTGTGCTTTAGGTGAATTGACGCCACATATCGAACGTTGTTACAATATTATCATGTCTATACAATGTTGACATCAAAAACTTTTATAATTTGGTCAGGTGCAGCTGGGACTCAAAATATCTTCAGAAAAAGTATTCTATAGCCTTTTATTCTCTCTGCGTTTGCCGAGATTGTTACGACACAGAATATTAATTATGTATTTTCTGTTTGAGGGAGACAAGTTAAACCTTCAGATCTGTTTTATATATTTTTTACATTGAGTGTTATGGTTGCAGACCACAAATTCTTGACTGCTCCCCCAGTGCAATCATGCCGGGCATGAAAGGAAATGAAATGTTACATAATTAATTACTTTTATTTGTTTTTTTTTTTAAGAGAATTTGTTTTTTCAGTACAAACAATGAGCACTTTGAAATGTTAAATTGAATTAAAAATCTAAAAGTAATTAAAATTGTTTAACTTACAGACCTTCTATTGATACTATCAAAAAAATTGACATTTTACAATTAGAAAACATCAGAATTTAAAAATCCATTTCTTGTTTTACTACTCTAGTTGCATACATATTGTTCGTAACTGGGCTGTTACAAGAAAGGCTCCCTTGCCATAAAAAATATATCATTAATAAGGATTTGGTGCCTGAGGTGGGAATATGTTTTCTTGTAGGATCAGCATATCAGTTAAGTTGTAAGTTATTTAAAAAAAGTTAGTGTTTAATGTAATGATTACTCCATATAGACCCTTTTACTATTTGTACACAATGATGACATGGCAGCGTATGCGCGTGCATTTTGGCAAAGAAAGTATGGCAAGAATTAGCAGGTAACCATCACAGACAGAGAAAGTCTATACACTATAGTGGAGTGGATAGAAGACGTTAGCAGATGGCCAAATATAAAGTGACCAAATACATATATACGTATATTAATATATTATATTAGTGCGCAACAACCAGACATTTTGATGCTGGGAAACTGTTTTGATAAATTTTTAAAGTTGCTAACACGTTAGAACCACTGAGGAATAACACCACTTCCTTTGCCAAAATGCGCACGCAGGCTATTTGATCATGTGCACTGTGAAAGGGTCTATAGTGATCATATCCCAACTAACAGCTAGCTTCAGAATATAGATAGAATCATTAGTAATATATTGATAGTGGCTAACTGCGGTGGTAAGATCTGTTTATCAATAAATACTTATATAAATAATAAATAACTTGTTATTATGCATACATACTTATGTACTATTTGCACAGGATTAGTATTAACTGGGGACCTTGTTTGATTTAGAAATTACCTCCCTACGTCTGAGTTTCGTGTGGCCTGTTTGCACGGGATAAGCAAAGCCTGTGATTTTACTTAAATTTACTGACTTATCTCCCAGATATAATGTTGAAACTTTGCATGACACTATACTCGCAACACCTCGACACGCTGTAAAAGGTGCCTTTTCCATGATATTTTGTTAAATCATACAGTGAATGTGTGAAAAAAGTGAAACCGAATGACAGAATTTGCGTTGTCTGCCTCTAGATGGAGTTTTAAATATTAAAAGTACTTTAATCTAACTGATCAACACAAATACAAGGCGCCATAATATAACTGCTTGCTTACCAGCATTAAAGCAACACCAAAGAGTTTTTTTTTTACCTTAAAATAACGTTTCCAAAAAAGTTCATCCACTCGAAACGGGGTGAACGGCACTTTCACATTCGCTTTGCAGCCCTCTATCTGCCAAAACCGCACCAAAGAAGTTTCCAACCGTCGGGTCGCGGTCCTGTAGTTGGAGTGAAAACTACAATAACTTGCTTTATGGCAGACCTACAATCCGAGCCAGCTTTGCTGCAGTAGGCTAAATTATTCACAACAGTGGTAAAGGACAATTCCGCTTCCAGCCTGTAGGGGGAGCCAAAGCTAAAACTCTTTAGTGTTGCTTTAAAACCGCTTTGAATAAAAACCTTTAAAGGGTTTTCTATATGTGTATTAACAGCGTCCGCTCTGTGGATGAGAAAGCTGCAGCGAAGTAACACCCATGACTTTATTATTAACTGACTGAACACTTGACTCTCGCCTGGGCATTTAGATATGCAAGTTTTTCATCAACAATATCTGCGTGAAACATAAACATGGTGATCATCTGCCAACTCGACTGTCTCAGCACGTCCTCTACGGAATTGTCCATTATTAACGGCTTATTGTTCTCTCCGCGTGAGCTAAACGTTTTTGTTCTGTACTGTACTGTTCCTAATCTGGAAGGACCTTCTGTTGTTTTATTTGCAAGCCCGGCTAGCTCAGTCGGTAGAGCATGAGACTCTTAATCTCAGGGTCGTGGGTTCGAGCCCCACGTTGGGCGGACAATTTTACTAGGCTAGCTGTTGGTAGTTTTTAACTTGAGTTCTTGTCTATTTTTTTTCTAACATATACAATTAAATTCATAGAGCCTTCTTCTACTGAGCAGATTTTTTAAAATATGTGTGTTTAATAACAAACTGTAGACCTGCCAGACAGACAAACATAGACAAAATCCCATTACTTCAGCAGCTGTGCCATCTTGTCTCTGTGGCGCAATCGGTTAGCGCGTTCGGCTGTTAACCGAAAGGTTGGTGGTTCGAGCCCACCCAGGGACGGCTCGTTTTTAATTTCAATTTCTTAATAAGATAATACAGCATAATGCTTAAAAAAACATACGGTTATTAACATTTGTCTCACATGTGCACTGTGATGTATCATCTTACATATCAATAGTTTTTGCTTTAACACAAATTGTATGGACAGGTTTTGTATTTAAAGGAATTTCATATTTGTTATTTTTGCTATTTTAAACATTTAAATATTTTATTATTTTTTATTTTATTTATATATTTATTTTCATGTTGTTATAATAATTGAATGCAGAAAAAAATAAATGTTCGTCCCTGGGTGGGCTCGAACCACCAACCTTTCGGTTAACAGCCGAACGCGCTAACCGATTGCGCCACAGAGACGGGGGTGTGGGGTTGCCCCCTATCTGTGGCCATGAGCATGTGAATTACATTGCTTCTCAACTTGTAGACAAGCGAGTTTAAGATCTGTATTAAAAAGAACAGTGGCTATTACATTATATAACTGCTTTATTTATTTAAGGTAGGTGAAATGTATTTATAGTTGTAGGGAAATGTGCAGTGTACATATATTTTTATATGTGAGGGAAATGTAAACCATGAGGTTGTGCGCTGTAGTACTCTATGATGCCACTAGATGGTAGTGCAGACTAATATATAAGAAATCTGGCCTGAATGACAGAGAAAGTAACAGATAAGTGATTTGCAGGAAGGTTAGTAGCAACACACTTTGGAATAATAAACTAAATCTTTGTGCATACCTCTACACTTTCAGGGTAGTATCAACCACCATTGTGAAAAAGAACTTAATAAGTTGGATTAATTTAACTAAAAAAAGATGGAATCAAATAAAAGAAACTTTTAGCACAATTATTTGTGTAACAATACACATTAATGTAATAAAATATTTTTTTTATATTTCATCAGGGAAATTTGTCGACTTTGAATTAATTTGTCGACATTGAATCAAAATGATAATGCAAAAATTTAAAGCACTTTAACAAACTTTGTCGTTTAGTAAACGTTAAAACAAGACTTTATATATCTTTACCTGCAGTGTCTGCAGAGACAAAACATTTTAATTAAATTTTTATGTGCGTTCTTTATGTTATTATGTGCAGTGCAGTTTCCAACAGAATTTAGAGACTATGGTGCTGGATGAAGCAATATGCCTATGAAGAAGTTAATGTTACAAATAAATGTTACAAATAATTTAAGTTTAAGCAATTTGAAATTAAGTCCACTACACTTTAAATGTTGGAAGAACTCGAATTGTATGGTTAAATTTACTCAGCTTTTATTACAGATTAATTTTATAAAACAACTGGGGGCGTATTACATAAAAATCCTAACTTTAAAATCTTATCTTAACTGTTTGGTAAGCATGGTAATTTCAGTTAGGACCTCATTTAAGACAAAAGCTATTACAGAATGACGTTTCTAAATGCATTATCTTATCTTAACTGCAGATAGGAAAGTGGTATTACAGAAGCATCCTAACTTGACAAAACATTCTAAAAACGGTCTTAAATGTAGGGTTACCTCACAGGTGTCCTAACCTAAAACTTTAATGATAGCCAGCTGAAACAATCACATTATGATAGAACTGCGGGAGAATGGTATTATATTTTTTAACAAAGTTGAGGATGAAAAACAGCAATTTTTGTTTTTGGATTACTCTTTGAATGTTTTTTACCTTCATACATTCACATAATCACAATGTTTTTTACTAATGGAGCGATCTTTACATTTCTGTAATCCCTCATTATTTAAAAACAGTTAAGTTATCTTATCCGTGAACACTTGATGGGATCATAATGGATACAGTACACACTTGGCTCAGCATCTATTTCTTCTCATGTCTCTATCAAATGTTGAAATGTACAGTATCCTAGCACTTAGAAAGAATAGTTTTTTTATATATGTAAGTCCCATTTGCTAAATGTTTAAATTTAATGGTTACTCACAGATGATGTGCTAAAACACTAATAAAAAACACAGACTATGATTACAATGAATTTAATAAAATTTATTTTTCTGCCCCATTAAAATTAATAGGACAATTCTTTTGTTTACGGTAGCAGCAGCTCACGCATTGCTGGTTGCTTGGTAACAGACCTGTTTATAGCCGAACATGATTAAGCGATTTGAGATTTCCTAACTAGAGATGAGATAAGATTTGGTGAGATAAGATGAGAATCCTAAATCAACTTAAGATTTGCTTTTGTAATATGAATTTGTGAAAAATCTTAATTTAACACATCATATCTTAAGTTAAGACCTAAGATAGAAAGTTTCTATAATATGCCCCCTGGTTTCCAAATGTAAAAAAGTAAATTCAACTTCAAAAATTCCAGGTTTACATTTTTTTCAAACAAACCATAATATGAAGAATTATAAAAAAAAAAAAACTAACCAACCCTTGGCTATGTATACTGTGTTGGACTTGATGAGACTATTTCCAGTGCTTCTGGAATTATAATTTCTATAATTGCTTTTATTGTTTACCTCATTTGTAAGTCGATTTGGACAAAAGCGTCTGCTAAATGACTAAATTTAATTTAATAACATGTTTGTGTTGCAAACAGGAACCTATAGCCTTGGCTAAACATATCGTCTTTTCTTCATCTTCATGACCATTTTTGATTGATGCAACTTATACTCCGGAGCGACTTATAGTCGGGAAAATACGGTTTTTGGGGGAAAAATGTTAGGGGAATATGTGAAACATGCACTCTTAAAATGAATGTGTTAAAATAACACATCTTGTGTCTAGTTAAGGACATCTTAACACATCTCTGTGTTATTTTTGGAACAACGCACTTTGTGTTGTTTTAACACATCTTACATTTACATTTAGTCATTTAGCAGACGCTTTTGTCCAACGCGACTAACAAAGGAGGTAAACAATAGAAACAATTATAGCAACACAAGAACAGCAATACGAGTCTCATCAAGTCCAAAACAGTATACATCGGCGAGGGTTGGTAAGTAAATTATTATTTTTATTATTTTAAGAAATGTACAGATAAAGAGAAAGGAAAAAAGAGAAAGATAGTAAGTCCTACATTAGGAAGTGAGGTAATGGCGGAAGCAATGGGTTTTTAGCTGAGTCTTAAAGGCAGCTACAGAGTCAACAGATCGTGTCACGACCGGCAGATCATTCCACAGTTGTGGAACAGCTCC
Organism: Paramisgurnus dabryanus; assembly: GCF_030506205.2. Classification (NCBI taxonomy): domain Eukaryota; kingdom Metazoa; phylum Chordata; class Actinopteri; order Cypriniformes; family Cobitidae; genus Paramisgurnus; species Paramisgurnus dabryanus. Next base: position 9,930,589 of record NC_133338.1, on the reverse strand, counting down.
TAAGAATGTACGCGTTAATGTTTTTTTCCTTTTGAGATTGCACCACAAGCCGTCGCTTGGTGGCAGAGCACAAGGATCGAGAGGGTAAATAAGGCTGTATAAGTAAGTGAAGGTAAGAGGGTGCTGACCCAGTGGTGTTTTAAAGGCCAGGAGAAGTGCTTTAAATTTGATGTGAGCTGCTATAGGAAGCCAGTGTAACTTGACAAAGAGAGGAGTGACGTGCACCCTCTTTGGCTAATTGAAGACCACTCTTGCTGCTGCGTTCTGAATCATCTGTAGGGGTTTGGTCATGCAGGCTGGAAGCCCAGCCAGTAGTCCAACCAAGACAGGACAGGAGCTTGGACTAGGACCTGCGTACTAGGATCTGGTGTTATCCCTCTTATTTATTTGAACTCATAATCAACACGAAATGACACATAATGTGTTAAATAGGATAACACAAAACAATGTGTTAAAATTAACACATCCTTTCTTAGAGTGTACTGATAGCTTGATAGCAAAGATAAGAAACAGAGACATAGAGGAGGACGATATACTGAGAAATAGAATCCTAAGCATTCAAAACAAGATTTTGCATTGCAAAACAATACATGTGTCATTTCACCAAGAAGCTTCTTGAAGTTTCAACTTATGATGAATTTTAAAGATTATAGAAGGAGTTCAAATGTAAACCGGGCTCTTAATTTCAAGCATTTAACAATAAAACATTAATTTTAAATTATTTTTAAGATCATTGTTAACATTTCTTTCAAGTGTTCAAAACTTTTGACCGGTAGTGTATGTGAAATCTTTTTATATATTGAAACATTTTAGTATCACTATACTTCAACATTTATAACCTTTCTTTTATTTGCTTATCTAAAATTTGACATTTGAAGAATTTACATAATTGTGTTTGAAGTTCATTTAAGTGTCAAAGTGCAATGTTCATTAGTTGTTCTGAAAATGTGGGGCTTAATGAACCGGCTATACAAGTATTTACTATACAATTACTCAAAAAAGATCTCTATAGTGATGAATATGCCAGGAGATTAGAGAGGAAAGGCGATAACCTGCAGCACACCTGTTGCACACCTGAGGCTACACTTGACGTCAGTGAAGCAATAGTACACAATGTCATGAATACAGCATCACATCTCTCAACCGCATCAGCCACTCGCAAAGGACTATTTATGCCCTCTCTTATTGATGGCACAAAGGCTTTTTACAGAGGAGTGTCACCGTTGACATGGTAAGTTTCATATGGGAAAAATTTATGGTTTAATAATAATAATAATAATAATAATCTTTATTTTATTTAGCGCCTTTAAATGTTAATTCTCAAAGCGCTTTACAGTAAAAACAAAATGAAAAAAAAAACCCAGCAAGTACAGAGAGGGAAAAGAAAAGCAATAACTAGTGCCTGGCTTTAGTGTTGGGGTACTTCTCTTTACGTTTTGCTGAAAGTATGGGATAATATTTATGTATCGTCACTGCCTAGGCTGTGCTGTAGGAATAATCTTTGTCAGAGTTTGTCATCTCTGTTCCTTAAGAGCCAGTTTCCTACAGGGTTTAGTTTTTAACCCTAATCAAACACATTTGCTTGTCATTTTCACTTCATTAGGTGTGTTTTTTAGGGTTTTAAGCTCTTCAGGACAGCGGCCCGCCAAAAGACTCAAAATACATTTCTAAAAGCCACTGGGAAAACTGTAAAAAGTTTTTGCTTTTTTTGCTTCAGAGTATTATTTGGAATAATTTTGAGCACATTTTCAATTTTGTGTGAACAGTTGCTTTAAAGTGGTTAAATGGATAAATGCTACTACAATTAAAAAAAATTGTCATATTGAAGTATTTGTTAATCTGCGTATGCTTCCTTAAGTGGGTTTCATATAGGAAGCGGTGTGCGCTGCGCTCGCCGCTTGTGCTCTGCTGGCCAGACCCGAGTATAAACTCTTCGTCCATTTTGTTTGGACGCCCCGTTTTGCGGGTAATTGTCACACAGCGCAGCGCAAAAGTTAAACTATTTTGAACTTTGACAAGCTGCGCTCACTGCGCCCGCGCTTTGATCGACGCAACAACAAACCGCCGTCGCGCGGAACAAGCCATTGAAATAAATGGGTTTCATAGTGCAGCGCGCACCGCTTCCTATGTGAAAGCCCCTTTAGATTTGTGCCAGCATTTATGTATTGATTAACTTTCATTCTTTGACAAAGTAATGGACATTTAATGAGTTTGACTTCAAAGTTTTGATTTTATTTTATTTAAAAGAAATCTTAGAAAGGGGGTGGGGCATTAAGAGTCATTAAGTGAGAGAACTATTGACAGGTTTGACACATGTCTTGTGTGGATAAAGAAACTGGAACATACCTCTATAATAGCTCATGATCAAGATCAGCTGGCTCTGCCTGAAACTAATAAGCACAGATTTTAAGGAATGCAGTCACTCTACTCTTGCATCCTCCTCAAAATGCCTCCAGACAACTAAAACCAGTCATTCCAGCATGCCTCTAATGAAAAAAAAAAAAACGTATAAATACTGTTTTTAAGGTTTGTTCTAGAGCAGAAAAGGCCAGGGGTCTCATTTATAAAACTGTGTGTAGGATAATTACTAAACGTCTACGTATGCAAAATATAAAAAAATATTAAGACTTGTAAAACAAAGCAATGTTCCCCTTTATAAATCACAGATTGCATGCAAGTGTACGTACATGAATCATCCTCAGATTCCACCATGCAAGCCCATTCTCCCATTAAGGTTTTTTTATAGATCACAACCTTTAAAGGTGCTCTAAGCGAATTGAAGCGTTTTAGACCATAAAACATTTTTTGTTACATACCGGAAACATCTCCTCACTATCTGCTTGCTGCCTGTCCGCTGATCAAACTGTAAAAAAACGCGATCTCTGTAGACATCCCAGGCTTCACAAACGGCAATATCAACAAATGGCCAAACCTAGCAGCACAACACAAAACAAAGTATTCCAGCCAATAAACGACAAGAAGGATTTGGGGGTGGGGGTTGGGCGCGTTCATGAAAGCACGGAAGGGAGGGGGAGGGGGAGGAGTTAGCTACGCTCTTGTCTGTTTGAAAACAGTTCAAACATCAACAGGAAGTGACGTCGCACATTATTCGCTTAGAGCGCCTTTAAGTAGGAACTGGCATACACATGTTTTAAGCCTTGTTTTGTGCGTACGCACGCTTTATAAATGAGACCCCAGGTGATGATTTACTAATTGACCCTTCACAAAACCACAAGCTACGGTATCAGCCATGGTGCTCCAAGTGTCAATTTGTGTGCTCACTGGGGGAAATAGTGACTAGTTTCTGGAAAAATTACATGGTTATTTCAGACAGAAGCAGACAGAAAAGGCTGCAATTTACTTTTGCTGGATATATTCAGGATGTGAGCGCAACTTGAAAAAAAATGTGTGTACGGATGTTTTCACTAACAAATTGTGATTCAACAAAAACTTTCGTATCAAAATTACTTCTAAATGTACGCAAAAACCTAAAACTCGTAAGCAATAATCACGTACACTATAATCAAATACTAGGCTATAATTATAACGTTTATAATAATGTTGATATATAAAATTTTAATTACTATATTTTATATTATAATATTTTCTGTATTATATATTATTTTATATGATCTATATTATTATTATTATTATATACATTATATTATACATTATTATAGCCTTCTTTTTTCTATACATATAAAGAAGATGACGTAATGACAAATCGTCACACTTTCCTTCCTCACTTTTAAAATCTCTGTATGAAAGCGTATGCTTAACCCTATAATGTAAACGTTTTATTTTTGATAGAAATGCACGTCTCTGTCATATTAATTAAATTCCATATTTGTTAAAGCATCCAATACTTCTTTAATGTTACTGCGGTCAGTGGACAGAACTGACTTACTCCAGCGACAGCAAATAAAAAATGCAAAACAGAACTTTATCAATAAGAAATGTGATCTTGGATGTCTTTTTGAGCTCTTTTGCTTTTTATGACAAACTGCTCTAAAATTTTCTGTGGACCAGCGCAGCACTTGGAAAACCCTTATATGGAGCTGTTTTGGGCGTGTTTTATGCAAATTACCAACCTCGTGCACGCGGCCACTCATGTAGAACAATTTGAATTCACTAACGTAAGAACAAGTATAAGAACAAACTCATGTGCATACGCACATGTTGTGAATTAGGCGGAAAGTTTTTGTGAGAAGTTCAAGTGTGTGTTTAAATACGAAAAATGTATGCAATTATTAGTGAATGAGATCCACTGTTTTTGTGAGACCCACTGTGATTGTAAATCTGGGTATATAGCTCCCTGTTCACTATTACAATCATTTAAAAGCAAAATCATCATGTATTTATAACGTCACATTCAGTATGTCATCCTAGCTAGCGTTAAGTGAACTACAGTGTGCTTGTGTAATGATATAACACGTGGTAAGCACCAGTGGTTTCTTTCGGAATTGAAGAACGAGAGAACGTGTGATCAGATTTTACCTCTGATAAAATTCTGTCAGTGTCAAAAGCTTTTATACCAGTTAGACTAAAATATCGGGACTCTGAATCTTTCCCCGGAAGGAAACAGGTTATTAAATTTGCGTATAAAATGTGTGACTCATTAGCAACAATTTTCCTAGGATGCTAAAGGACAGATGCCTCATAATTGTCCTGTATAGGTCGTTTTTATTCCAACCTACAAATTTTAGAGCTATATATTTCAGTCCTAGTTTTGATTTTAATTGAACACTCACATTTTCATACCATGCAGTGATTCTATCTCTTATTAAACTCTTAAAGACAGACTGATAAAAAAGAAACATGACCCTTTGGTTCACTCCAAACACTTTTAGCTTACACAGAAAATATAACCTCTGCTGTAGTCTTAAACATAGGCCACTAATATTGGCGGCACAGTGGCTCTGTAGCACTGTTGCATTACAGCAAGAAGTTCCTCGGGTCAAGCCCCGGCTAGGTCAGGTGGCCTTTCTGTGTGCAGTTTACATGTTCTCCATGTGTCAGTGTGGGTTTACAGGTACTCTGGTTTCCTCCCACAGGCCACATGCAAGTTAGGTGAATTGGGGATGCCAAATTGCCTCTCCCCAACATGTGTATGGATTAAGCAGTTTTTGCTATGAATATAGCCATAGATGGTAGAATGGCATGAAGAATAAAGGAAGAAAGATCTATATGAACTCCTAAATATTTGTATATTTACCATCAATTATTACTGGGCTATGGTCCCCCACAGACCTTAATATTTTTTAGTCCAAATTGATCAATATCAAAGTGTAATAATTAAAAGAATAAAACCACTGAATACAGAATGAATACACTTTTAACTCTTGAACTTCCTAAAAAGTGAGTAATGCTTGGGGAGTAAACTTTCAAACGGCTATTTACGAGATGAGTGATACAGTTAATAGCATCCTTCGTACCTTGTCCAGCTTTGTATGCTAACTGAAGATGATCAAGGAATGGTTTAACCTGATTCTTTAAGTTACAACAAGTCTTTCAAAGCCACAGGTCTAAAATCACAGTACTCCTCTGGAAAATGTTTCTTGGGAACTGGTGTAATTATAGATTTTTCCGACAAGGATAGAATAATCAAAAGATTTGTGAAAAATAGAACAAAATGCTGGAGAAAGTTCATAGTCACAAGTTTCTAACAAAAACAACTGAAATTCCAACGGGACCTGTGGATTATTATATATTTCTATTGTTTATAAGTAATTGACCTATTTTATGTGGGTCAAACAGCCTCCGACCAGAATTACATGTGCTATTCTTCAATTCGATTACTGCCTTCTGCGAGGTGATGCCATGTTAGTCACTGCTTTTGTAGTTTCCCAGTTTTTTAGAGTCGCCTAATTTAAAAAAAAATGTATAATGTCTGTGTGCTTTTTTTGCCTTGTTCAATAAGGAGTTCAATTCCTTTTTAGATTAATTTTTGTTTGATTTTAATAAAAATGATTAATAAAAGCAAGCTTCTTCCTATTTAGACAGTCCTTGACTTCTTGTGTTATATAACTTTTGTTATGGAATACAGTAACAGTTTTTTTTCTCCACAACTGTATCCACACAAAAGTTAATATAATCAGTTATAGTTTCTGTGGCATCCCATGAAAAAGTTCCCACTATGTGGAAGCAAAAAGCCTCTTAAGTTTTCAATATTGTCGTTGAACCAGACAGAAACTATGTTTGTTTTACGGCTTAGACCTTTTTTATAGTGTTCTGTAAATTGAAATCAAGTAAATCGTGTTGTGATCACAGTTCGATTAGGGGGCCTTGGCCACGTATGCATCCTTCAACATTACCATAATATTTAACTAAAATCTTGTTCCCTCTGGTGTCTTGTTCATATCCTGGAAGTGAAAGTTCAAGTTTTCCCCACCAAGGATAAAGATCCTGGAGTATGCTTTAGTTGCTTGTTAACACAGTCAATAATATAGCTGGACACTTTAACAACATTCCCGCTTTGAGGAACATAAACTACACAGATAGCGATGCTCCAGTATTTTCGCGTAAGAAAAAATGGCCTCATTGATAAAAACAATTTCACATCAGGAGTACACAAAGTCTCTCTCATAGTGTATTGACGCGACTGTGCTTCCCTGATGTAGACACAGACACCACCTCCTCTTGTCTTTCCAGAGTGTTCATCCCTATCTGCACTAACAAGGGAAAACACTTCAAGCTTAACCACGGAACTAGGGATGTCAGGGTGGAGTCATTTCTCTGTAAATGCCATCAAGCCTAAGTCAGGATACTTTTTGGTCTGGAGTTTTATTCCGTTATAAGTTATTTTATAAGTCTTTGTTGTACAGTCACAGTTGAAATCAAACAGTATGACATGGGTTTTAGCTGAGATCAAGTCACGCTCCAGTTTATTTCTAAAGTGGTCGGAATACAAACAACTTGGGCATAAAGCAGTGTTGTAATGTAACGAAGTAAAAATACTTCGTTACTGTACTTAAGTAGAAATTTCACGTATCTGTACTTTACTTCGCTATTTAAATTTATGTCAACTTTCACTTTTACTCCACTACATTTTCTAGATAAAATGTATACTTTTACTCCGATATATTTCCACTAAGCATATTCGTTACTCGTTACTACAAAATAAAATCAGAAGAAATGTGTGCGACCTCAATAAGGGAGGTTTTGGCGAATCAGTGCTTCTAGATTGCATTACGCACGCTCCGCACACTCTCGCTGCGTCCCAAACCACCTACTTCCATCCTATATAGTAGACAAAGAATACGAGAAGTAGTGCTTTTTGCCTACTATATAGTATGGAAGTATGCGGTTTGGGACGCAGCGCACACTCTATTTTAGCGTAGTGTTGCCAAAGGATGAGGAAGCACAGCTGTAACTGCAATGAAAGCACCTATCGGAGGACCTCGCGTTATCGTAATCGACCACCTCGACGATGAACAGGGTGAGAAAGCTAACGTTATACACCCGTGGACGTATTTGTAAGAAATGTTTTTGTACATTGGAATGAAAGATTCCCGATGACCGAATAAAGTGCCTCTGATGCCTACCGAAAATCACTTACATTTTGTCATTTAAAAACTCCCCGTCCAACCTGAAGAATCACTTCAAGGTAATGTGTCTAATGTGATGGCCAGGCGCCCATGTTTAATAAACGTTAACGTTACACCGCTGATTTTCCCATGGATTTATTTAATTCACAGAGAACTCTCAACTGGAACACGCTTAACTGTTTATGGTAACATTATAGCATAACTGCCGGCCGAATATTCCCTCCGGTAGGCTAATGTTAGATTGAGAAATATTTTTTAAAACTGCTATCAGTGGCAGGTTAGAAAGAAAGTGTTAAGGACTGTATTCACGTCTTCAAAAGCATCATACGTTTTGTCAAACTTGAGATTTCCTTTTATGTTAAAGGAGCGGTGAATCAAATACTCAATTTTAACTTGATAATTTGTTATATAAGAGGTCATCATACTTAAATGAACATCCTGCAAGTTTCAGAACTGAAAACGTCCGTGCTACTGAATTATAACACTTTTTGGCACCAAGCCAGTAAAACAAGCCAGTGTGGAATTCGGAAATCTATGACGTCAAAGTAGAATTGAAGCACCGCCCCATAGCCAAATACAAGGACCACTTTTGTAGCCCCGCCCACAGCTTCGCGTGACACACGTGTGTCTCAACAAGTAAATATGTCTTTAAAGATTGACAAATGTAACCAAAATGACTTTTAAATACATTTTTTCTGAGAGACTTTTATTTTGACGCGGTGATCGACTGGAAACGCATTTTCGGTTGTGGAAGAACCGCATGGGAACAACACAGAAGCTAAATACTTTAATTCGGAGGCTTGGAAAAAGTTTGCTTTTTTAAGAAGTTCCAGCTCGTGTGGGGAGTGTTTGTTAACTTTGTGTACACGGATTCATTTGGAAAGAAGTCGATGCTGGATTTGCAGAGAGACTGTGATTAAAAGCACCACTTATATTGGATCTGACAACAATGACACAGCATTATACACAGTAAGACATTTTACTTTATTTAAGTTACTGCGTTTCACTATTGCTTTGTTAGAAGAGATCGCTTGATATGTCCTGTTGTAACATCTGTGTCTGAACACGTATGTTTGACTGTTTTAATGTACTAAAAACATTAAACGATTAATAAAGATACACCACACGACTGTAATTTAACGGTAGAAATATACTTTGTTATTTATAAAGAAGGATTTATCAGCCGCAGTTTAGATTCTGATGCCCGTTTACTGTGTTGTATACGGTAATTTAGGCGAGTTACGTTTGAAAGGTCAAACACTCAACAAAGCTTATTTTTTTATCATATAACTGTGGTATGTAAAATTACGTGAATGTAAAAGCAACCTCACAAGCACAATCGAATTATACAAAGTTATTGATAACGATTTATTAGCCGCAGTTTAGATTCTGATGCGCGCTTACTGTGTTGTATACGGTATTTTGGCACGTCGAGTTTTGTTTCTACTTTAATATACGTATTGTCATTTATGTGTATCATATTTAGCACCCAGAATCTTTTGTGGCTCAAACATATTTGTGTTCGGCTGCTATTTTTATCACATTAATGTTTTTAAAACATTTCACCACATGTAATGACGGGGAATGAAGCCGTCCAATCATAGCAGTGGGTGTTTACGTCCAGGTCTTCAATGCGGCCCGCCCCTTCAAACGAACCATTTTTCCAGACAGCCACTAATCCATGTTACAAAATAGCCTATTACTTATTGTTTTTGATGTTTTTGAATGTAAAAACCACGCGGACATCAGAAGTAGACATCCGGCAACAGTATAAAACAATAAAATCAACAAATTCACCGCCCCTTTAACTAAATCAAAACTCAGTGGTTATAGGATAATGTTGTGCTAATGTTAGACATTGTGAATGTACGCTTGCATTTTTGATCAAAGTCACAGTGCTTTCATTGCCACACAACGAGTTGGCATTTTTTTCTTAGTAGAGCAGCTAACTTAAAGGAGTACACCACTTTTTTTCAAAAATATGCTCATGTTTTACCTGAAGTTCATACAAAAGTGAAATTTCAGCTTTTTATTTGATGTCAGCTCTAAAAATATGCTGTTTGCCCTTTGAACTTAAGAGAATTGTGCCTGAAAAGTCCTGGAAAAGACAGATTTTTATTTGATGATTAAGAATAAGAGGATAATGGGAACCCTGAATATGCTTTACTATAAGAAAGCCACAATAAAGTTCACAATCTAAGTTCTAACCGCTTGCTTTAAAAAAAAAAATTTTACTTTTACTTCTAATACTTAAGTACATTAGATATCAGAAAATTACTTTTGATACTTAAGTACAGTAAATATCAGATACTTTAAGACTTTTACTTGAGTAATATTTTAAAAGACAACTTTCACTTCTACCAAAGTCTTTTTCTAGTACAATACTTGTACTTTTACTCAAGTATTGCTTTCTAGTACTTTATACAACACTGGCATAAAGTGATGGGGACATTTCCCACCAGCAAATAATGCAAGTGGGGCTTTTGTGGGTGCAGGCAGCCTAGGGACAGCAACCTTCAACCTAGTGGCCTGACAACATCTTCCCTCACGGCCAAAAAAAACAGACCAATTGGTACTAATAATTACTTTTTCCAAATTAAAATGTTCACCTAAACTGAAATTGTAAATTGAAAAAAAAAATTGGTGTTACCAATTGAACTTAAGTAAACTAAAGTGGGCCGGTCTAAGGCATGAAAATTTAGGAATGAAATGAGTGCCACTCTGGCTCTGATTGCTACAACTTATAAAATATAGTTGAATTATGTCAACATTTTATAAGTTATAACACCTCATCTCTAGTCAAGATAAATAATAGTAAGTTGAAATGACTTGCAAATCGGAGTTGATTAAACAAAAAATATTAGGGCAGCAAAGAATTTATCGCAAGACAAAAGCAGAAGAAGCAGCTTGTTGTGTATGTTGTTGGAGAAGCAAAGGCAGTGATGGCAGCAAATAGACAGTGACTTTTTTGCAGCTTGAGTTGTTAAATGTCTTTATTCAACTTCGTATCAATATTGTTTTTATCATTGCAAGCGGAAATGTGTATAAGGAAATGCGACACAGACATTTTTTGACATGAGGTAGGGGTTCTAGTAGACCACAGCGCTTGCATTCCGCATATAATGGATGCATTGTTACATTCTTGAAGAGGTGCGCATCAAGCTATGCAGGGCTACGCACAGCCTACGGCATATTTGTAGGTCCGACGCAGAAGTATAAATCACGCTTTGGAATTACACAGAAGTTTGGAATTACACAGCTTTTTTGCATTCTTTGCCTTTCAGGTTTACAAAACATTCAAAGCCACTTACAAATGAGAGTAATGCATATTATCAGTACAAGTAGTGCTGGTTTATTACTTTATAATTGAGTACCTGATATTGTAATGTTATTTAGTATTTATTGTAAATTATTGTAAAAGTTTTGTTACATTTAGGTTTCTTTTTGTATTGTATTAGATGTACAATTATGATTGTTTTATAATTGTATTATTATTATTAAAGCTAAATTGAGGTACTTTTTTCCAACTCAGGGATCATTAATAAGGACATATAGAACCTAAGGTGCTACACACAGGCAGAAATAGGATTTACATACTTTCCATGATTTGACTTTTATGATTAGTTTTTATGAAGTTTATAAATAATAGTTAAAATCTTGCTTCATCTGTATTATTTTAGTGTGACTTCCTGGTTGAGAAAAAAAAATCTTTATTGTTGATTGAGGAAAATTGCGTCATGAGGTGAATCATGTGATCAATGTAAGTGTAGTGCTGAAAATAAACTGAAAGAGCTGTGATTTTGATTTTAATAGGTGCAGCTGGGGTTAAGATAAACAGAGCTATTAACAGGGATAATGCTATTATAAAAACCTACCTGCTAAAATAAGGGTCACGCAAACGAGAGAATAAGAAAAACTCGTAATACAGGTTATATCTTATTGAGAGGAACTGGAACTGCTTTAAAAACATTTGTAGTCAAGGTTAATGGTAGTTTAAACACACAGTGGTACTAAAGTGATATCAAAGCAAACAACCTGTTTGAAATGGGATTGGTTGCTGATGGCAACAAAAAAATTATGTGTGAGGAACTATGTTATGGTGTGTAATAGAGAATCCAAGCGCAGACAGAGGTTTGGATAAACACAAACACTTTATTTAAATAAACAGAAAACAAAGGCCCACGAGGGATCAAAACCACATAAACAGGATAACTAATATGACAGAATAAACACTCAACTGGAAACAGGACTAGACACTAAACTGGAATACACTTAACAATAAACTGACAGAAAACTAAATCTTCAAGTCACTGAATATGACAAGACTTAACTATGACAGAGCATTCACAGGCATGAAACAATGCACAAGCACAGAACAACAAATACAAGGACCTTAACTAGGGGAGAACTAATGAGGACAACAGGTGACATCGGTAAAACAATAAAGAGGAGGATGACAAGGGAGCGGGGTAAAAGTGACAAGACACAGGGAACACGTGGTCTAGTAAAACCAATACTGAGACCACGTGATCCCACACAAAACATGGGTCTGTCAAGATCCTGCCACAAGACTAGGTTAAACAAAGGACAAGATGGCAGAATCATGACACTATCTTCTCTTTAGTGATTTCTTGTATCACCTGAAGACATTGAAGTTCAATAATACATTTTATGGAGCATATTTAAGACACACGTCATATGTGTAGGCCTAACTGCAAGCATCTCGATCACACGGCATGAGTCAAATGTAAACAAAGTACAAACTAGATCTGAAATGGTATGAAAATTTTACATCACTATGACACTACCACAGATTTTCAGTAATTTTCACAGATCCCAGTAACTTAAGTCATTAGCTAACAATTTAAAGTTTTGATTTGAAAATGATTTTACATGTAAGTGCACTTTTGTTTGCATAAATATCAAATAAACAACATTAACATTTATCTCACGACCTCAAATGTGCCATGATTAATGTTAATCCAGTTCAGATAAAACACAAGTGAATAAATAAGATTTTCATATAAACACAGGAGAAATCAGCAAGTCATCTGTCTGTGTATATGGTCTGTATGTTGTGAGAAATGGGGTATACTTTACTACCCAGGAGTGGACGATACGCTCGCCCCGCGCCAGTTGCTGAAGAAACAAACAGGGTAAAACGGAGCTTTAAACTCACCAGATCACATAATTTAATGGAAAATGAATAGAAAAGATTGATCTGTCTAATTAAATATTAAGTAAACGTTAGGGATGCACCGAATATTCAGCCACCGAAAATTTTCGGCCGAAAATGGCCCAAAAGAGCAAACATTTTCAATAGAATGTAAATACACACACACACAATATATACACACACATGTCTAACTGTGGTATTTCGAGATCATTTTGTTTGTATGTGTCTTGTCAAGAACAGAAAGATTTTAAGCTTGCTTTTTGAAACGCGTCTCTCCGTGTATGCACCTTTGAGGGCACTTAAACACGCGCACACACACACAGACGGAGGACGAATTCCAAACGGCGCTTCAGGAAGAAGATGCAGTATAAACAGTCACTCCACATAAAGTGAAAATTACGTTGTTTTTCAGTGATTTATTCGCCAAATGTATTTTAATGGACTACAGTATGAGACACAGTAACGCAACTCTCTCAAGTTTATACATCAAGAGTTCTGATCTTTGAAGGGCATAGGGATGATCACATCTGATTGGAGTTGGACCAGACACATTCAACCGCATGTGCGTCTGTGCGTACAGAAAATTGCTCACTTTAGCGCCTTTTTGCGGTTAAATTGTTTAAAATCACTTAAGTGTTAACATTTGATGTCAAGATGTCTGAACGTACCAAAAAGGTTCAGTGTATGAACGTCAGACTATGACTCCTTATGGATGTCTGTGGACGTGCAAACAGGGTCAGTGTCTGGACGTCACTCTTGCACCCCTCTTGAATGTCTGTGGATGTGCCAAAAAGGTTCAGTGTATGAACGTCAGACTACGACCCTTTATGGATGTCTGTGGACGTGCAAAACAGGGTCATTGTCTGGACGTCACTCTTGCACCCCTTTTTGATGTCTGTGAACATACCAAAAAGGTTCGGTGTATGAAGGTCAGACTACCACCCCTTATGGATGTCTGTGGACGTGCAAAACAGGGTCAGTATCTGGACGTCACTCTTGCACCCCTTTTGGATGTCTGTGAACGTACCAAAAAGGTTCAGTGTATGAACGTCAGACTACCACCACTTATGGATGTCTGTGGACATGCAAAACAGGGTCAGTATCTGGACGTCACTCTTGCACCCTTCTTGGATGTCTGTGGACATGCCAAAAAGGTTCAGTGTATGAACGTCAGACTATGACTCCTTATGGATGTCTGTGGACGTACAAAACAGGGTCATTGTCTGGACGTCACTCTTGCACCCTTCTTGGATGTCTGTGGACGTGCCAAAAAGGTTCCGTGTATGAACATCAGACTATGACCCCTTATGGATGTCTGTGGACGTGCAAAACAGGGTCAGTGTCTGGACGTCACTCTTGCACCCCTTTTGGATGTCTGTGAACATACCAAAAAGGTTTAGTGTATAAACGTCAGACTATGACTCCTTATGGATGTCTGTGGACGTGCAAACCCACATGGAAAGAACCTATATGAGGATATATGCACATATATGAAACCTGCAGCTTATATGCACATACAGTATATGCTGCATATACATGTAGGCAAAATTGAGGTGCATATATGTGCATATACGGGCCATATTGGTCTCATGTATTGCTTATAAATATCCACATATAAGCCCTATACATACAAGATATGTCTCCTATATTGCTCATGGCAGGATCTGTTCATTTTGTAGCTAATACCTCACATTGGCATCTGTCATACATGATGCCTAGTTCATATTTTCTATTATCAAGGCAATAACGAGGAACTAACAAAAAATTATGTAAGAACTTATGTATGAGCAAACACGTGAAATTGGTATCACATAATTGGCATGTTATGGAATTTAAGCTATGATGTCTACACGTTTTCCTGAAACATTTACAAGGCCAATTCTTTCCTGTATGAAGATAGTAGATGTCTATGTCTGTGCCAAAAATATTAAATATCTGAACATTTGACCAGAGACCGATATGAACTCATATGGAATTTTTTTTGTAAATCAAGAATTTATTGTCAAATAGTCTGGAGAACTACCTGCTATTTAAAAGCAAGAAATCATATGAAATTGGCACATGTTTATATATATATATATATATATATATATATGAAGAGTTTGGTTCCAAAACGCAATAAATCCATTTTGACAAATTTCGGTAAAAACGTGTTTTCTATACCAAGAAAGTGACAAGATGAAAACCACTATTTTCTGTTACAAACTTTCACATAGCATCTTTAGGTTATAAAAACATAAGAAATTCAAATCCATAACTTGATTTTCAAAGATTTATTATAAAAACTAATTATTTTTTCCACAAAATGCAATAAATCCATGACAGTTTTTTATTTCAAAATGCTATAAATCTATTAAATCAATGTATAAATGTGCATTCATCTTTACCATTTTATATTTATTTAGTTGACTAGTGGTATACAATGATTAAAAAATAAACATTAATGGCATTAACCAAAACACTTACTTTGTTATATTAAGAACACATTGCTGCGGTTATATTTGACGTCGTCTCTTTACATTTTCACAGAGATCAGATGTAAAATGTTTTGGTCCCGCTCGATTTTCGTTGACTTTGAGTAAAATAATGTAAAGTTTTCATAAGATCCTCTGGGGTCAATGTTTTAGCATGAGAAGCTTGATGCTGTCTGGAGAACAAGCAGCCGAGTGCCTCTCGCGGCAATTATTAGATGTTGATGGCTTACGTTTCTTTCCCGTCACAGAAAACCATCACAGGTTTAGCAATGCTATTAAAGTATTTTATTTTTTTTTGTTGATCACGAAGTACAAAGTAGATGAGGAAAATTAGGATTCCGTGTACTCAGCGCGCGCCATGTTTGTTTACATTGCGTGAATGGTCCGCTGTAATATCAGGAATGGATTTATTGCGTTCTGTAAAAAAGGAGGAGTGGCGTTTGTCGCATTTTGGGAACAAAGGGAGAAAAGATGACAGAATATCACGGCGGGTATTGGATTTTGCGTAAAATTAATTATTTACTTTTAACTACTGACCTGATATAATACTGATTTTGGCAGTAACTCATTTTTTTCAAAAATGGCGTTTATTGCGTTTTGGAACCAAACTCTTCATATATATATATATATATTGCATTTTTTGCATTTATTCATCATTTCTACATTTGTGTCCATATTAGTCCATTGTCTGTTGGCAAGCAAACCTCAGGACTGACATAAACTAACAGCAATGAAAGTATGAGAGCATGACACATGAAACGTGATAAAAATAAGGTTATTCCATCAAGTACAATTGTTCCTAAAATACATGTAAAAACATTATGTTGTTTATAAATGAATATGACACCAAACACCAAGGTTTTTTTTTGCTCATCCACTGTATTTTTTCTGCCTGCTTAGCATAGAGCCTATCTTTAGATTCATATCCTTTCCCTTAAAAATTGCCACTTGTAAAACTGATTTTGGAACCAGTTGTACTTCCCAGGGGAGTGTCTAGAGGGGGGGCATGGGGTGGCACCGCCCCCCCTTGGAATATGATTGGCCCCCCCTGGTGCCCCCCCTCCAATCTCATTGGGCCAGCTAGATTTACTGTCAACCTGAAAATGCCCACCGCACCATTGGACCAGAGAGCTGTCAATCACTTTTTGATTTGAAACTCCCGCGAACGCGAAGACGAAGCGAGCACAGTAGTTGCGCGTTATTAAACAGGAGGAAAGAGACACCAAGACACCCACCTCACCTTTGGACCAGTTGTCAATCACTGTTTGATTTGAGACTCGTGCGAACGCGAAGAAGGAGCGGGCAACCCGCCACAGAATCAACACAGGCACAAATCAACACAAATCAAATAGATTTCTCATGATAACCATTTACATTTTATTTTACTATTTAAAACGGCTTCGTTCGCTTTTGCAAGCGCTCAGCAGCGCCTCTCTCTCTCTCGCTCGCGTGCACGCTTTCTCATTGCTGCGTGCGGAACCTCGACAGTGCCTCTCTTACATGACACTGAGTGAAGGAGTTAAAAGTTGGCGGTGTTTTCCACCTGGGTTCCTCCGTGTACTTGTCTTTTCACGTAAAAGTTAACAGTCAACAGATGTTACTGAAGACTGTTGATCGAGTATCACGACTTAAAGGTTAGTAGTGTTTTCCCACACAGACACACACCAGTTCTCTGTGCACGAGCTCTCTCTCTCCTTTTGGTGCGGTTTGCGCGCGCACGCGTAACAGTATTCTCTGATATTTTTGAATTTGCGCTGAATTGTCTGCGCTATACGCGATCTACAATTAAACTAAAAAGCAATTTTAATTTAAAATTAAAAGCGCTCATAAACACAATCAGATGAGAAGAGCAACCCTGCATGAGACGCACAGGTAATCCGAAATCACCTCGTATCAGCTCTTCAATGTAAATTGTATCAGACAATGTCGCATTTAAATCAGGAGTTTAGCAGTATAAAGTAACAGCTGGTTGGATTAAACACGATGTGTTATTGGGTCGTGTTTAGTCGCTATTTTAAACTCTTTCTTTATGTCTGACAACAGAACAGATAATATATAAAAATAGCATTCAGTTGTGTTAAAATAAAAATAATAAACAATGAAAGTCAGATCAGACAGAGTAGAAAAACACATTTTTAAGTAGGGCTAATATTTTCCCAAAATCCTGATATGTCAGAACGTTAACTACAGATGTGGCCTTTAAAAATGCGCGTTTCTGAGAGCAGAATGCCGCGGAGACTTCCGAAATTCTGCGAGATCCCGCAGAAGGGGAGTTCGGTGGGGGACGCAGGAAATATAAAAACCTGTAGAGGGCAGGCGTGTTTCATGTAGGCCATACTGACGACAATGTGTGTGCTCGACTTCATGCTTAGCGTATACTGTATGATATTGAAGTAACATGACACGGATTATCAATGTTTAGGCGATAGACTTTGATGTCATACAAATGCATGCTTTTTGGCAAACATTTTGTTGGCGAAGTTTTCTTTTGCCAGTTACATAAACAGTCACATATTCTTCATAAAAATCCGACTCAAACGCGCATCATTTGTCTTATTTTTTCCGTGTACTTACAGTAGAAGCGACGTGATGTATGATAATCGAGTCTTATAACAAAATAATTCGCGAAGACCTTTGAAGAGACCGAGCGCATTTACGCAATATCATTAACTAGTTTATCTAATTTTACATTTAGTTCATTTTTGCATCTGAACGTTTTAATAGCTTTAACATGGTTCTGTTGCGCTTTTCTGCATTACTGAACAGTAGGCTACTTTTTATATTATCATGTTTCCCTTTACATGGTATGAAACACGATAAAAAGTAGCAATGGTGTTTAATACATTTCACTGAGAATTTGTATAATATGTTATACTTTTGTACTAAGGAAATAAAATCATATTGTGAGTGTAAATATTCATAAATTGGAGGAGTTTCTGAGGTGTTTGTCATCGGCAAAATGTGCAGTTTCTTTGTTGCTGATTAAAAACCGTTGGCTATGTGATTGTTTAAAATTGACATTTTTTCTACTTATTATTAATTTATTTTTTGCCTACATTTACTCAAATAATATCAATGTAAAAATATAAGTAAATCATACTTCAAGTTAGGCGTAAAACTTACACATTTTTGATGTCAAATAGAAATAATAATAATTTGAAATATGCAATTATTACAGTTTAAAAAACTTAAATATATTACTCTGACCTTTTTAAATATATTGACTAAAATAATCTGTAAATGTAATACTTATATTATTAAGGCGTATACATCAAATAATATATGTACATTTTAAACAAAATATCTGTTCTATTTTAAGTAATTTATTTTCCAACTAAAAAAATCGCATAACTGCATTAAGAGATTTTATTAAGTTACTTTAATCATTTATTTTAGATATATTTACAAAGCCACTGAATCATTTTTAACAGTGTGTACATTATGACCTTACGGTAGACTATTAGTAAATGCATATAAATAAAAATATGTAAAACTAAATAAAAAATATATCATACACGGACTGTATGTAAGCATACGTTTTCTTGTTCGGTGCACGTGGGTTTAAATGCCGTTTTTCTAAAGAAGAATTTTAAAACTTTATTGGTGGTAGTTGAGAAGAATTCCTTTTTCCATTTCTAAATAATTTTGAGCGCAATATAAATATATCATATTGTTATTCTTATTATATAAGAATACGCAATTTTTACAACATTTTTAACATATGGAAAATATACGTTAAGCATGTTGTGTGTATTTCCTAATTACAAGCTTTTGAGGAAATTGCACCAAAACTAAACGTGCATAAAAACATAAAAAAGTAATTTAAATAAGCGAAAAATCTTTTTTATGAGCTCAAATTGTTGAATATAATGTGCTATTGCTGAAAATTGCCCATCTCTAAAGGAGAATATTCATCTTTAAAGTTGAAGAAACAAAAAAGTACTGATAAGCATTCTCAAATATATTCTGCAAGCACTCAGTTGAGAAGAATTCCTTTTTCCATTTCTAAATCATTTTGAGCGCAATATAAATGTATCATATTGTTATTCTTATTATATAAGAATACGCAATTTTTACAACATTTTTAACATATAGAAAATATACGTTAAGCGTGTTGTGTGTATTTCCTAATTATAAGCTTTTGATGAAATTGCACCAAAACTAAACGTGCATAAAAACATAAAATCATAAAATAAGCGAAAAATCTTTTTTATGAGCTCAAAATGTTGAATATAATGTGCTATTGCTGAAAATTGCCCATCTCTAAAGGAGAATATTCATCTTTAAAGTTAAAGAAACAAAAAAGTACTGATAAGCATTCTCAAATACATATATTCTGCAAGCACTCATTTATCCATAATGATGTAATTTATTTTTTAATAACATATTGTCGCTGTCGGGCAAAGATACTCTCTGGACACCAAGACCATGTCTATGGGTTCAAGAATAACAAAATATTGGCCATTTGAAACTCGAAAATCATCACTTTATATTGTCCCATTGTTTTCCATTTTGCGGGTGATAAAACTCCTGTGCGCGTCGTTCAAATTAATTTAAATTTCGTTCACTTGTAGTTTAGCAAGTATGTCTAATACAATTTCAATAATGTTTTTACACTGCACATCGTCTGAGGAAATCCGAAGTTGCGTCGAGGGGAACCAAGCTGACAGCCGCGACAGCAGAGATTGTCACGTACCTACAAAAGGGTACCTGCAGCGATATCATTCTGGCTTGGTGGGATGTCAGCCAGCGAGAGTCCTTTGATTCTGACCTTGGTCTTTTACTCCTCAGAGTCTAAAACCAGGAGGGCATATTAAGTATTCATTGTATTTTCATTTTAACAGAGCAGCTATGGTTGCGCGTTTCACACACCTCTCCAAACCAAGTTGTTAACACTATGCTTGTTCGACTTCATGCGGCGCCGCAAGAACCGACAGCCGGATGACGTCAGAGTACCGCGAGAATGATTCAAGAAATCATATTTCGCCTCGCTCTCGCGATACTGTGACGTCTTCCGGCTGTCGATTTTCGGGGCGCCGCATGAAGTCGAACAAGCCTATTGACAGCAGCAAAAGCTACGCATGCGCTTTTAACTTGTAAAACTCAAAGGTGTATGGGTAATGTAGTCTCTGCTCTCGGTGGGAGGAATTACGCGGACGTCCCTAGTATACTTTCGGCTTTAGGTAGCTTGCATTGTGAAGGGCGCTTTGAAAAGCGGCAGCGCAGCCAAAGGATTAAATTAAGCCTCTGATTTAAACAGATGTGCAAATGAGCGTTCTGGTACGCTAGAAGTACGTTCTGGGCGCAGGGAGAGGTGGTGGTACGCAAGAGCTATATTTGGAAGTGGCGGTACTGAGTACTGGCGCCTACCGGCCCACATTAAAGCACTGGCTGTAGCAAAGGTAGACGGCCCTTTGAAAAGCAAAAGAAAGCTGATAAAAATGAGAAACCTACACTCAAATAAATTGGAGTATTAGGCTACTTAACAAAATCTAAACATTTTTCACTCAGAATAGGCTAGTAAATATAAACAAAATTATCAGCAGCTTTAACTTTATTACTTTTTTAATTTTAATTCACTCTTTGTTTCAGCGATGTTTATAAATATACTATATTTTTGCATTTTGATTACAAACTGTTCTACACTGAAAAGAAACTAATGTAATCTTCATGATTTAATCACGTAAAACACAAGTCTAAACACAAGCACCACTTTTCTGAATGATGATAATCACAAACATCCCAGAGTTTGTAAACCAATTGTTTGTAAACATATTTAATGCTAACTACTTAAAAATTCAGAAAATATTTTTTACAGTGTATAAATAAAAAGACATGAAGGAAGTTAATTCCAAAATGTAATTAATTGTACATGGTTTAGCTGCTTGTTTTAGCAGCTACCAGTGACAAAGAGTCAAGAAATTAAAAACCACCCACCCCTAGGTCTGCCAATTCTTTGCCAACCCCCAATGCTAATCAATCACCTCATCATCAGGGAATCAAAAGAAAACCGGTTTATCCAGTTTTCACCAGCGTGTTGGGTTTTAATTTCAACCCTTTTTTTGAAATTAAAACCCAACACAGTTTCCAGTTTTCACCAGCGTGTTGGGTTTTAATCTCAACCCTTTTTTTGAAATTAAAACCCAATTAAAACCTTTTTTTGAACCCCTCTTTTTCAACCCTTAATTTGAACCCCTGGTTCAGTTTACCCCATCTGGTTCACTTTGCCCCACAGCCACCGTTTTGGGAAACTGCCTAGCTTAGTAATTCAGGCTAATCTTTAGCTAAATCATTCACATGGTTTTATACATTAGCCTATCACCAATATTTATGGTATGAATATTTAGACCTGGATAAATCTACTTTAACATAACAGCCTTTATACCTGGTATGTATAAATTTTACTTTGATAGGATAAAAATATTTTTGTTAAAAAAATCATACTTTAATCATAACTCTTTAATTTGTCCTTCTCTTTAACATAGCCAAATATAAATTATGGTTGCTACCTGTATTTGTGGTCACACGGCTACAAATCTGTATGGTTGCCTAGATAAAGGGGGTGGGTCAACTTACCCACTGGCTCACTTTGCCCCACTCTCCCCTACTTGGTATTGAGAAACGGGCATTGTTTATCGAAGCCGGAGCGCGAGCTACAAACTACAGAGCGAGTGCGCGGGTGCACAATGGTGAAAGAGCAACACACGATGTAAATAACTATACCAGTGCTCGCAGTACAGACACTTTATATTTTAGCGTACTGCGTACCTTCACTTTCTTTTGCGTGCCACCACTTCTCATGTTGCTGGTACTTTGCCTTAAAGAGTCAAAGGGCGTTTCTATGTGGCGCTGCGCAGACAGTTCGGCAACGAAGACATCAAAGTACCGCGAGAGCAAGTCGAAATGTTACAAATGGTCCGACTTTACCTTTGCTCTCGCGGTACTCTGATGTCATACGCCGACCAGTCAGCGCCGCACCATTTAAAGTCGAACACACAAAGCGTCAAGGCAGGGCCGCTGGAAGTCATTTTGAACAGGGGGTGCTGTGAATTTTTTTTACCAAAAAACCTATGAGCCTATAGGCCTATTTAAAATACATTTTAAAAATAAATACATTGAGATTTACTACTTTATTGTCATATACACTTCAGGGCACACAGCCAGGGTCTGAAACACACAGACATCATCAGTTCTCAGATGAATATGCGCTATTAACCAGAAGCAAAAATACTTATCCCAGGGGGAATTACTTTCGTTACAATTTACATACAACATATAATATTATAACAACATATAATATTAATTAAACTTCACAGTTTTCAATGTCCATGCGGACGAACATATTTTACTTTCGTTTTTAAGTTAAGATCACACGTCGATTAACAGATGTAAAATATTCTCACATTAACATACCTAGTATATTTTTATATAGATCTTTTTTTACTAAATAGTACTATTACTGTCTTTTTTAAACATATAAATAATTCATAATTTGAACAAAAATAATAATGGGTTTAGTTCTGATATTGTATACTTTTATAAAGAAAAACATGGTGTATAATTACATTTTTAGAATAGGCTTTATAAGGTTTGTACTGTAAAAATACTTTATTTGTTACAAACAAAAGATAAAGAATTTACAAACGTGTGGAGAGCCATTTCAGCACTTGGACAGCGAAATGTTTTTTTTAAAAGCATTACTTAAAATGTTTTCTCATCTCACCATATCTACAGGTGCAGAGTCATTATATACAATAAATCCGTTGGGTAGCATTTAAAAAAAAAACATTTAAAAGTAGATGCATTTGTTTAAAGCAAAGCATTTATTTACTTAGCTACAGATGAAGCAGCTCTTTGCGCCTTCTAACGTCTCATAATTGGTCATCATTTATGTCCAAGAGACTCAATAATAATCTGTTACATTTTAATCCTTTAATTTTTCATATTAAAAAGCGTTTTTGTGCTGCTGCGCATCCATGTAATAAACAAACCCGCGATGTCATTCCGTTAATACGCATATTATCAACGCGCTCTTTACTCGAGCAGAAAAGAACTTGCCTCGCGAATTGCGCCGGTTGTATAATAGAGATTCCAAAGACTCTCATGAGCTAGAGGACGAATGTCCAGGGAGTTCAGTATTTCTGTGTGGGCATGCATCAGGGAAAGGTGTGTGAGTCTTTTCTGGGTCATGGTGCTGCATACCAATGTCTTCAAAAGATGCAAGGCGGAGAAAGTGCGCTCGGATGAGGCCACGGATAGGCACAGTAATGAAATTAAAATCCAAAATACACGTAATAACCTACGTGTGTCAAAAATAATTTCCTAAAATATTCATAAGTAATATATCAATTGTGCAAAATATTTTAACTTAAAAAAAATATATTTCTCGCCTTCCCGCGACCATGCGTCAAGGTCTGGAGGAAAATGATACCTGCCCGGATCCCACGCACGCATCTGCAGTTATATACATTTTACAAAACCAGTATTCATTAGATTTTAAGAACTTTTTTGCCACTTTTAAAACTGTAAAACTAAATAAAAAAGATATCATATGCCGAATAAGCATGTAAGCATATGTTTTCTTGTTCGCTCCACGCAACACGGGTTTAAACGCCGTTTTTTTTCTAAAGAATAATGTTTAAACTTTATTGGTGGTGGTTGAGAATAATTTATATTGCAGAATAATGTATATTGCATTTTAGCGCAATATAAATGTATCATATTGTTATTCTTAAATAAAAGAATACTAATATATTTTTTACAACATTTTTAACTTTAAAACATACATATAAAGATGCTTTGTACAATAGCTTTGCTTCTGACAACAATTTTCTGTAATAAATCAGTAAATGAATCACAAAATGTGTTGAAAGTGGCGAATAAAATGCTTGTCAATTCAAACAAAGGTGAATAAAACCGCTTTAATTAACAATAACTGTGCTCTTTTGCATACCTCTACTTTTCTCATGTCTTTCTTTATACCACCTTTATCTTTTTAAAATCTTGCCACTTTTAGAAATAATTTGTTTGCATTTTTTGTATACTGCACACTTTATTTGCATCAACTATACCCATAATAACATTTTCTACGTTTTTCTTTCAATAAAAATAAACATATTTATTATTGTCTTAACTTAAAACTTTGTTTTTTAATTTATAAATTAGATTTTATATAAAAAAGTTTTAAAAGTGTTGACTGCGAACGTCTGAGATAAGATATCTGGAAGGACCTATAATATACGCCTATAATATATGTACATTTTTAATTAAAATGTCTGTTCTATTTCTAGCCATTTATTTTGTTTTGACCAACTAAAAAATACATAAGTGACATTAAGAGATTTTATAAAGTTACTTTAATCCATTATTTTAGTAATATATTTACAAAGCCACTGAAAAATATTTTTTTTGTTATGAATAACGGCTGAAAGGATTAAAAAAAATCATAACACTGACTGCCTATATGCGCAAGAAAGGTATTATTAAAGTTTTAAATATGTAAAACTAAATAAAGATATCATATGCCCACTGTACAGTATGTAAGCATAGGCCCATGTTTTCTTGTTCGCTCTGCATGGGTTTAAACGCCGTTTTTAAAGAATATTTTTTAAACTTTATTGGTGGTGGTTGAGAATAATTCCTCTTTCCATATGTATAGCATTTTAGCGCAATATACATGTGTCATATTATTGTTCTTAATATATTAAGAACAATAATACTAATATATTTTTACAACATTTTTAACTTTAAAACATGTATTTTTATACCACATGAATCTCTTTAAAATATTAATACTTTTAGAAAAACGGACATAATTATTAATATTATGAACAAACAATGAAACGGTGTCAAAATTCGACAACACAAATAATTAAGATATTCATTGTAAACAGAGTTAAGTGTATTAGGCTCACACTAAATTCTTTGTTGCACTTAGTATAAATGCCCATTGCACGTACAGTCATCTTAATATATGTATGCGCTGTTATGCTGGCAAGAAGGGGTTGACGTCACTTTGCTGTTTTAATAGAAATATTAAATATTCAGCAATGCCCTTATTAACTTCTGGAAACAACCGCAATGACAACGCATATAAAAATGTAGTTTTTTATGCGCCACCTGGTGGATTTTCTGTGAAGCGAAACACATTAAGGGAAAAGGGAAAGTAGCCCCCCCGAAAAGACTTGCAGAATTCTGCGTGACTCCGCGAGACGATTTGGCGAATGCCGCGGGAGAAAACGCGCGTTTTTAAAGGCCACATCTGTAATATACCAGCTACACGCAACTCTGTGTAATTTAGATAACCTACTTAAAGGAACAGTTCACTTAATTTAAATGGTCATATACCTAAACTTGTTTCAAACCTGTATGAGTTTCTTTCTTCTGCTGAACACAAAAAAGAAAAGAGTTAAGAATGTCGGTAACCAAAATCAGTTGATGGATCCCATTGACTTCATATGTAGGAACAAAATAACATGGCAGTCAATGGGGTTCATCAACTTTCTGGCTACTAAGATTCTTCAAAATATTTTATTTTGTGTTCAGCAGAAGAAAAACTCATACATGTTTGAAATAACTTAAGGACGAGTAAATTATGACAATTTATTTAAAGTGAACTATTCTGGAACAGAACTGTGTTGTCTAATCCATGCAAAATACAAAAAATTAATACCATCTATATAAGAGCACGTGGCATTGCACAAGATTTTGGGAACCTTGCTTAATATTCTCTAAACCAGTATTTATTTTCATTTGAATTTTCTGATTGGCCCCCCCTGACTGGTTCTTGGTCCCCCCTGTGCCCCCCATTTATAAAATCCTGGAATCGCCCCTGGTACTTCCCACTACCTGTTGTTGTAGGTGTGGCTTTTATTACACTCAAGTCCAAATATTGCCTCCCAGCTCCCCTTGGAACATCACGGAACATCTTTTAAACGTTAGACAAAGACATTATGATTACTTCTTTTAGACGTGTTTTTGCTCAGTGGGTTCTCTGGACAAATGCAGATGACATTTCTGACTGCTACAGTCTGTCTGGAAGCTAAAGGGAAACAAAGTATTTTGCCTTCTTTTTTCGTTTCAGTTTTCTGCAAAGACATGTATAGAAAAACATATACTTTTTCTATGTACACAAAAGGCCTATTTCTCATAAATATTGTTCAGAAATCTGTGTAAATCTGTGTACGTGAGCACTTCTCCTTTGACAAGATAATCCAACTCACAGGTGTGGCACATCAACATGCTGATTAGACAGCATGATAATTGCACAGGTGTGACTTAAGCTGGCCACAATAAAAGCCTTGGCTCTCCAGCACCTTGTTTCCAGCCGGGCTCTGTGTCTGTCTGGTAACATCTCAGGCTCTTCCGCCACCGTCTGCAGCTCTGTGTCCATCAGTCGGCACCCTGGTCTCCTCCGTGATGGCTCCTTCCACTCCTCCATGGCTTCTCATGATCATGTGTCGCCTTGCTCAAGGCCCCATGCTGGACTGCATCTTTCTTCCTCCTCCTGGCAATCCATCTGCCTCCAGAACCTCCTCCTACTCTTCATTGCTCTCCACGGCGCAAGTTTGCAGGGATTGTCTGCTCTCGCTCACTGGACTACATTATCCATAATCATTTGCACCCCCTCAACCACCATCTTTAATTGTTTTATACACACACATGCTTACCATTGTCTTTATTCATTGTCGGTTCTTGTCTATGTTATGGGTATTTACCCATAGTCTGTCAAATAAAGTTCTGTTTAGTGTTACCTGTCATCGTCCTTATCCTTCTTACATACTGTGACCCATATTACAAAATGTCTCTGCCCACCTAAAGTTCTTGGATAGGTACATGTCAGCCAAGGGGATGGGTATTTAATATTTTAAAGCAGTAGGTGTGCACACTGTCAACATCCAGTACCTGAAAAAGTGTTGATGTCCAAACCCTTTGTAGCATATTTGGTGACAAGACCATTTTGAACGGTTGCCTTAAGAAGTAAAATTGTACACCTGGTTTAAATGGAGGTCAACAGGGATGTCTGAAATTAAACATAATTTAAAATTGTATGAATGTCTTTTAGAGGTCTGCAAAGACATCGAAAAACCCTGTAAGGATGTCACTTGGATTTCAATAATGAACATTTAAAAAACATCCTTTAAACGATGTCTTTTAAACGTTTAGCAAGCATGTCAGTAGGACGTCTAATTTCAACACAAAAAAGACGTCTAGAAAAGACGTTGCAAAAACTTTCATTCTGGATACTCCATGGACTTCTTTTGAACGTTCAACAAACATGTCAGTAGGACGTCTAATTTCAACACAAAAAAGACGTCTAAAAAAGACATTAAATGAACGTTGTCTCTGGCTCCCATCTGGACGTCTTTTAAACATTCAACAAGCATGTCAGTAGGACGTCTAATTTCAACACATAAAAGACGTTTAAAAAAGACGTTGAATGAACGTTGTCTCTGGCTCCCCACTGGACGTCTTTTAAATGTTCAACAAGCATGTCAGTAGGACGTCTAATTTCAACACAAAAAAGACATCTAAAAAAGACATTAAATGAACGTTGTCTCTGGCTCCCCACTGGACGTCTTTTAACACTCTGGGGTCGGCTGCGGCGCGGGCGCCGCAAACTCTTTATTTTTCGATCACTCCCCAAAGAGACTTAGATAACTCTGCTGATTTTTGACATACAGATATGATTTATACATCATTTAAAACGTAAAATTGTCTAGTTTTTTTCTGTCCACTCCCAATAAAAACAGCATGTTGTGCTTTTCGCAAAATTAAGAAAATAAACATGATGCGCGTTTTGTTCTCTCTCCCTCAGTGAAGTCCTTTCAGAAACACGTCAGAAAAATGAACTGTAACTTAACGAATATTTGTCATATAAACAAAAGATAAATGTCTACATAATGCTTGGAATGTCTGCTTTTGGAAGATGTAAGTGAAATCGAAAACAAATATTGTAATTCGTTGTTAACTGTATTAGAAGAGAGAGATGTACCGTCTTTCTTCTGTTGCTTCATTATCTATAATGAGCCACGCCCCGCTCCATTGAAGAAAAGAGCAGAGATCATCCATATTCATTAGGCAACCCCACAGTCAATGGACATTCTATTCCGTCTCTGCAGCCAGCCATTCACTGCTGTGTTGAGTTTTAATCCGAGTGCTGGAAACATGACATCTACTTGTTTACTCGTGACTGTAACTAAAGTTATCTCCAGACGCGAGTGTGACTCGATCGACGTCCAAACGCACACACAAACACACAATGCCTCATATTTGAAGCGCTTTGTGGTATCATTATAAAAGATGCGATTGCACACATCACATACTTGTTTACTCGCGCCTAAATCTCCAGACAGACGCGAGTGTGTGTGCTTCGTCAGTGTGACGGGATCGATGTCCGACGTATAAATCCTTATTTACTTGCGGATGTGTGTCAGTTTCTCCAGACGCGAGTGTTTTCTTTGTCTTCCGTCAAACAGCTGAGGCGACGGGAACGCACAAACACGCGAGTCAGGAAACTCGACGCTCTTTTTGGTATTCTTATAAAATACGCGATTGCAAACAGTACAATCCTTATTTATTTGCGTCATATCTCCGCACAGCAAGTTTATTAAACACAGGATCACTCGCATGTGCACACATTCACTGCTTTCATGATCAACACGTGAGGTAATGGCGGCGGCTGTAAACAAACATTGATAAGTTTATCACGCGTGTCCCTGGTTGTGTTTCTACTATAATGATTACAAAAACACAAATAGGAGTCCAGACAACGATAGGCAGTTGTTCTTTTGAGCTTTTTACTGCACAAAAGTAAACCTCTCGCTGGCCAACCAAACACTAACCCTGTGTTGAAGTGTGTTCATTTTACGATGGCCAAACAGTATCTTTACCAGGATTAGGCTACCATGGATTTTAAAAGGTAACTTATACTTGTGAAATGAATAGAAAATATTTCAATAGAAATATATATATATATATATATATATATATATATATATATATATATATAATGTGTGTGTGTATTTACATTATATTGAAAAGTAAACCTTATCATGGTTTTACTACAGAGGTAGTTACATTCCTGTTGAACATCCCCACAAGGCTCATTATTCAATTCTTTTGTCTCTCAGCTGTCAATCACTGAGTATTCAGGAGCTTTCCCGCCTCCACGCATACAGCCTCTCTCAAGCAAAAGTGTCTTAGAAATTGTAAATCAATATCTTGCTTTATGTGATTGAGTAGGCCATATGATTTTCACATCATTTTGAAGAAAAAACTCTAGACTACTAGATCCAGTTTGGAAAGTCTTGGGAAACATGTTAAGAATGAGTTTTGTGGAGTTATATCAGTGACTTAAAAATTTTGCTTTTTCAAAAACCACGCATAAACATTTTTCTCTCAAAAATACAAACATGTACATACATGTTGATTATATGATATTGTAGCCCAGTTTGTGATGAACACAGTGTTATGAGACTTTTGCCATTAATATGTTTTTAAGCAACTGAAAAAAGCACAAATGTCAGTGCATGTCAAAATTTCCCCAGGGCCCTAAAAACCCCTTAGACCCCAGAGGGTTAAACATTCAACAAGCATGTCAGTAGGATGTCTAATTTCAACACAAAAAAGACATCTAAAAAAGACGTTGCAAAAACTTTCATTCTGGCTACTCAGTGGACGTCTTTTAAACGGTAGACAAGTGGGATATGCTTAAGCCATCAAACGAGGATACCACCTTAACATCGGACATAAAGCACAAAATGTGTAGTGTTCTACAGGGGAAGTATGAACCAGCTGCCTTACAAAATCTTTTGGCAAAGGCGTGTTGCTTAGATCCTCGATATAGGGGCGATCATATCAATGACATGGAGATAAAATCCGCACTTATCGAAGAGATGGTGGGAGTGGAGGACGAAGAGAACGCTGACAGTGTGTCTAAAGTTGGATACGAAGGCCAAGCGGTGGTGCCACCTGCAGCAAAGAAAAAGACTCTTGGAGACCTGCTGAAGTCACGGACAACCTCCGCGTATGCGCCTATACCCAAGAGAGCGCGAGCAGATAACGAGCTCTCACGCTATCTGCATGAGGAGTGCATCGACTCCAACGCAAATCCACTGTCCTGGTGGCGCGATAATCAGTCCAGATTTCCGCTGCTGTCCAAAGTCGCACGCAAATACATGTGTATTTGTGCAACGAGTGCCCCGTCGGAAAGGGTTTTTAGTGCCGCGGGGAATATTGTTACCCCCGCGCGATCCTCCCTAAAACCACATAAGGTTAATATGTTGGTTTTCCTAGCACGAAACAAGGACATGATAAACCAGGTCTAAATCACATTCGTTAAAGCCATTTTCTTATTGCTTGTTTTCATGTGATAATTTAGAACTCTTTGATTTCTTTTTTATTTTAAATTGGTAAATGCATGTTCTTGTTGCTGTACAAAACAATGACATGATAACCCATGTCTAAATCACATTCGTTGCTGATAAAGTAATATTTAGTTTATTCTCTGTATGCTCACGTTGTTTTTATGTGATAGCCTACTTAAGAATTCTTTCGTTTTTTTAAATGAGAAAAAGCCATTTTCTTATTGCTTGTTTTCATGTGATAATTTAGAACTTTTTTATTTTAAATTGGTAAAGTCATGTTCTTTCTTGTTGCTGTTTGGCATTTAACAATAAACAAAAATGTTTTAAAACGTGTCTCTCTGTCAGTTAAAATATAAGCTACATAACGCACTCAAAAATAGAGCTTTGTATGCAGTAAATTCAGGATAAATTAGGGTTGTTAAAAATAAGCGGTAAAACCGCACATTGCGCTATAAAGCAACCCAAAATAACCGCAAGGGAAATTTCTTAACCGCGACAGCCCTATTCTCAACCTGTCTTAACCTTCTATAAAGTGCACATTTTTCACTTCTCTGTTTAATGTCCATCATCTTTTCTATTTGTTACATTAGGCATTAGTGGCAGATTTTTTTGATAAACAAAAGCATCTCTGCCTTCTCACATCCAATTCGGTTTCTTTTTTCATCCATAACATTTGCAGCAGCAGAAAATAAGTGTTCACTGTCAATGCTGGTGCAAGGGGCTGACAGGTATTTCCTTGCAAGTGAAGCAAGGTCTGGGAACTGGGATTTGTTGCGTTTCCAGTATTCCAAGGGGCTCTCTGATCTAGGAATTCGGCTCCGAGAGGTACACGTTTATCTAAAGTAGACAATGAACAAAGAAAAAATTAGGCTGTTACATTTTGGTCTATTCTTAGAGACAAATAAACCTTACTTAGATAAACAATTTAATTACCTGCCCCTCTGTTCGGCTTTGGGTCATCTCTTTCGTGACATCATAGTTTTCTTGAAGGATTCCTTCATACATTGCCAGCAAGGAAACATTGCCACCATCTGTCTTGGTCTTCTTAACTTTTGGTTCATCCGCATTCTCTGATGCACAGCTCATCATGGTCTGCAATTTTTCTGTTACTTCTCTTTTCATTGATGGTCAAAATAGCAGTCCTTATACCTGGGGTCCAAGATTGTAGCAAGATAAAACAGGGGCTCTCCATAGATATGACTGAATCGCTGTTCTATGGCTTGCAGTAGAGTGGTCTTTGAAGTTTTAACTCCATGATCTGTTGCAACAGTCTTGTTTAACAGACGTTTTAATGCTACAATGGAGGGGATCACATCAGCTACTGTGGCTGTAGATGAGCTGATGTCTCTTGTCAGCTGTTCACATGGGTCAAGAATGGTCATCATGTTTTCAATTAATGTCCATTGTTGTATGCTCAAAAAAGCAGGTAATTGAAAATCTACCGCATATGCTGCAAGGGCTCACCTCTGATCCAACAAACTTCTCAGCATATAGAACGTGCTGTTCCATCTCGTGGGCACGTCTTGTTGAAGCCTCGTCTCTTTCATGCCCAGTTGTTTTTGCAAGTCTTGCAGACGGGAGGTGGCAACTTGTGAATGTTTGAAGTGGCCTACCATCTTTCTGCAGATCGAAATACAGTCTGTTATGCTTCTCTGGCTCAGCACAGCCTCGTTTACCGCGAGCTGTAAGGTGTGTGCCATACAGCCCAAGCTTGCAAGCTCACAGTCCTGCATGGCCTTGATGACATTGCGTGCATTATCCCGAAGGACAACATGCACTCTGGCTTTTGTTATACTCCACTGTTCTAACATTGCTTCAAAAGCTTCGCATATCATTGCCCCGGTATGCGATCCGGAGCACTCCTGTGCATGCAGCAGAACTTTCTGCATGTTAAAATGTTCATCCAACCACTGAGCCGTTAAACTAAGCATGCTCACCGGACTAACATCAGATGTCCAGATGTCCGTGGTGAAACTTGTGTAGTCCATTTTTGTCGGTCAAATTATGAATGTGTGTGGCAACTGACTCATACAAAGCAGGGAGGGAAACATCAGAGAAGAAGCGGCGGCTTGGAAGGGTGTAACGTGGCTCCAAATGCTGTACTAATCCGCGAAAACCCAGATCCTCTACTACGGAGAAAGGTTGGTCGTCGAGGACTATAAACTCGATCACTTTGTCATTTATAGCTTTTGCCTTTTCGCTGTCTCTGGAAAACTTTTTAGCATTTTCAAATGCTCGCTGAATGGGTACAGTGACGCTCGGTGTTTTAGCCTTCGCGCTATTAACTTTAGCTGCAGCTGCCGCGGCTTCGTATTCTTTCAGTACATCTTCGCCGCGATGACGACCTCTCAAGTGCGATATAAGATTGGATGTGTTGAAACATGACGAATTTTTTCCTCCTCTCGGAACCCTTGCTGAACATATTTTGCAAATAGCAAAAGCATTGTCCTCCACTGCCACCGAGAAAAACTTCCAGACCGGCGAAGACATGTTTGTTTACAGATGATGACGTGGTAAGCGCGACAGTTGAGCGCATAATGAGAGCGACTGTTTAAGGTGTAGTCAGTTCCGGAAAGAGGATAAAGCAGACAGATTTATTGATTTACCAGCAATCGTACTGTATCGGATGTAGTTATCGGATTTCAGTTGTTTATCGGATCGATAAAAATGACGTCATTCCCGCCCATATCGGCCGATAATTTATCTGTCCGATAAATATCGTGCATCCCTATGCTTTTTATTTATAGGCCACAAATGTAATGTGTTTGTTAATGTTGTTTAATGTAACTTGGTTTTAATACTTTATTTGAACCAATTATTATTGCATCTTCGTTAGTAATTTTAAATGCTACTGCTCACTTGGGTCTATTTTTATTACCCCAAAATAACGAATTACTTCATTATCAGTTAGCAAAATAATTGTTAGGGCCAGTCCTTGATTAGTTAAAACATTTAAAAATAATGTGATTTCTAGGGATGTCCCGATCAGGTTTCCTTGCCCTGGAGTCCGAGTCATTTGATTTTGAGTATCTGCTGATACCGAGTCCCGATTTGATACTTCTATAATACATAAAAAAGCATAAAGAAGAGCGAAAAAACAGATCCAGGATGTTCCTTATGTCATGCCGCACGCATTGTTGTTTTCTGTGTGGAGTCAAAAGGGTCTAACTCTGTACCAGCGCATAACTATAGATGTGTTAAAAAATAATGTGAATATATATAGTATATATGTACAGGGGGTTAAACTGGGATTGGTTTTGTGGGGATGCTCTGTTAGGAGGGAGGGTTCGAGGGGTAACATGTTTAATCCTGATGACAGCAAAGCCACTGGTGTGTTTCAATGACATTTTGGACCTCTGATAAGATTTTTTAAGCTTCAGCTTTAAAGCTGTGCCACAGGTTGACCCAAACTTTAAAACCTGAACTTTAAATTATGCACATCTATGAGTCTGACACTCTATATCAGTGGTCTCAAACTCCCGGCCCGCGGGCCATTTGCGGCACCTTTCAACATTATAACATAATCTGGCCCGCAGAAAGATTTTTATTCACTTTGTTATATATTCGTCTGATTTTTAATTTAAACGTTTAATGGTTCGTTCACATGTCGCGTCTAACAATGTGTGTTAAGGCGTTTCTTACTTTCTAAAGTGCTCTGACGTTGCGCTCCGTACGGGGTGGCGTCACCCGTTGCTACGCAGCCATGAGCCGCGCGCGCCCTCCGTGATTGCGAGGAGAACGGAATGCGTGATCGGATTTTAATTCCTCATCTGAACCTTGCGTCAATCATATCATTGTCACAATTCGATCAGTTAATCTGGTCGGGACTTTGTAGTGTTTGTCCAGAGAAGATTTGTTATTTCCGGGTGGATTCTCAGCTCAGAGAAGAGCTGCGGTGGAGTTCACATCAACAAGTCACTTTTTATGGAGACACCGCATGGCAGAGCCATAGATGTAATGCAGTATTAAAGTACAGATAAGAAAAAGAACCATCAAAGTGCCCAGGTTAAGAAAAGAGGAAAGATGAGGAGAAACGTAGCCTACAGAAGATAAAAGTATGTATACTGCTATATATAATGAAGTATAATATATTATAGCTTGCTATGCAATTACACATAGAGCAGTATTATATTTGTTTTCTGTTTAACTAGCTTATGTAACATTGACTACTCATTCAAAAGTTTTAGGATCACTTTCACTTTTTAATATTTTTCCACATATAATAACAAATTCATTAAAACTGTGGAATAACAAAGATGGAACTACTGAAGTCAATACTATGACTGAAAACAATCCAAAATAAATCAAAACACTGATGGTAATATTTTTATAATAGTTTATAAATGTATACAGAAATTTAATTTGTTAGATAAGTGCAAGGTTTTAATAGGCCTTAGTTATTAAAGATAAGGTTAAGAAATGATTTACTTTTATAAAATAATGTATATTTAAAAGATAAAAACCCCTGCTTATATATTTTCAAGTATTATTATTATACATTAAATAATAGAATTTAAACAGTACATTTACCAAAAAATTTTACTTTTTTGAACATTTAAATAAGTCTGCGGCCCTCCGATGAAATGTCAATCTCAGAAATGGCCCCAAGCCAGTTTGAGTTTGAGACCCCTGCTCTATATGCATTTGTTGCACATGTCATTATGCACTATTGATAACATTTTGAAGGAAGTGATAAGACTCAACCTCCTTGACTAATTCTAGGCATAAGATAGGCTACCCAAAAAGACTCAATTAACAAGAAAAATAACATACTGATTCAGCAATAGGCTATGTCTTATAAATTAGCCATAGAGATTCCTTAAGCTGGTCAGCAGTTAGTTAAACAATCACTAGTTAGGTCGTAATTGATTTGTATAATCAAATACATAATTTTATTAAACTATACAATAAGTTGTAATCCAGTTATCTAGTTAACATATTGTAATAAAATGATTAACATGGCTATACATACTTTAATACTTTGTTTATAGACTTCTATTAAGTTTTTTCGACATGTGCACTATTCTTACCTCTCTCTCTATCTCTCATCTCTACAATGTGTAATGTGATCCTCCTGCGCGAATGCGCATTCTTGAGGTTCTGAGTGAGACACGGAGCTGCGTACTGATGTAGATTAACTGAGCACTTAGTGACAAAAACGATCGACGCCTCGTTTAAATGAGCGGTAGGAGTGTGTAAAGCCTATGAATGAAAACACGTCATTATTCACGTCAGTTCACACGCAGCAGCGCAGCGCGTACACTGGCGCGGAGCAGAGCGAGACCTTCAGTCTGTGTGCCGGGGCTTAACCCCGGACGGTCCTGGCCCAATTTAAACCCTGCATATGTATCAGAGTTCTGATCGGAAGATAACGTCCGATTCCGATCTAGTCTGAAACCACGTGATCGGGCCGATTACCGATCACGTGATCGGATCGGGACATCCCTAGTGATTTCAGTTTCTTATTCATTTATTTTATCATTGAGGGTTTTTTAAAAAGTGTAAAAATATCGTCTTGTTCTCGTAAACCCAATCTTGTGTTTCTTCT
The DNA here is from genome assembly GCF_030506205.2 of Paramisgurnus dabryanus. Taxonomy (NCBI): domain Eukaryota; kingdom Metazoa; phylum Chordata; class Actinopteri; order Cypriniformes; family Cobitidae; genus Paramisgurnus; species Paramisgurnus dabryanus. The sequence goes on along the minus strand of NC_133338.1, from coordinate 9,894,476 downwards.
CGTCTCGTGGATTAAGTGTCTCGTCACACCCCTACAAGTTAGGTTTTTATTTTAGATTAAAGAAGTGCTTTCCTTATTCAGCAAGGAAGAGGTTGGTGCAGAGCACATTCTCATCAGTTCTGGATTATGGTGACCTAATTTAAATGCACTCTACTTCAATTTTATAAAAAAAACTAGATGTGCTATACCACTCAGCCTTACGTTTCATTACAGGTGCAGCAGCTAAGACTCACCACTGCACTCTGTACGAAACTGTACAATGGTCCTTCCTCTCCCTCAGAAGAAAATTTAATTTATTGAATTTTATTGCTAGAGCATTAATGGGTAAATTACCCATCTATATTTCAAATCTGCTCATTTACCAAAATACTGCTTACAGTACAAGGTTGCAAAGAATATACTATTAATTATTCCACAAACAAGAACAGGCCTTGGTAAAATATGCACCAAAAGTCTGGAATGAACTCCAAAACATCTTAAATCTAGTATCACTTCCATTCATTAATTTAAAAAAACACTTTTTAAATTAACTCTGACTGAACAGTGCAATTGCTTTTAATTAGGTGTTTAATACAATTGTATGTATGCATTTGCTGATGTTAAGCATAGTTACTTTTTATTTGTTTTCTAGTATGTAAAGAGATTTGTGGTGTTTTATGTAATTTATGTCCTGTCTTTTATGTATTAAAAAATTTTGGCCGCCAGTCTTGGCCAGGACTCCCTGGGAGAAGAGTTACTGTAACTCAATGGGATCTTTCCTGGTTAAATAAAGATTAAATAAAAGTCTTTGAAACATGTGCAAATGACCTACTTTCACCCTATTTAAATTTGCGTATTAATCCGGGAATCGTATGCAAGCCGAACTGTGGGTCATGATCTGTAAGGATCTGGGATTCACTGTGATCCGTTACACCACTTATTGGTATTAAAAAAATAAACATCTTGAGATTCTTGGTAGCCTATAATATTTACCTCTTATGATTGAGCATTAGAGACTTGGGCTTGAGTAGGCTACTTGCTGGTGGCAAGCTTCTCATTTCTCCGATGAGTCAACGACGTCATGCACATGATTTATGTGCAACGAGTCATATTGCACATAAATCATGTCAAAGAACAGAAAAAAATAAGTTTTTTGAAAGCTTCTAGTTTCGTTTTTGTTCCTTGCAAAACAACAAAAGTTTCTGGTTTTCATTCTGTGAACAGTTTCAAAGCATTGCTCTTGACCTAACTCCCCCAGTCACTGCACATGATCCCCCATTGGTCACGTTCCAACGCAACCTATGCATGCTCTCTCCCTCCCGCTTATCCTCTGTGGTCTCCTCCACGCTCCCCTTCCCAACCAAATTTCTCTATTAGATACAATCAACACCACTGACACACTATGCTCCACTCTTTCATCCTGCTTAGTTTTTGCCCTTAGACATCTGGACTGGCTCGTCATCACCATCTGCCCCTTGGCTATCTGAGGTTCTCCGTGAGCATCGCCCCAGACTTAGGGCTGCAGAAAGGAAGTGGCACGGATCAAAAGATCCTGCTGACCTCTGTCTCTATCAGTCTCTTCTCTTTCTCCACGGATATCTACTTGGTTATGACCCAATACATCACACTATCAAATTAACAGCTCACCTGACTCTCACACTCTCTTGAAGAACTTCTCTACTCTTCTTTGTCCACCCGCCCCCACACCTTCATCTGACTTAATGGCTGATGATTTTGCTTCCTTCTTTTATGAAGAAAACAAATACTATCAGCAGTCAGTTCTCTGAGCCGTAGCCTGCTATGCTAGAGAACTACAGACCATTCCTCTTCTTCCCTTCATTGCCAAGACACTTGAGAGGTGACGTCTCCGAACCCCAATGTCTCAATACCGAGGGTACCTCAAGACTCCATGCTTGGACCACTGCTCTTTTCGATATACATAACATCCCTGGGTTCTATCATTCGAAAACATGGCTTTTCCTACCACTGCTATGCGGATGTGACATCTCACTCTGGATGAAGGATCACCATCTCAAGCTTAACTTTGCGAAGACAGAACGGCTTGTCATATCATCTGAACTGAAGATTCATCACAACCTTTCCATTCAGCTAGGTTCTTTGACCATCACGCCTTCCAGGACAGCTAAAAACATGGAAGTGATCATTAATGATCAGTTTAGCTTCACGGAGGATGTTGCCAGTACCACCCACTCTAGTAGATTCATCCTCTACAATTTAGGAAAATTAGACCTTTCTTAAGTGAGCATGCTAGTCCAAGCTCTTGTCCTGTCCAGACTGGACTACTGCAATGTGTTACTGGCTGTACTTCCAGCCTGCCCAACCAAACCCCTACAGATGATTCAGAATGCAGCGGCAAGAGTAGTCTTCAATGAGCCAAAGAGGGCGCACGTCACTTACTACTCTCTGTGTCAAGTTACACTGGCTTTCTATAGCAGCTTGCATCAATTTCAAAGCTCTGTTCCTGGCCTTTAAAACCACTACTGGGTCAGCACCCCTTACCTTGACTTGCTTATACAGCCTTATGTACCCTCTCGATCCCTGTGCCTGGTCACAGAGCGACCGCTTGTGGGGCCTTCTCAAAAAGGGAAAAAACATTATCGCGAAACTTCTCTTCTTGCACCTTCTCGCACATTTGTGGCACGATCTGCTGACTCTGTAGCTGTCTTTAAAAATCAGCTAAAAACGCATCTCTTCCGCCATTACCTCACTTCCTAATATAAGGCCTAATATGATGATATCCTTCTCTATTTTCCATTTTTTCTTTATCTGTACATTCTTACACATTCTAAAACAAATTACTAACTAACTCTTGGCTTTGTATACTGTGTTAGACTTGATGAGACTATTTCTAGTGCACTTTTGTATTGCTGTTCTTGTTTTGCTATAATTGCTTCTATTGTTTACCTCATTTGTAAGTCGCTTTGGACAAAAGTGTCTAATAAATTACTAAATGTAATGTAAATGTTTGTCAATACCCTTGACTGAAGATAAAGATCAGATCACATTTTATGACAAATTTTTCAGAACACCATGAAATTCAAAAAGGTTCACATACTTTTTCTTGCCACTGTACAGATTTGCATGTATATAGGATTTGAGTTAAAAGACTCAATTAAGTGAAAATGTCAGATTTTGATAAAAAGTGTTTAAAATGCATAAAACGGAGTAATCGACTTATTTATGATTCATGGGTGTTACAAGTTAGCAGAAGCTAACAATTATAGTAGTGCATTTAATAACATTTAATGTCATGTAAACGACATAAGGAATAAATAAATAAAACTTAATTTGTCATGCAGAGGAGAGGAAGTTATATACATCTAAAACACCATGAAGACTATATTGCTCTTGAGTGTCTAATGTTGTAATTTTTTTTGCAGAAGAAGACCCAAATAAGAATTTGAAGACCTTAATATCAAAAATGACTTTAGTGGTGGGCCCAAATCTGAAGTCTGACCCTGAATTTTATCAGGAACTCAACAAGAAAGATATTAAAGAATGTTTGATTACTAATCCAAATGACTTCAAACGCTGTAAATTAGAAATGGAACGACATGATCTGGCATATGCAAGACCTATTGATGAGCCAACACTCCATATTAAAATCACTGGAAGAGAAAATGTGGGCAGGTCGTTTCCAGAAGATGAAGTCTGTGTAGAGATCATAAGCAGGAAACAGTCTCCATGGGAAGGAAAAGTCATTGGATTGATAAATAGAGATGAAGAATGCCTTACAGTTATCTGTAGGAGGATGCAAAAACACTCCAAAATTGTTACACCTATTAACAAACCCATGACAAGAATACTGACAATTCAAAAAAATATTGATGCAGTTGAAATACGAGAACATAAGTATGGAAGGTGGGTGACAAAGGAATTCGTAGAGGATTCAGACAATCAATTGTTAATTGTCAAGGTCATTAAATGGGAAGAAAATAAATTCTATCCTCTTGGCGTGGTTACAAGAGTTATTTCAGAGGAGGATTCCCTACAAGAACTCCTCAAGTTTAAGCTGGGATATAAAGATCCTCCATTATCTAATCCACAAGAACTTGAAAATTACAGGCCCCTAGAAAGGGAGAAATTGTGTGACCACATTACTTTCACCATTGACTCTTCTAAAGCTCAGGACCTAGATGATGCCATTAGTGTGAGTAAAATTAATGATAATACCTATCAGATTGGTATTCATATCACAGATGTTGCGAGTTATGTAAGAAAAGATAGTGAGCCAGATAAATTTGCTAAACAGCTTGGCAAAACGATTTACACTCAAGAAAAGGGAGAGCTGACCTTCATGTTCTCAAGAGAGCTGAGCCAAAGTATTTTAAGTTTGATCCCTAAAAAGCATCGTAGAGCCATATCATTGCTAATAGACATTGACAAGAAAACAAGCAACATCAAAGACAGACGTTTTGCTCTAACTGAAATTAGATCTGATGAACGTATGTCATATGAAGATGCAGACATAATAATTCAGGGAAACTGCTTTGATATCACCAAACCTTTGCAGATCTCCTGTGTGGAGGACTGTGTAGCTATTGCCTACCATTTTTCTGAGGTGCATAGAAAGTATAGACTGGATGGGGGGTGGCCCTGTGAGAGGCAGCCAGGGCAGAGTCGTTCTCATGCCATGGTGGAGGAGCTAATGAATCTCTACAATAGCGCTGTAGCTGAAGAACTCATATCTGCAGACATCACAAGGGACATTACACCACTGAGGTGCCATAGGGAGCCAGATTCTGAGCTACTGGAACAGTTTGAAGAAAAGTATGTTGACTTAATTCCCATGTCACATTACATTGCAAGTATCTGCAAAGTAAATCAGAATAGTGAACAGGATGTAAAGGAGGTTTGCTCAGTGCTAGAATATGACAATATGAAGAACATCCTCAACAATGACAAGGAGCATGGCATATTGCTTAACATTTTTAGTTCCATATTTCAGAAAATGGAAATGTATGCACAAAACAAAGATTATTACAATTTGATGCAATTAATAGTTTCAGACGCAATCCATCCTACCCTTCTGCCTATGGTACAGGAGTTTCATAAAATTCAAACGAAAGCTGTAATTCGTAGGTCCTGTTCATCAACAGATTCTAGACTGGGTCATTATGATTTGCGTCTAAATGCATACACCCAGGCATCTTCTCCTATGAGGCGTTATTTAGACCTTATCCTGCAGAGGCTTCTGCACACCATTCTCTCTGAAGATAAAATAAAGCAAGCTGATTACACACAAAATGAAATCAACGAGTTCTGTCAATCTGGAATGAAAGTAGAAGAGGAGCGTGATGCTCAATTACTGATACTGAGAAAGTTTCAGTCTCTTTCTCTTGAACCTAAAGATGTGGTCAGGCTAGCAGTGGTTGACCGGCTAACTCCGAAGGGGCATGATTTTACAATATCCTTTCCACTACATCCTATTTCAGAGGTCATCAACATTTTGTATAGACATCTTAAAATTGTGGATCAACCTAAATACAATGAGGACAAAAATTCCATTACTCTTCTTTGGAAGAGGAGAGTATATTCGTTCAAATCCTCCCAGATTTCATATACACCCAAGCTATTCAACAACATGATTCTAGTGTCAGGTAACCTGTGGCAAAAATTGTTATCCGCCATGAAAGAGCAGGACTGGGTTAAGATTGGACAATGCCTCCATGACATGAAAGAAGGGGCGAAAAAAGAAATTGAAGGGCTGAGAAGTGAGAAAAAAACAGAGCAACATTGTAAAGAGTTAACCATGGAGCTGAAGCTAGGACAGGTTGTTCAAGTGCAACTTGGGATCGAACTCAAGGATGGCTTGACCGTTCCTGTAATACAGCTGGTTAACATTAATGAAAACTTTGACATCTGCTTGGAGCACACAAGAAACCCCACTGAGTGCTTCTGCCAAACAGCATGCCGTCCATCACAGCCCTCATATAAAAACTACAAAGAGTACCAGGATATCTGGAGTCAACTATGTTACATAGACACAGCTTACAATGCTTTGGAAGAAAATAATAGCATCTTATTAGAGGATGTGCCTATTAAATGGACTGTCAATGGAATTGATCTCCAAGGGGTGTTTCATATAACAAAGACTCAGAGAAAACAATGGTCTCTAGAGTTTGATCTTAGAAACTGCTTTTTATGCATCAGACTAAAGCATCAGAAAGATGAAAATCCTAAGAAAAAAGCAAAACATTTGGATGGTTCAGTAGTTTCAGATCTGCAGGGTCCATTACCTTTCACATGGGTCGCACATGGAGTTGCCACCAAAAAGGAACAAAAGTACAAAGACCAAACATCAGGCAAAATTGATTTTAAGATTGTACAAAGGTCTATGTGTTACATCCCACCTGGGGTTTTTCATAATAAAACAAGATTCACCGTAGAGGTCATTCCCAAAAAAATTCCATACATGTGAGTGCTATTTACCCTGCTAATACATTTAGTAGTAGATTTTCTCCCAATTGTATGCTTTGTAACTCATGATTTTTTTGCAGGCTCAAGGAACAAGCTATTGCAAAGTTAAAAAATGCTAATCACTTGGTGAAAAGTGTTGCTGCTGGACAACTTAATGACGTGAACTGCAGTAAGCAACATGAAATAACTTAATTTAAACTAGTACTGTATATATATATATTTTGAAATGCTTCATTTTGAAATGCTTCAGTTAATTTAAACTGTATATTAAGAATATTAGATTATTATTATTATTATTATTATTATTAGGTCATGCAGATAAAAATAGCAGCTTGTACACCATGGACAAGAGTCTGAAACTGCAGCAGTTGAATGAAAGCCAGAAAAGAGCAGTTGAGGCGGCTCTAAGAAAACCTTTTACAGTGATCCAAGGTCCACCAGGTAAACTTTTAAAAAAAAAACTGAAAAAGATCTGATTTGTTGTTTAGTTTTACTATTTATAAATTCTATATTGTGAAAAATTGCAGACTCTTTATATTTTTTTTTTGTGAACCTGCAACACCCTATAGCAACCAACAGAACTGGGCCTGCCAACTACCTACAACATATCCCAGCATTTCGTCAAAAACATTTTCTTTATAAAATGTTAACTTCTACATTAGTTGTTTGAATCTGTCACTTTTGGTTTTATTGCTCAATTGTACATTTGCAACTAGGTAATAAACAGTATAGGGTCCAATTATTGTAAAAGTATTTTAAAGGGGTCCTATTATGCTTTTTTTTTCAAATATTGTGTGCATGTGTGGACTTAATAACTTGATAATAAGATGATTACAAAAGACTGAGAAAACTGACACCATTGTAACCATTTACACCTGAGAAGCGAAAGGTTATGATTTTGGTCAGATGTACTATTTGCACCTGATAAGCTAAAGGTTATGGTTGTGTAAGGGGCAGTACATTTCCGAAACATGCTGGGTGACCAATCAAAACAGACTGGGCTATTTTGACCAATCAGCGAAGAAAGATGCTTTCAAAGGGGGGGCACATAGAGACCAGAATAGACTAGGAAAGAGGTGTTGCAATATTCTAAATGTGTGCTTTTTTCTTAACAATCAAGCATTAAAAAACAGTACACCCCAAAAAAAATCTAGATTTTTTACAATAGAGTGTAAGATGACCCCTTTAATGTAAGTTCTGTTTATTTCTCTTAAACATCCAGTTTTTCCTGGTCCACATTTGGGTCACATTCTTTATTCTTAAGTTTTGGTACCTTATAGTATTATTACGGAGACCTGATTTAAAATTTCAAGAAAGTTGGAAATACTTTGGTTCTCTGGAAATGGTGAAAACAGTGTATTCATATTTCATTTTATTTTTTAAACAGGTACAGGGAAAACAGTGGTTGGTATTCACATTGTTTACCACTTCTTCAAGAAAAACAAAGACTTTCTAGCCACTTCCTCTGAATCATGTCCTGCTCAGAAACAGCTAAAAAAGCCTGCTATCCTTTACTGTGGACCTTCTAACAAGTCTGTGGACATTGTTGCAGGTGAATTGTCATTTGATTGCTTCACTATAGTTATAAATAGGGGCAGTTGTGGCCTAATGGATAGAGAGTATGGCTTGTAACCCAAAGAAAAAGAAAACTGTAAAGATTTATGTATTGAAAAGGATTTGTTGTGCAAAATCAAAGTCACGGCTCGATTTTAAGGGGGATATGGGCAGATGGCAACAAAGCGCTTCAAATATGATGCCTCGTGTGTTTGTGTGTGCCTGTCGTGTCTACTGTTTGACAGCAGCACAAAGAAATTACTTGCGTCTGGAGAGAACTTTCAGAAACACACATACGCAAGTAACTTAGGATTTAGATGTCATGTTTGCTGCACTTTGTTTGTATGACAAGTATTCGTTAAATTACTGTTAATTTTTCTGACGCGTTTCAGAAAGGACTTCACTGAGGGAGAGAGAACAGAATGCGCATCATGTTTATTTTCTTAGATTGGCGAAAAGCACAACATTCTGTTTTTATTGGGAATGAACACAAAAAATAACCCCTAGCGGGAAGCAGGGAAAACATCATTGTTGCGGCAATGGGCAAATTGTTTAGAGAAACTGGGCTCGTGCTGGAGCGTGAAGGAACATAACTTTACTGCTGTTTTTAAATAAAATCACTAGTTTTACGTGCTGAAAATGCTGTATGCTTTGGCAACATCCCGGTTCAGTCCAAACTTGCCCGCTTGGTTAAGATGGCTTTAGGATGTACTATACTGACACTGCTGTGACAGTGGGTTGAACATTTTATATTGTTTTAAATCGGTCTTGTCCGATTGTGCAGTTAAGTAAATCACAGATGGGTTAAGTTGTGGTTCCAGGCATAACATCAAGCTGCTGTTACAGAGAATAAATCTTTCATTAGAGATCAGATTCAGAATGATTATCAAAACATAAACAGTTTAAAATTTGTAAATAATTTTTTCTTCAGTTTTTTATAAATTGGGTATCTAGTGGATAATTGTGGTATTATAGATTAAAATAAAACCTCATCAGGGACATGATGTTTTTTTTCCATGCAAATTTTTCTCTTATTTCACAAGATAACTTGTCAATGGCAGGGAAAGATTTAAGAAATCATCTAAAAGTTGAACGACATAGAAATTGCAAAGTTGTTAAAGAGAATCTACCAAATTGCTTCAGGTAGGATGTCAAACATCTTGGGTTTCTTTGCAGGCAAATAAAATTCTCTGTGCCATGACATTTATTCGTATGGCGAATAAATGCCATGAATCTGGGTTAATGAGCATCATTTTAGCATCGGCAGGGCTCATCTCAAATAATTTTTTATACTGGCCTGGTTTGGCCAGTTGTTCAGGTTTTCACTTTCCCTGCCAAAATTTTTACTGGCCCCACTAATAAAAGGTTTGTTACACTGCATCGTTTCCTTCGTCGTGTTTTACCCAAGTAAATGTCTGCTTCCAAGATGTTAAATTATTACATTTTTATTTGGCCACCACTGCCATCTTAACGTCTCTTTGCTCTACCAGCTGACCACAAACAACAATAAGGTAGGAGAAACCTCATGAAATTGATAGAAAAATGTACGTTCACGATGCTTAAAATGTGTTTTGATGATAACACTGCAAAAGGATACACACAGGGAGAAAATACATTAGTAACTGAGGGAGAAGCAGTGGCCCAATTGGCCTAGTGACAATACTGTTTACTGGCCTGAGCGTCTCTCAAGCTAGTCCTGGGCCATCGGGCAGTCCTTTATGTTGAACCCTGATAGGTGATGTCTACTTTGCCAGCCGAGCACCACAACAAACATCTTTGATCAGGGTTATAGCTTGTTCAGTGTTATTATGGTGGAGGGAAAAATTCTTGGATAGCGTTTAACGGAAGCTGTGTTCAAGACAAGTAACTAAAATATGATCTTCATACTCAAGTTGACAGTAAGTTGAATGGGTTTACATATAATGCTTAACACTTGCTACATGTTTAACGAAAATGCTGTTTAATATACAGTGAGGAAAATAAGTATTTGAACACCCTGCTATTTTGCAAGTTCTTCCACTTAGAAATCATGGAGGGGTCTGAAATTATCATCGTAGGTGCATGTCCACTGTGAGAGACATAATCTAAAAAAAAAATCCAGAAATCACAATGTAGAATTTCTTTACTTTTTATTTGTATATTACAGCTGCAAATAAGTATTTGAACACCTGATACAATCAATGTTAATATTTGGTACAGTAGCCTTTGTTTGCAATTACAGAGGTCAAATGTTTCCTGTAGTTTTTCACCAGGTTTGCACACACTGCAGGAGGGATTTTGGCCCACTCCTCCACACAGATCTTCTCTAGATCAGTCAGGTTTCTGGCCTGTCGCTGAGATACACGGAGTTTGAGCTCCCTCCAAAGATTCTCTATTGGGTTTAGGTTTGGAGACTGGTTAGGCCACGGCAGAACCTTGATATGCTTCTTACAGAGCCACTCCTTGGTTATCCTGGCTGTGTGGCCCCCGTCATCCTCTGCTTAATACAGTGCAGTCGCCCTGTCCCTTGTGCAGAAAAACCCCCCCCAAAGCATGATGCTACCACCCCCATGCTTCACAGTAGGGATGGTGTTCTTGGGATGGTACTCATCATTCTTCTTCTTCCAAACACGTTTAGTGGAATTATGACCAAAAAGTTATATTTTGGTTTCATCTGACACCTGAAAGATTTCTCACCTTTCTTAGTGATTTCTTTGGATTCTTACTGATTGTATGGGGTGGACAGGTGTCTTTATGCAGCTAACGACCTCAAACAGGTGCATCTAATTTAGGAAAATAAATGAAGTGGAGCTGGACATTTTAAAGGCAGACTAACAGGTCTTTGAGGGTCTAGCTGATAGACAGGTGTTCAAATACTTATTTGCAGCTGTATCATACAAATAAATTGTTAAAAAATCATACATTGTGATATCTGGATTTTTTTTAGAATATATCTCTCACAATGGACATGCACCTACGATGACAATTTCAGACCCCTTCATGATTTCTAAGTGGAAGAACTTGCAAAATAGCAGGGTGTTCAAAAACTTATTTTCTTCACTGTAACAGGCTGTTATCATGTTGATTTTATGTTAATGTTTAAAAATATGTACATTTCCACGTCAGTTATTTCCTCAGTTCATGCATAATCATGGTTCATTGTGTCATTATTTGGGTCACATAACTTTTTGTGCTCAAATAATGAGTTAATGCAGAAACTAGTTTTAAAAAGGAGGAGTTCACTTTTGCACATGTCAAGAGTTTTGATGTCCATAAAGCACTTAAATTGCTTGATACAAATAAATCGCCAGGCCCTGATTGTGTGGAAAGTATCTGATATAATTTCAACCCTTTTAACTTATCTTTTTAATCTTTCAATAGACACTGGTATTATAATCTGGAAGTCAGCTTTTGTTTTTCCCTTGTTAAATGTGGGAGATCCCAATATATTAAATAATTATAGACCAATCTCAAAGCTTTGTGTCCTATCGAAAATTTTAGAAAGTTTTATTAGTGATCAGTTGACTTATGTGAATGCAAACAAAATTCTATCTAAAAAGTAATCTGGGTTTCGCAAAAAACATAATATCACAACAGCCTTTTTGAAAGTTTTAAATGATATTGCTGGATTAATTGAAAGAGAGCCCTTCCCTTTTTATCGATTTATCAAAGTTTTTTTTTAATCGGCTTTTGAAATTATTCAGTCTCGGTTTCATACACTAAAACTTGTTTTGAATGTAGATAAAACTAAATTTATATAATCTCAGACTCAAAAAAGATTTTTGGTCTGAAAACTACACTTATTGTCCTATGTCATTTTGCTCATCAAGAAATACATCTTTAAGATTTTTTTACTGAAAACAAGACAGAAATACTAAGAAAGTATTTTTAATTTTTTTTGCAGTGCAGACGTCACAAGCTATGTAATTGAGTTATAAATATAATTATCGTGGCACTATTAACGATGATAAATTATTTTTTGGGTCTCACATAAATAATGTAAAGAAAAAATTGATGATAAAGCATGGGTTTTATTTTAGAAATACATTTTGTTTTTCGTTTAATGTAAGAAAGAGGCTAGTTTCTGCTACTTTTTTGCCTGAACTTGATTATGGTGACATGGTGTATCAATTTGCTTTCTCTGAACTTCTTTCTTCTTTGGATGCTGTTTATAACAGCACTTTAAGATTTATATCAGATTGTAAGCCTTTAAGGGTGCACTCACATTATCCAAACCAAACCATGCCCCAGCGCAATTGTCACCCCTCCCTACTCCCCCAGATGCACGCACTCACACTGTACTTTTTATCGATCCGAGTCCGGGCGCGCTTTCGTCATTAAGATGCGATTGTTTTGAAAAAAGCAGGAAGTAAAGCTCTCTTTTAACACTGGAACCCACCGTAATGATAAGTCTGTGTTTTTTTATTCTGAGTCGTTTGGTGCGCGATTACAGACAGCCCTCTCACATGTCATCATATTGCTTAGTTGATCTGTCACGTGAGCAGCTCGGACATTCAGTAACCCCGCTGCTCACATCAAAAGGTTTTTATGGAGGCAGATAAACGTGAGTGGTCGCGCAACTGACGTCTTCACCTTTTGAATTGCGCTCAGGCGCGATTGCGCTCTCACCTCTGCAGCCCGGCCGCGGCACGATTAACCAATTAACAGAGCGATCACACTAGTCAAACAAACCAGGCTTTGGGGGTCAAACGCGCCCGAGCGCGGTTTGGTTTGGATAGTGTGAGTGCGCCCTAATTCATCATTGTATAATAGGTCTCGTATGCAAACTTTCGGGAGTGACAACCGCATTTAAATGCGGGAGTGAATCCCTAAATGTTTGTTTCATGTCTGTACGGAACTCCCGGAAATGTGATGATTGACACAGAAATAACCATAGCAACGTTCTGCCGTCTCGCGTGCTTATCACTCACAGCTTTGACCAAAATAATTGAACAGCATTGTGTTTTGCAATAAACCTCCGTCTTGGCGTTGTGTATTGTACGCTTTTGTGAGGCTGCTTCACAGTGTGCGGTCTTGCAGTGTTGCCAGGTCCTTGTCTTTTTTGTACGTAAATACCGTTTTGGCGCTTAACCGTTTATGGCTTTTGGCTCATAAGGCGATCAAGTTTTTGGTGTTAATAAAGTGTGATGGTGCCGGTTCCAATATTTTGATCTTTGAGGTAAAGCATTTAGATTTATTTCGGTTATTATTGGATTTTTCTTGTTCGCTGTTTTTTAAGTGCAAGACAGAGCCGGCGCCAGACCATAACTAACAGGGGGGCACTTGGCTTCCAACAGGGGGGCACGCAATAGCAACAATAACTTGCAACAACAAGACATTAAAACAACAAATACAGTGCAAGCACAGACTCATACAACTGGTACAGACTGTCAGCTCATTTCCCGTATAAAGTGCAAAAGACCATAAAACTATGCGCAAAACTATTGAACTTCAACCGCGGCGTGAGCGCAAGCTGAGCTCCGCTGCGCTCGCGTTTAGCTCGACGCAACAACAAACCGCCCTCGCGCGGCGCAAGCCATTGAATGGGTTTCATAGCACAGCGCGCACAGCGTCCTAGCTTTAAAAAAGACGCTTTACCATAATCACGTCGTAATGCTGTTAATGGTCTATAGCCACATTTAAGCTTACGTAATTTAAAACAACGCTAACTTACCTTTAAAATAGCTGAAGACGGCGTGTACGAACATAAAACATCCTTAAAACAGTGTCCTGTAGATTTGTAAATTCCACCTCGACCTCGACCTCTAATCTCTGAGTTTGAGCCAGTCTGTGTTTGCATGAAGATGAAGCAGGCGGTGCTGGTTCGTTCTAAATGTTCTAATATCCATATTTTACACGATCCATAAAATGCCGCGAAAAAACACGTTGCTAGTATCAAGTCACAAATATGCTAAAGCCTAATGACGCATGAGACCCGGCAATACAACCAATCAGAGAAACTGGTCTGTTTTAATTAAAGAAAACATATATCAACAATTTGTTCCTCATTTGATTACATTAAAAGTCATGAAACATCCAATGTTTAATTTATTTGAATTATTCTTGATATATATTAAATTAATAAAAAACTTTGTAGGGGGGCACAACAATCTGTTTGGGGGGGCACTGCCCGCGAATGCCCCCCCTTGACGCCGGCCCTGGTGCAAGATCTGGCAACACTAGTCAGCAAACACTCGTGCCTCTGTCATTTTCTAAACCGCACATACAGAAGACTTTTTCCCCTTCTAGGAATTTATTTTTTCAGAAGAGAGACCTGTCATGTTTATGATGCACGTTTAAACACTTTATTAACTATAGTTGTTCAGTTCGGTTATGTATATGTCGAACATGTACTATTCGGTACACACATATTCAGGAGGAGACTTGTGTGGACTTACAATAGCCAAGTTTCCCAGAATGCATTTCTGGGAGCTGTTATGAAGAGTCTGTAGGGTAAATACAGATTATGCACTAAAATTTTGTTGGAGTGACAGTTGAGCACGTCTAAAAGCGAGTAAATTGTGGATCATGGCTGTTTGGAGACACTAAATTTAAAGTGGCTTTAAGCGAATTCACAGGTTTTAGGCAATGAATTTTTTTTGTTTCATATAGTAAACATCTCCTCCCTATCTGCTAGCTGCCTGTCCTCTGAACACACTGTAAAAAAACGCGGTCTCTGCAGACAGCCCAGGCTTCGCAAACTGCAACAAAAACAGAGTGGTCAAACCTACCACCACTAAAAATAACAAAGTGTTCCAGCCAATAAATGACAAGAAGGATTTGGGAGTGGGGGTTGGGCGGGTTCATGACTCATTCAGAAAGCAAGGAAGGGAGGGGACAACCCTTTTTTTTTTGACAACACTTCGAACGTCAACAGGAAGGGACGTCACACAGATTCACTTAGAGCACCTTTAAAGGTCACCAATTATTCAATTCACAATTTTAAATTTCCATTTGTTGTGTAAGCATGTATTAGTACATGTTAACAATATGCAAAAGGTACAAATCCCAAAGTAAACAATGACGTGAGTTATGGTTTCCAAGTAAATCTCTTTTCTTAGACTACAACAAACACACAGATTGTAGGCAACAGTTTACTTTCTGGGCATGTTGACATGCTCATTATCGGTCATTATCATAATTCTGCTCGTTTCTAAAATACAGCCTGTAAGTAGTCTTTGTTTTCATGTTTAAAAAATTTACGACTGACTAAACCATGATTAAAACACGAGTTTTGTGCAGTGCAGAGTAGCACTTGTTGTTTTTGTTTCTACAATCACAAATGCAGACATGGTTTTAATGTTTTAGTAATCC
The DNA here is from genome assembly GCF_030506205.2 of Paramisgurnus dabryanus. NCBI lineage: Eukaryota > Metazoa > Chordata > Actinopteri > Cypriniformes > Cobitidae > Paramisgurnus > Paramisgurnus dabryanus. The sequence goes on along the minus strand of NC_133338.1, from coordinate 9,879,209 downwards.
TTACCTTACCAATTTGTTATGTTCTGTTTAAGCTGCGCTGGCAAAGTTGATCAATCAACTTGATCGTCTGCATTTTCTGGATCAGATTTGGCTTGTATTGATAAGGTAGTAAAGACGATATTAACTAATGGCAGTATTGCATTGAAACATAGTTTAAGTTGATTCTGCTATGATAAGTAGAAAACGTGTCAAAATGCATCCCCGCCTTTTTGGACCCCAGGGAGTTAAGCTCTTCGAGCTGTGTCATGGAAACACTTCATTGAGGAATATATGGAGGAGTTTTTGGTGTTGAGCAATTTCATCAGTTTTGATGAGATTGCGTTGATGAATATTTTTGGATTTGGGTTAGAGGACAATTTGCATTACCTCATGCATAGAAGTTGAGAAGTAGGGTATTTTTTTAATTTATTGAATTTGCCCTGATGTTGAGCGGGTCCTCCTTCACTGTGGGCGAGGTTGAAGAGGAGGAGGCCCTAGACAGTTTTTTGGGGGGACAGTCAGCACCAGGCTCTACAGGCTGTGGAACCAAGCTGGTTACAGGAGCCTGTGTGCACAATGTTCAAGATGGCCGCCGCCATGCCAGAACCAGTTCCCAAGATGACCGCCGCCACTTCCCAAGACGGCTGCCACACACTAGCCACTTCACAAGATGGCCGCCACACTAGACCCCGAAGCTGCCGCCATTTACGCCATTTAGAAGTTCAGCCGCCATCAGCCAATAATTTCCTAAGCCAAATTGACCCGCCAGCTGATAAAGTTTGGCTGAGCCGGCTAGAATTATTTGCATCAAATAATAATTCTATCATATAGAGACATGCACACACGAAATATATAAACAATTCACGAGAACTATTTTTCGACTGGTTTCATAACAGCACAGTCTTGTGCTCGTTGCTACGATACACAGAGGCCGTTTCTTAATCCAAAGGTTGCAGCCTTCGTAGGTCGCATATGCAGGCTGCATACGTCATAAAGCCTGGTTTATTTAAGTTAACTGAGCATTACATTCCAGGGCTCCAGACTGCCACCAAATGGGGGCATTTTGCCACCAAAATTTGAGAGTGTGCCACTGAATTTTACATCCAGTCGCACATGTGCGACCCGTAAATTTGACCTTTTTTGTGATGTGACACTGAATTTGAAACAGCACATTGTACTTTCTGCATCTATCAAAGTATTTATTAGTAATACAGTGTAAATAAGTAGAAATGTGAATATTTGGTTAGCATGTTGATTCAGGGTGTGTGCCCCTAAATTTTCTGGTTGCGCCCCTAAAATTTTCAGTTGGGGGCCACTGTGCTTCTAGTGAAAAAAGTTAGTCTGGAGCCCTGCATTCGCAAGCCATATGCATATTACAACAATTTACGATTAACTAAGAATAAAAATAAACACTATAATTGTTAATATTTTGAAATAAGACAGTCTTGATGATATATGCAGCGTAAAAAGGCAACCTCCGGAGGCTGCAGTCTTCGGATTGGAAAAAAGGCTCACAGTGAATTGAAGACCAATCAAAATTGCTCATTTCTCGCACAGAAGAAGCGATGCATTTTTTTTCTCGCACTGAGGTGAAATGGCGGATAGAAGCAAGCAAGGTAATTTTGATCTCATTTCTCACATACTTTCCTAATTCCTTCTTACTTTATTTTTAGGGGTCAAGCCCAGAATGGTTAGTTTTCTTCTTATTATTATTATCTATTATTGTTCTTCTTCCGCCATTGCGTCTATGGCAGCCCATAGAACCGTACAGTGAAATTTGGCACACTCAAAGAGGACATTCTAAATAGTCATCACACCAAATAAGCTGTATCTTCGCCAAAGTTAAACGTATTCACACGACACTTGGTAGTTTTGATGGCAGTCATGACCTGAGGGTTCGTGCCCAGTTTCGTCACAGCGCCACCTAGTGTTCACAAGATTTGAAAAATTGCTATTTTTGCTTATAACTACTGCAAACTTGAGTCTAAAATTATAAAAGTGCTATTGTTAGATTCCTTGAGGCATGCAGAGTCAAACGATACCAAAAGGTTTTCGGTCGGCCATTTTGGGGGTCGGCCATTTTGAATTAAAAAATTTTTGTTGGAAAGTTATGAAATTTGGCACACTCAAAGAGGACATTCCAAATAGTCCCCACACCAAATTCGCAGTGTCTTTGTCAAACCCGATAGCGCCACCAACAGTCCAAATTTTCACTTGCATTTTTGGTTATAACTGCTGACCCATACGTCATAGAAACGCAATTCTTGTTTCTTCTGATTCCTTGGCTCATGCCGATTCGATTGCACCATATGACGTCATTTCCGTTATGCTAATTATTTCGATATTTTAAATTGTTTGTAAAATCTACTTTTTCGAACTCGTCTTAGAGCTTTGGTCCAATTTGCGTAAAGAATGGGTGTTTAGCATCTAGAGACACGCATGGCAAAAAGTAATAGAATTCGTGTCGATTCGCCAATCCGTTTCCGTATACCGCGCCATAACATTTTACGTAGAGTGCGAACAAACGGATTTCAGGCTGTATCTTTGCCAAAGTAGTTTTTATGGCAGTCATGACATGAGGGTGTGTGCACAGTTTCGTCACAGCGCCACCTAGTGTTCACGAGATTTGAAAAAATGCTATTTTTGCTTATATCTAATGCTAAATTGATATATCTTCGCAAATGTTTTGCAAATTAATGTGCGCATTGCCAGTGGTTCAGTGGTTAGTGTAGGTTGTCTTCAAATCGGAAGGTTGGTGGTTCAAACCCCAGCTCCACCTGACCAAGTGTTGAGGTGTCCATGAGTGAGACATCTAACCCCAACTGTTATATGTCATAAAAGTCATGAACTGGGGCTGCATGGAACGGTTTGTCACAGGGGCACCTAGTGATCACGAGATTTGAAAAGTGACATTATACAATAATGTAATATACAATATTGGCATGAAATTAGATTGAGGGGTATGATAAAGGGTGTAGTAAATGATTCCACCAGAAAAAGGGCAACCATGCAGACTGAGATTTTGCCTGGAGTTTTTGCCTGCTTTCTTTGAGGGTGGCTAATCTAATTTTAATTGGGCCACCGCATGAGTAAGCACGTCAATAAAATCATCATAACCGAGGGATGAGGATAGATGTAAATCCTCTGTCTCCCCCACATCTGCATACCCCTGGCTCTTATGTCACCTTGCCTATGATGTTGCCTTCTACTATTGGGCTGTTTTTGCATATGTGCTACAGACACAATCACGCAGTGGCATCCCCAAAGCGTCAGCGTGCTGATGCAGTACAAGTTCACTTGAAAGGAAACTCAGCTGGGTACATGTGGCTGTTGCCTATGCATGGGCACACAGAGAGCTTTTTCTCAGACAAGACTGTGTTCAACTTTGCATCTTGTTGCACTTGAACAAACCCATTCAAACTAAAATTTTCAACCACTGATGAAGATGTGTCTGCAGGCAGAAGCATTTGCTTTAGTGGCTCACTAATAAGGCTCACTTATTAAAATAAGCTTATATTACCCTGTTTTGTATTTCAGAACAATTGCTGAAGCTAAGTGGAGTACTCAAGCCCCTGAGAATCTACTGTGATCAAATGGAAATGCGTGAGTTCCCATATCCAGGCAGTGCACTAAAGCTTTGTCGCAAATCCCTTCGTGATGAAAAGCCAAAGAAGGAACTCAGGTAAGGTTTTTGAAGCTCTAAGCTAAGGTGCTGATGATTAAAGGAATAGTCTACCCTTTTGCCATATTAAACTATGTTCTTACCTCAACCTAGACTAATTAATACATACCTATCTTTTTTCAATGTGTGCACTGTACAGCGCGTTGTGAATGTGTTAGCATTTAGCCTAGCCCCATAGGAGTTATTCGATCTACGTCATCAATGTTCGCGGCGGCCATATTGTTGACATAGAACTGCCAGTCTGTCAATTAACAAGCGAGGCAGCGTGGGTATTATGCATGGTATTATAGATGTCATTTTTTTTTAAACCGCGCGATGGTGTGTGGTGTAATACACGGCTGTTCTAACAACAGCAAAAAGAACCCCGGAATTAGTTTTTATGCGATACCGACTGTCAGAAAACATGAAAGGAAGGAGACAGAGGAGTTGAACCAGCGAAGGAGAGACTCCCAACAGTAAAGTCTTTCCCCATCATTTTACCCCAGGTAACGTTAGGGATATATGCTCACAGCAAAGTCTGTCCCCATAATTTGATCATATATTTAGCTGTAAGCAGTTGCTGAAACTGCTCTTTCAAATAAGCTGCCCTAAATTGAGACAGTTATTAAATTAGTATTAATAACTATATGAACATAATAGGTCTGGCATTGATACTAGGTAGGAAATTAAGGGCCGTTCACATTATAACGATAATATATAGTTTTGAAAATCGTTTTACATTAAAGAGAATAGCGGAGCTCACACCAAAACTATTACGATACAGATGCAATGAACGACATCATTGGGATCACTTTCTGAGTGATTTTTCCCACCTGATGAAGGATAAACCATTGATAGCATTAAAATCTATTTGAACTTCAAGTGCACGAATACTTAAAATGACAGTGAAGCTCATTGCTGAGGTCTATAACACAAGATTACCTGCAGTTGCTGTGAAAATTGACTACGTAATGCTTTTTAATCTATTACATTAACTAACTGTTATGCCAAAAGGTAAGATTACACAAACTATTAGATTCACTAAGGTATAAGAGATTACACAAACTATTAGATTCACTGTTTAGAGTTACGCGAAACGCAGCGTGTTGAGGACATCTGCAAAAGTTTTTATTACAAGCAATATTAAAGGCAGTGATTTGCGCGAGTGCCGTGAGCGAATTAGCATAAACCTATATATATATATATATATATATATATATATATATATATATATATACAGTCTTGTTCAAAATAATAGCAGTACAATGTGACTAACCAGAATAATCAAGGTTTTTAGTATATTTTTTATTGCTACGTGGCAAACAAGTTACCAGTAGGTTCAGTAGATTCTCAGAAAACAAATGAGACCCAGCATTCATGATATGCACGCTCTTAAGGCTGTGCAATTGGGCAATTAGTTGAATTAGTTGAAAGGGGTGTGTTCAAAAAAATAGCAGTGTGGCATTCAATCACTGAGGTCATCAATTTTGTGAAGAAACAGGTGTGAATCAGGTGGCCCCTATTTAAGGATGAAGCCAACACTTGTTGAACATGCATTTGAAAGCTGAGGAAAATGGGTCGTTCAAGACGTTGTTCAGAAGAACAGCGTACTTTGATCAAAAAGTTGATTGGAGAGGGGAAAACCTATTAAGAGGTGCAAAAAATGATAGGCTGTTCAGCTAAAATGATCTCCAATGCCTTAAAATGGAGAGCAAAACCAGAGAGACGTGGAAGAAAACGGAAGACAACCATCAAAATGGATAGAAGAATAACCAGAATGGCAAAGGCTCAGCCAATGATCACCTCCAGGATGATCAAAGACAGTCTGGAGTTACCTGTAAGTAATAGTTGTAGTTATACATTATAGTTATAGTTATAATTAGTAATAGTTATAGTTATACATTATAGTTATCGTTGTAATGTGAACGGCCCTTCAGTGCTTGTATGCATGCGGATACTGTATGAACAATATAGTTATGGATATCCGCATAAGTTACGCCTGGCAATAAGGACGGATCTTTACTTAAAGCTATTGGGTCTATCTGATATGGTTCCACACCAATCAAGCTTATCTTCTCTTGATACCGACGAGATGAAGCTACTGCTCCCCTCAACTCAAATCTACGTGCGGCTAGGGGCAGGACAGATGTCATGTCAACAAGATGGCCGCGGTTAGCTACTTCCGGTGTTTGCGAATAAGCCCTATTCAGTGAGTTTTCCCTCTTTGACCCAGAAAACACCATAATATCATTTTTAACATATCACTGAGCCCACTTGAGCATAAACACAAAACACTTTATTTAACAACCACACACAGCAACTTGGTGAAAATAAAACCAAAATGTATGAGAGTATATATGTTTATAAGCTTGATGTTTTTATTGTTTTTGGAATATACAAATTTGCAGAAAATTGCCACTCACTAACTAAATGCTGACAAATAGTTTTAAAAATATAATAAGTTAAAGTTAGTTTTAAAGTGAAAATGCATTAATGTTAACAAAAGATAAGTCTTTATAGACAAAATCTTGTCTTTTAATCAGTTATTTATTTTGTAGGCTATTGAAGATATAGTATGCATTGTATTTAGTATTTATGCATACTACGCATGTAAAACGAACACGTATGAATATGCACAAAACAGACAGGGAACATACCTGTATATAAGATCTTTAGATAAGGAGATTATAAATATGAATGGTGCGATCAGGGGATGATCATTTGAGATGGTCTTGTCGCGCTTTGACTTGCACATTTACTGTTGCGTCATCTTTCTAAACCAACAGATGTGTGTACTGTGAGCTTACATCGCGTCAAACTACATCGCTCCAGCTGCGCACGCGTTACTGATATAAACGCGAGTAAACTTAAACTTTATAACAACGAACAGCATTAATATGTTCGGGAACTCCTTTCTTTATTTGGCGGCACAGTATCTTGCGCACAGTTGGAGAGACTTCTGCATGGCAGAGACTCAGCTGCACGAGCAGAGAGAGAGCGAGCGCGTGCGCGAAAGAGAGAGAGACCCTGCACCTCAGTGCTTATTATGAAATTTCAGAAATTAGTCTTTCATTTGATGGTGGATTATTTCCCATTTCTCTGTCACACTCAGTCTAACATGCAGGAATGCCAAGTTGACGACGTGCACTTAATTACATTACACGGAATAGAAAAATCTGTTACGTCTGATATTTTATTTCACGGTAAGTTACCACGGACCAATCAGCAGCCATGTAAAGTGCAGTTAGAGTGATTGACAGATAGCCTGACAAGTTACAAAACAATATGAACGTGAACTTGGGAGGCCCCTGAACTTGGGAGGCCCCTGGGCTTTAGCCCAGGTAAGCCCATGCATTAAGGCGGCCTTGGTTGTTGTGGACAGTTTTAAAGTTTATATGTTATCTTAATCAAATAGTTAACCAGCTTCATGACCTTGAGATCCTTTATAAACTATATTGTAGGAGTTCTAATCTATACTGAGCTCTCACTGGCTGCTTTATCCTCATCATTTTCCCTTTTATTAAACCCCTGGAGTGTCACAGGCCCACAGTTGGGCCCAAATTGTTTACATAACTATTAAACCGATAACAGCTTAATATCTAAAAAAGTAACTAAAGTAATCTTGACAAACTGTATATAATTGAAAAGCTCTAGTAGTATAGTTTTTATATTTTATTACCATTCTGGCAAAAGAATAATGTAGTGAGACTAATTTTGTAAAATGCACTTTTTACTTTTGACCCGCTTCTAATGTGGTGACTTTTTCTGTGTTGCGGCCTTTATTACTTTTCTACCTCCACCTATGAATTTGCAGTATTTCCATCCAGATGTTTTTTAAGCACATTTTATGCACATGGTATTGATAGGCCACACTTGTGAGTTATTGACTACAGCCAAATATATCTGCATCTAACCATTATCTTTTAAAGAGCCACTGAGATGCAAATTTTAAGCGTCCTATCGCTGTTTATAAGTCCTGGACAACAAGTTTAAATGCATGCAAGGTCAAAAAACACTGTAATTTTCTTAAATTATAAATGTAATATTACCCTATTTCTCAGAGATCCTCAAACGATTTGTGTGAAACCGAGCCCCACCTTTCAGTAGCCTACTCTGCTCTGATTGGTCAAGACAATAAAGTGGGTACTGAACCATTTTTCATAATTTTAACCACTGATTCTTCACAGCCAAATGTAGTTGTAATTCCCTCCTTGAAAAAGTAATTTTAACCACTGATTCTCCATATCTTCATCTTTTGGTAGTGAAAACAACACAAACTTGCCTAAACAGCAGAAAACAAAGCGTCTTCTTGACATCTCTTTACACAATAACTAGCTGAAGTGTCTGTGGGCAGGTTAGAGTTTTTGTTTCTCCTGGGCAAGACTGTAGGCGAAGATTATTATTCAAAGTGTTCATATCTACGTAGAGACAGGCAGGAGATTCAAACTATATGACGACTTGTTTCAGTGATTCAGAGTCGACTCCCTACTTTAGAAGCCAATAACTTTATAAATCGTGCACTTTTTGGTTTAACTACTTTGCACATTGTTTACACTGTTTAGCTACATGATACACTGCAGTACAGGTAATTTTCGATGTTGGATCTTTGTGGCTCTTTAAATTAAATTTTTTTTGTAAAATGGCACTTTTGCCTTCACTATCTCATACCATTGACTTTTTGTCGAGGAAACCCATGTGAAGCTTACTCCTGGGTTGGCTTACAAAAATACATCATCCTTGCAGCTTTCTATTTAACTCTTTCCATGCCATGAAGTGTTATCTTGTCAATTAAGAGAAAACATTTCCCTGCTAATGAGGCTTTCCTGACTAGTTTTTACGGCAATCTGTAATTCCGCTATTATCCACTAGTTATTGTCCACCGCTCAATTATTTCAGCTTTTTGCTCAAAACTTGGTATTTTTGAAGAAACCTATCCATATTTAAGAGGTTATAAAAAAAACAAAGATAGGATTAAACTTTTTTTCCCCATTTTGTTTTTTTTGTATGTTTGTTTTTTTGAAAGCAGAGGGTCTGTTCTTTCATTTGATATATTTGTATGTTTACAATTGTAAAAATCACAAAAAGGCTGGAGCGGAATGAGTTAATGTTATTTCTATAGTGCTTTTCACAAATTTGTATTATTGCATTACTGCAAAGCAGCTTTACAGAAAATACATTTTAACATAAAAGCTATGCACAGAAGAAAAAACCTGTAAAAAACTTAACTTTACAGAAAATACAATTATTTTTTAACATAACTATTAATGAGATTACTACACTATTTTAAAATCAGTTGAGTTACGGTGAAAGTCACTAAAAAATGTCACAGCCCTAATTTTCTTTTTCTCTAATGTTCTCAGAGATATTACCCTGATGTATCTTGTCCGTAAGCCTGAGAATCCTTTTTCGGAGAAAATAAATTACCTTTACGAGAACATGACTGAGGATAAAATAGACGAGTAAGTATAAGACAAAGCATGCACAAACATGTTAATAATAATACGTTTAGTTTTTATAGCAACATTCCATGCTCAAGGACGCTTTACAAAGACATTTATAATAGATCAAACCATTTACAATTGAAGAGAACACAAACATGGTCAGTAGACATTTGCCACAGACCAAGATAAGTGATTGCAGTTGCATATCGCAAGAGGTCAAATATTTATATACATACAGAAAACAGAAGAATTAAGTCCAAACCATATATAAATATTGTGCATGTTGGTAAAGACTATGCATTCATTTTATTTCATATGATACAATTTCAAACCAGGCCTTGATTTAAGAAATAAAACATGTTTGATAAAGGATTTGATAATGTCTAACGTAATGAGAAACTGCTAATGCCATTACTTATGTTATAATAAACACAATAAAAACAAAACGTTAATTTTCCAGATACAGGAATTTGTTGAAAGAAGCTTATCGGCATGAGATTCAGAAGCATGATGTAATTCTTTGCACCTGCTCATCAGCACTAAACCCCAATCTACAGAAGGTCATAGATTTCCGGCAGATACTCATTGATGAATGTGCCATGGCAACAGAACCAGAAGCATTCATTCCTTTAGTTGCCCACAATCCCCAACAGGTGAGTTCTTTAAAAGTATTGCAATCATTATTTTCTGTACTTTTTTGTTTTGGGGAATGTAAGCACAATTTTGGGTATATAAGAAGAGTATTTATGTACTGCGATTATACTTTAATAATGTAGCCCTGGGTCTGTTTGTCTCAATGTCCTTGGGAATAGAGGACAAGACAGGGAGAGAGAAACAAAATCCTATAAACGTAGGGGCCATTTGCATGTCATGCAAGTGTCACACAGTGTTGTGGTTTAATATCTGCTTAGTTCCAGACAGGCTAGCTATTGCGGCATTAGTATATTACCCAGACTAGTTATGTGAATGCTTTGTTCCGTACAGGCTAACTATTGCAAGATAAGTACATTTACTAGACAAATTATGTGAATGCTTTGTTAAAGAGAAAAGTCTTAAGTTTAGACTTAAAGTAATCGACTGTGTCTGATTCTCGAACATCAATTGGCCAATCATTCCAGAGCTTAGGGGCTAAGTAGGAAAAGGATCTACCACCTTTATACACTTTTGATATTCTAGGGATAGTTAAGAGACCAGAATTTTGCTACCGCAGTGTACGTGATGTATTGTATTCTGATAGTTATTCTCTAAGATATGAGGCTGCTAGGCCATTTAATGCTTTATAGGTGATTAGTAGTATTTTAAATTGTATGCAAAATTTGACTGGTAGCCAGTGTAAAGATGCCAAAATTGGTCTTATGTGGTCATACTTCTTAGGGCGAGTAAGCACTCTTGGAGCGGCGTTTTTAAACTAGCTGAAGCTTGTTTACCTGATTTGCATGGCATCCCCAGAGTTACAATAGTCTATTCTAGAGGTCATAAAACCATGGATAAGCTTCTCTGCATCTGATGCAGACAGCATATGGTTTATTTTTGAGATATTTCTAAGATGGAATAATGCTGTGCGGCAGACATTAGAGATATGACTATCGAAGGATAAATTGCTTTCGAACACCACATCTAAGTTCTTAACCGTGGAAGATGGCACCACAGTGCAGCCATCTATGGGCAACTTGTAATCAGGCATATTTTGTTTGGAGCGATTCAGTTCGATAATACATATCTTAGTCTTATTGGATTTTAGCAAAAGGAAGTTATGTGCCATCCAGTCACTTATATCGCTAATACAGTCTGTTAGTTTACAGAACTGGTGTGTTTCACTAGGATGTGAGGAGATGTAAAGCTGGGTATCATCCGCATAGCAGTGTAAACTTATTTTTCCTGATGATGTCTCCTAGAGGTAACATATATAACGAGAACAGGATAGGACCTAAAACTGATCCCTGCGGTACGACGTATTTAACCGGGGAGTGAAATGACTCTTAATCATTTACGTAAACAAAATGATAGCGATTGGTAAGATACGATCTAAACCAGGCTAACGCCTGACCACTGATGCCAACATAGTTTTCTAGTCTATTGAGTAAGATTGTGTGATCTATTGAGTCAAAGGCTGCAATAAGGTCTAGTAATATAAGAATTGAGATTTCACTACAATTGGATGTTAAAAGGAGGTCATTTGTGTAGTGATTTTGACACAGGCGCCAATTAATTTAGCATGCTATACACAAGTCACTAAAGGTGAGTTTCACATAGAGTGTGCGTGTCAGATGACCACTCTCTCCTTTACTCAGGGCACCAACTAATGAATTTCACTTTAACAATAAAGATGATCTGAATAGATAATTTAACATAATAAAACGAACTATTTTTGATAGAACACTATATATCAAAATTAAAGCTCTTTTACAAAATATAAGGTAATGGGTGATCCGATGGGTGCATTTTTAACAATTCTTTTACAAGCACTTTCTCTGTTAACAATTTTCTCAAATTTTCTGCCAAATGTATTGTATTTTGTGGTTTGGCTAAAGATTAAGTTCTTATTTTAACCAATATACTCATTTTATAGAGGGTGGGTGGGTAGAACAAGGAACCACCATTTTTGGTTAATATGTTAATACTCCTGCAAATTGATAAGTGTTGCCTGTAAATATAATGATGCAATAATTAGGGATGTAGTTATTACAATAAGAGGTCAACAATACTTATGTACAATTAGTTTTTTTAATCAAACATTTATTTTTGTGAATGAACTGCAGTTTGCAATGACAATCAGAGACATGACAAAAAAATCAAATAAAACAGGAGTCAGAAATGTTGGTTTAGAAAAGTCACAATGACTGTGGTGCAACTGAACGGTAGTGCAAATCAACATTTAGATATTAGCAGAGGTGGAAAGTAACGAATTACATTTACTCATGTTACTGTAATTGAGTAGTTTTTTGTGTACTTTTACTTTTTTGAGTAGTTTTTAAAATCTGTACTTTTACTTTTACTTAAGTATGTATTGTTTAATGTATTGTACTTCGCTACATTTTAAATCATATCCGTTACTGAGTAAAAAAATATTTTAAAAAAGCAAGGTGATAGACGCGCAACGGTTTGATTGATGGGCGGGGGAACGTGCAAAAAGAACCATGGAGACGGACGAGACAGGTGCGCGCTAATGCAGACCCGCCTCAGTTCAAATCTTATGAAAGAAACCCCTGGCCATATTTAAGCGACCACTTTCCACTGACGCGAATCGAGTGTTTCTTTCATATGAAAGGTAGGATTCATGCTCTTGAGTACGAAACGACCGCGTTTTTACCGCTCATTTGCACGACGCGTTTTAATACCATGCGCATTATCTTCCGAGGTCTAGCAGCTTCGCGTCAAGTCAAACACAACTTCAGAACGTCCTCGAGAATGCGCAGGTTATTAGACATTGCAGAGAGAGAGAGAGAGAGGTTGGAGAGAGGTCAGAGAGAGAGGTCATGCACTGCTGAGCTCCTGCTACTTTATAATATTTTATGCAAAAAAACCAACTTCAAAAACAGAATACTTGGGATTTTCTTGGATATTACCCTCTGGATTATATTTGCTGACATCATCATCACAATTTGGACCAATTTTTGTTTCTTAAAAAAACCAAAATTCTTGGAATAAACAGCCAGGACACTACACAAAGGATCCTGCAGCAACCTTGACAGCGAGGGAGACCACTATCAACAGAGAAATTACAAGTGAATTTCAACTACCCAAAACTCCACTGGATTTTTAGGATTTTTTGATTCTACTGGATTTCATTGCTGGATTTTAAGATATCTTTTTATCTGAACTCCAAATACAAACTCTTTAGAAGATCTACAACTTTTTAAAGATTACTGTAACAAGGATTCAAGGATACAACAAAGAGCTACCAAAACAACCTGACCAAATCAGTGAACAGTAAGTCTCTCTAAATGTATTGAACCTTGGAAACCTAAGGAAATAAACAGATATTGAAAAAAAATATATATATATACCAAGATTTTAAATTAAACCAAGCAAAAGGAGAGTCAATCTTAGCTTGCCAAACTTGCTAAACAACAACCAAAGTTTTTCACTAGAGGTGTCAATTGGCTACTGTGAAAGGACCCTGGCCTAACAAAAGGCTAAATTTTCCCCTGAAAGGACAACAGTCTGCAAACGACCCATCTAATTACAAATTCTGACGACCGCCAGCTGGATACCATTTAAATTTCAATAACTAAATACAGCAATACAGGTAACAATGGATGGAGGTAACACATCAGCGGGATGGGACCCCAACACCCTGGCCATCATATACCCGGATGATGTAACCAGTGAAACTGCAAGAAAGAAATTCAAAACCAAACTGATCAAAGAATCCCCAGAAACACTTAAAGCAGACTTTATACAAGTGAACGAGAGGAACGTAAAAGCAGACCTGCTATTCCACACAGAACACCCAAACGCCTGGCATTCAGCACTCTGCTCTACCTACAAAGATCTTAAAATGGGTGGAAACAAAGCAATGAGACAGTTATATCTGGACACTACACCTAAATTTAACATCAACCTATATCATAATGGCACTGTTATGATCCAGGGCTCTGAGGACAGACTGGAACAATTTGAGAGAGACTTTGCAGGCCTGAAAGCTTTAGCAGAGAAGGAGAAGTCATCCCTCCCCCCAACATCATCATCAGCTGCAACAACAGCAGATGAAGAAATCGCAGCCTCACCTGCACAATCTCACAACCAACCCAGCAGAGTCCCCAAAAACGCACCAGTCAGACCTCACAGCACTCTCAAAAACCACAACCACCAAAAACTGCCATTCTAATAGACTCGAATGGCAAATTCTTACACCATCAGAAGCTCTTCCCCAAACATGCGGTTGGCAAATTTTGGTGCCCCACAACCAACAGCGCACTCCAGCTCCTCCACCAATCCACGCTGCACAACCCACAGAACATTTACAGTCAGACCACAGTCTACCTTATCAGACCACTGTCAAATAAATGTGTTTATAAAGAGAACACAACAAACTCATAGAAGCGAACAAAAGCCCTGCAATTTGACCAAATTGAACCCAACATTTATATGGTCCCCAAACTCTGAAACCGAATTTATTAGCGCAGTCAGCTCCAAAGACATTTCCAACTTAATTAATACATTTAAAACAACACAGTTTATGATAGTAAAATCGAGGTAAATGTTGCAGTACAACAAATAAATCATATTTATGAAAGATGTGCAATCAAAGCGAACCTACTCCGTACAAACAATAAAACTAAAGTAAAATCTGGAGATGAAATCTGGTTCGATCGTGAATGTAAAAGTTAAAGACAACGTCTCCGACAACTCTCCAATCAAAAACACAGAGATCCACACAAACCAGAAATCAGACAAAACTATTGCGAAGCACTTAGGGATTACAAAAATACAATTCAGTACAAAAAACAACAACACCTCAATTTACTCTCAAAGAAATCCAAGACTCAATTCATAATAATAAATTCTGGGAAAAATTGAATAGTCTAAACAAAAAACAAAACCAGGACATACCCATACAAAATGGAGAACTATGGAAAGACTATTTTAAAAACCTATTCAGGGAAATCTCCTCAGATAGTCTTACACCTGACCAAAAAAATGTACAAACCAAACTAAAACAATTGGAATCCATCATTAAAAACAACCAAAACCCCTTAGATTACCTGATTAGCTTAGAAGAACTAAAAGAAGCACTTAAGAAATTAAAACCCAGAAAGGCATGCGGTTTAGACAACATCAGAACAGAAATGTTGAAACACAGTCCTGCAGCAATGCAAGAAGCACTCTTAAAAATGTTTAATTTAATCCTACAAACTGGACACTTTCCTTAAACCTGGAGAACAGGTTTAATACACCCGCTATATAAGAGTGGAGACAAATTTGACCCCAATAACTACAGAGGCATTTGTGTAAATAGTAATCTAGGGAAGACTTTCTGTGGTATCTTAAATGCTCGGATTCAGGCCTTCCTTACCAAACACAACGTTTTAAGTAAAAGTCAGATTGGATTTTTACCAAACCACCGCACCACGGACCACATTTACACACTACAGACGCTAGTCAATCAACACGTTCATCATAAAAGCAAAGGCAAAGTTTATGCATGTTTTGTTGACTTTAAAAAAGCATTCGACTCGATATGGCACGATGGCTTATACTATAAAATTCTACAATCAGGCATAGGAGGAAAAGTATATGACATCATTAAATCCATGTACTCAGAAAACAAGTGCGGAGTTAAAATCGGTGACAAAAGAACAGAATTTTTCAGTCAAGGGCGTGGGGTGAGACAGGGCTGTAACTTGCACTTAAAGAGATAAAGCTAGACGAGCATTCTATGCCATCAAAGGCAAATTTAAACAAACAGACATTCCTGCTACAGTTTGGTGTAAAATATTTGATAGTGTAATAATGCCCATAGCTCTATATGGTTGTGAGGTTTACTCCAAATGGGACAAACATCCAATGGAATCCCTGCATGCTGAATTCTGTAGAAATATTTTAAGAGTTCAGAGAAGAACACCTACTAATGCATGCAGGGCTGAATTAGGCAGATATCCCCTAATAATACACATCCAAAAACGCTCCCTTAAATTCTGGTCACACTTAAACTCAGTCCCCCGAACACACTTCAATATGAAGCCCTTAAAACTCAGAGGAAAGAGACCTAAAACCAGTCCCATCTGTCAACTGGCTCTAAAACTCCAGACCAGCACTAATGAACGCAAACAAACCACAATAAACCAAATCATTAAAGAAATTCAAACTTTATATTTGGATCATTGGGATAATGAAAGTAAAAACCAAAGTAAACTAGAATGTTATCGGGCACTAAACAGAAAATACAGTCTGTCAGAATATCTCTCCACAGTTAGAGATGTAAAGCAGAGACGAATCCTCACTAAATACAGACTCAGTGATCACAGTCTGGCAATAGAGAAAGGCCGACATAGACAAACATGGCTCCCAAAAGAAGAGCGAATCTGTGTCCATTGTGACAGTGACGAGATTGAGACAGAGACACACTTTCTCCTTTACTGTGGTAAATATAAAGAGCTTAGAGAAAAACACTTTGACAAAATCTCAAAGCTCATACCAGAGTTTCATAGCTCTTCAGATTCAGATCAAATGAAGATGTTACTGGGGGAAGACAGACACCCATCAGTTGCTGCTAAATTCATTTATCAGTTACACACCATCAGAAATAATCCACAGCCCTGATCTTGTACAGTACTTTTATTCTACCTCTCATGTGCCTCCATAAATGTACATTTGTATACTTCAAATGTTTATATTTCAAAATCTATATTGTAAATATCCTCTGATTCTATTTTATTTTGCAGTAGTACTTCATCCATCACCCAGCACCTTAGCTTAATTGCACCTTAATGTTTGTTAATATTGTGTTATTGTATGTTTCTTGTTTTATGTATAATGCTTTGGCAATATTGTAAGTGACACAATCATGCCAATAAAGTTCTTTAAATTGAAATTAAATTGAAATAGAGAGAGAGAGAGAGAGAGAGAGAGAGAGAGAGAGAGAGAGTGAAAGAAGAATAAAGGTCTGACATCAGGTACCCAGGTCAGGAAAGCTAGAAGACAATAAACGTGTCAAAAATATATAGCCACGGCACTCATCTCATTATAAGCTCATTTAAACTATATATAGTTTAATAAAATAATGTATGTTACCAGCAATACATTAATTACAACCTTAGTTGATTGTATTTACCAGCTGCTGACCACCTTCAAAAGTGCATAACTCACATGTAAAAATCATTAAACAATTCCATAAATGTTTGTAGTTTAAAAAAGCTTTTTATTTTATTAACTTTTTGTTATTGCACTTTAATTGTAAAGATGTTCCTACAATTAAAACAACTAGTTTGAGATTTATATTCCTTTGTCATTTTTGAACTATACTAGAATCCTCCACCTCTCCCCGCTTTTAAAACAAGTAACTTTTACTCTGAGTAAAGTTAAAATGATTTACTTTTTACTTTTACTTGAGTAGATTTTTAGACCAGTAACTTTACTTTTACTTAAGTAAAATATTATAAAAGTAACTTTACTTTTACTTGAGTACAATATTTTATTACTTTTTCCACCTCTGGAAATTTGACATTTTCAAATGTATTTCTTAAATGTATAAACACTAAAAATACATAGGTAAAATGGTATATAATAAACATTATATTTGTGTGAACAAGAACTGGCAGAGCTGTAGAGCAAATAAGTCACAATGACAGAAGTCTAAGTGAACTGTAGTGCAAATAAACATATCTATGAAATGTACATGTTCAACTGTATTTCTTAAATGTATAAACATTAAAAAATACCTAAATAAAATTGTATATTATAAACATAAGTGTGACCAAAAACTGGCAGAGCGCTCCTTCTGTGCTCCTCTTTCTCTCTTCTGTGCACCGCTTTCAATTTTTTCACTTTGGCATCTTTTGATAAGAGGTACCTCTCCAGAGGTTCGTCTCGGACTGTTTTCTTTTGTTTAGATTAGACCTTGTCACGGCTGGAGATGGATGATCCTGAAGATGTGCTTGCTGGGGCCTCCTCACTTTTGCTCACATCATTTTTAGCAGAGATATTGCTGTGAACACTGTAAAGATACATTTTGTTTTCATCAGAAACAATCTTTCACACTGAGGGCCATGCCACGATATTCATGAGGTCAATATTTGATTACAAATGTCATTTAGATTCATGGTATTTTATCTGGTTAAACAAATTCAGCAGAGGTTACCTATACACAGAACACAAACCCGACCTTTGGTTTGGCTTACATTTTAGATTTCTCCAAGCTATTTGGGGTTAGGAAGAAGCAATGAATATAATAACCAAATATTTTTCTTTGAAAATGAGCAGTGTAATTGTCCACGTTTGTGTACAACAGGTTCCAATTACACACAATGAAGTATTATGGTGCGTTTTTCTGAAAATGACGCTTTTGCGCCTCGCGCTTTACTTGTGGGTGTGCGCACTCACATTGCCGCTTGTTCTTGAGTCACAGAGACAGCACTGCTTAAGGTCTTTACACCGGGACGTTTTTTGTTCACGTTAAACGTCGACGATAAACGCGCACGAAAAACGTCCCGGTGTAAAGACCTTAAGCAGTGCGGTCTCTGTGCTATGGTGGGGCATTGAATCCTGATTGAAACTTCTCATAGGTACTATTATTTAAAAGTTTAGGGTCACTTGACTAAAATATTAACTATGATCTTAAAAATCATTTAATCTGAAGTTGTATGGTTAAATGCTTGAAATGTTTTTGTAGACAAAATACACCTGTGCCAAACAGATTATTAGAAAACAAAAATTTTATTTTTGAAATAGATGACTTGTGTAAGGATTTGGACAAGGAACGAACCCAAATGCAGACAGACTATAAAATAATAATTTATTGACAAACGGGAAAAACAAAGACCCACGAGGGGGTAAAACAAGACAGGATGACACTACACTAAACTAACATAAAACTAAACATGAACCAACATAACTACAAATAACAAACTAGACTAAATATACTCAATACTCACAAATGAAAGACTCTGGAACACGACAGGAATGGTAACAAGACGAACGCGCACTGAACATCAAACACTTGTGCTGGATCCCACACCGCCTACTTCCATACTATATAGTACGCAAATTAGCGCTTTTTACGTACTATATAGTATGGAAGTAGGCGGTTTGGGATCCAGCTAAGGACAATAAATAGGGACAAAGTAAATTACATACACCTGGAAATCATTACAAGTAAGGGATCGGGGAAAAAGTGACGAGACTCGGTAAAAGCGTGGTCAGAATAAACCAATACTAAAACCACACATTTCTCACATAAAACATGGTACTGCCAGGACCCCGAACACAAAGACTAGATGTAATAAAACACATGATTTCAGACGGGTCCTGACAGTAGCCCCCCCTTAAGGAGCAGCTACCAGACGCTCCTCAAGGGGAACACTAAACACAGGACAAAACAGACTGCATACAAGACATGAACCACGAAAACATAACAAGGACTAACAAGTGCAAACAGGAAATAACAATGACCGGATTGGGATGGGACAATAAAAATAACAAACAGGGGGGGGGACACAAGAGTTCATAGGGGGTGGTCCAGGGTGGGAGGGTGGTTTAAGGAGTCTGGGTAAATTTTGGGAAAGTTCTGGAAGGGTCATGACAAGATGATGCAAAACCAGGCCAGGGTTGCGCTAGCTGCGTACACGGCTGAGATTGCGTTGGCTGCGCACACGACTGAGGTTGCGCTGGCTGCGCACACGGCTGGGGTTGCGCTGGCTGCGCACACGGCTGGGGTTGCGCTGGCTGCGCACACGGCTGGGGTTCCGCTGGCTGCGCCCACGGCTGGGGTTCCGCTGGCTGCGCACACGGCTGGGGTTGCGCTGGCTGCGCACACGGCTGGGGTTGCGCTGGCTGCGCCCACGGCTGGGGTTGCGCTGGCTGCGCCCACGGCTGGGGTTGCGCTGGCTGCGCCCACGGCTGGGGTTGCGCTGGCTTGTGCGGCTCCGGCGCGCTGGACTGCGCTGGCTTGGGCGGCTCCGCCGCGCTGAACCTGCCGGCTTGGGCGGCTCCGGCTGCGCTGGACTCGGCGGCTCCGGCTGTGCTGAACACGCAGACTTTGGCGGCCCTGGCCGATCTAAACGCGTTGGCATCGGCAACTTCAGCGGGGCTGAACGCGCTGACATAAATGGCTCCGGCGGCGCTGAACACGCTGACACAGACAACTCCAGCGGCGCTGTACGTGCTGACACAGACAACTCCGGCGGCGTTGAACACGCTGGCTTCGGTAGCTTCGGTCGCGCTGGCTTCGGGGACTCCGACTCTGCCACCACTATAAAACATAAATATAAAACAGACTCTCGTGGCAGAGTCCTGACAACTTGCACTGAATATTGAAGAAAAGGCAGCCAGTAAGAGCCCAGATAATATATATATATATATACTCTTTCTATACTATGCTGCAGGTTGTGCTAGTGTTCTGGAGATTCTAGCGTGCATCGGGGGGCGTCATTGTCTGTGTGTATATTTACATACTGTATAAGCTTGTGTTTTTGCCTCCGCCCACAAAGGGAACAGCGTGACTACTAAATAGGGATAGTTCGCCCAAAAATGAAAGTATGTCATTAATGACTTACCCTTATGTTGTTCTAAACTTGGAAGACCTCCGTTCATCTTCGGAACACAGTTTAAGATGTTTTAACGTTAGATTTAGTCCGAGAGCTTTCTGTCCCCTTCATTGAAAATCTATGTACAGTTTCCATGTCCAGAAAGGTAATAAAAACATCATCAAAGTAGTCCATGTGACATCAGTGGGTCAGTAAGAATGTGTTGAAGCATTGAAAATACATTTTGGTCCAAAAATAGCAAGAATTACAACTTTATTGACTATTGTCTTCTCTTCCGGCTCAAGCGTGAAGTCACGTGACTGTAGTGACGCGGCTGCCCTGTTCCTCAGACATGTTTTTTTTTTACTTATAGCGTGCGTTTCCCCAGACTGTAATGCTTGGGTGCACGAAACAGAAGAAAAATAAAAGAAGCTGGGGTGGAACAAATAACAGTCAGCCGCATCGTACGTCAGCTGTGTCACTGACTTTATGCGGCGCCGCAGTCGGATGACATCAAAGTACTGCGAGAGCTCTTCAAGAAATATTACGGAGTAGTTTAATTTTCGACTCGCTCTCGCGGTACTTGACGTCATCTCTACGTCAGTTCTTGCAGCGCAGCATGAGTCCAAACACACAGAAGATACACAGAGATCGTTGTATTCTTTATATTATTGGCTACATGTTTTGTCTATCAATATTTTCCATGAAGTCATTGGCTGATGGAGGAACGAGCGAGCGATTGGTAACATCTCTAAAGGACGTCACGTTTTCGACAGCGCTGTTTGGATGATCTTTTATACTACCTCCCTATTTTAAATACAAACTTTGAAGGCGGGTTCATGTGTTTACCGGAGTGTAATCTCATATACCCTTACATGTTACGATGTAATTAATCCTTAGATTGTATATTATATTGTATTACCAGACGTTCATGCGAAATCTGATGTAAACAATAGACTATATATCTATATTTCACGGATTATACGCATTTGTGGAAAAAAATGGTCATTGGATAATCTGAAACAGACTTGTGATCCCCACAAAGGTAAAAAGAGTCATGTTTATTTTTGCATGTTGTCATTTGGACTTCATTTGGACTTCTGTCATAAAAAACTACATATATAATGCTAGAACATCTGTATCTCAAAACAGGGGGTATGGCTTAGCTAAATGAGATGTAAATGAGCCCTATTGTCTCTCCCAGTTGGAAAGAAGAGTCCCTTTCATCTCGATTTTCTCAGTTTGAGTATTTGTGAGTTCCTATATTCAAATGGCCACAACTTCTCCAAATCTTATCAGATTGGAAAGCTTAGAAACTGCACTTTCAGAATCTGTGAATAACTCAAAATGGCCCAGATCCGACTTGTGTCACTACTTTCCGTGACTGGTCACATATGTTAGATCCACGTTATCATGATTACGAAATCCAGCAGTGTTATTTGCACTTGTACAGAGAATTGTTTCATATACATCTTGTAAAATTCAATCTCAAAACAAAAATCATTAAACAAATATTTAATCAGCACTGTCTCAAGGTCACGTTGTCCACTATGGGAGCGCAATATGAACCAAAGATGCATAGCATCAAATATCCATTACATAAATGCAGAACACAGTGCAAATAACCAAAAATTATCCTTAATTAATGTGCATTTTTATCATTAAGTGTCAAAGTGTGGAAATACAGCCATCAAGCTCCCGGACAATCGTTTCTCTCTATAATATCGTTAGTCCAAAATATGACGTGAAAACCTGCATGAAGAAACATGCGTTCGCCTATTACATTAAAATAAATATTTACTCTCATGTGTACAAGTTAATGCAAGTCTGTTAGGTAAAAGGAAATGACTATTTATGTTTTTAAATTTAAATGATTCATTTTTTATATGTCTGCTTTTTGTATAGCAGAGGAGAATGCTCGTGCTGCTGGAGAACAGTACGCATATATCAGACGCGTGCACAAAAGGAGCAGAAAACACATATTTATTTTATTTTAGTGATACCTCTCATTTATGCTGTGATTTTGGCAAGGTGTTACAGCATATAATTGCTGTAAAAATATATAAATGCTTCGGTGATCCCTGTAATGCTGCGTGATTGCAATGCTGGAGGATTACGAAATGGCTTGTGTTTATTGGCTGGGCGCATTTAGCTTACGAACTAACAATTGGATCCCAGTCTTATTAATATGAGGATCAGCATTCAGGAGGTGATTTGCATTGACTATATATGGTTAAAAATGGGCATGTATAGGGCGGGATGTGAGGCAGATTCACATACGCACATTTTCAGGTGATCTGTGATTTATTAAAGGAATATTGCTTACTGGTGTGCGTACACATGGTTTTATAAATCAGAATTTTGGGCTTTTATGCGTACATAGACTTTTAGTAAGGATCTTACGCACAGGTTTATAAATGAGGCCCCAGGTCTCTCCCGGAAATGCTTTCAATTGTCTATGAACCGTATGTTATGCTGTTGGTACCACTTTGACATCCAGCCATGAAGTAACACTAATCTACTATAAGTCTCATCACTCCGGTAGGTGTGGAGGGGACGAGAGAGTTACTTTGACATTGTTTTTGCAATTTCACACACCTCTTTTATAGTATCTTAGGTGATCTCCGACTGGCGGAGTCTGGTGTCATTTGTGCCGGCATGAATAACAATCTTAGAAAACTTACGCTTAGCATTAACCAGCACTTTAAGTTTACATTTGACTATGGTGGCTTGTGCCTCAATGTTCACATTCCTGAGAATAAAATCACCAATAACCAGGGCACTTTTAACAGACCACAGGAGCGTGGGGCGGTTGCCGGATATGACTATGCCGCCTGACAGTCACCCAGTCTGAAACAGTGTTTGTAACATTAACATTAGCTAACTTACTATCCTCAACTAGCGTTCGGATGTGCGCTTCTAGTTCTGCAACCTTCTTCGTCAGCCTTACTACTTCTTTACACTTAGTGCACGTAAAACCCTCTTTGCTGGCGGGAAAGGCTAAACTATACATGTGGCATGAAATGCATGTTACAATAACAAGAGGAGTCTTACTGCTTTCATGCTGGGCGATGGCGTCTCCATTCAATCGAACGCATTCCGTGAAGCTGCATCGCGTGGGAGACTTGCTTGCTGCATGCCTCGGTTGCTTGTGGACGTCTGGAGCCAGGGTGAAGTGGGTGCTGTATCGCACATAAGATCTATGAAAGCCGGGCAGCAGTAACAAATCATTTTGCTTAGTAATACTATTCAATAATCGTCAAGGTAAAGTATTCCTAAGATAAACTAATAAGTTCTATTATATAGATAGGTACAATATAGTAAGAAAAGAGAATTTAGACGATAAACTCGAGGAGCTTAGATCATGCAGCAGCGTTGAACCGGAACAGGAACGGTAGTATTCCAACTGCTGATTTAAAGTAAATAAAAAAGGCTTCATTTATCATGCACATAGTGGGGTGGGACGATTCTCTGAAAAAAACTGAACCGTTCAGTTCACCTCCCTTGGTCGGTACATATATAATCCACCGTTCATTAAAGCTTTTAAAACGAATGCAGAAGCTCCGCTAAGCCCTGCATGACTGTAGATATGGCGTTTTTGGACTGTGGTTTAAAACTCCTGAAACGCTGACCAGGACCTCTTCGTAGCAGCAGTTTATGCCACCACTTTAGCAAAAGTTACACCAAAGCAAAGATCTACAATGAACTTCACATCAAAACTGAAAATGAACTGACAAACACACAATAACCCACAAAGACTCTGAACTTAACACTTCGACTTCCATGGCAACTGGAAGTAAATTAAAGTGACATCAGATTATTTTGGATTTTAAAATGGAAAGCTTTGTGTTAGAAACATGCCTAAAACCAGTGTTTTATGTTGAATTGTATTGTTTTGGTGAAAAACAGAATTTGAAATGCACTTTGTTTTTGCTTGTGAAATAATAATTCAAATACTTACTTCTGATGGGAAAGCTCAGATGCTTTTTTTGACAAAAATGTTTTGTTGACTAATGTTTTGTTGATTTGGCTGTAGAATGTTTTTCTGAACATTGCTAGTACCGAACCATAAACCGTGATATGAACCAAACCGTGAGAAATGTGAACCGTCTCACCCCTAGCACATAGTTTACGGTACTTCACTTGTATTTTAAAACCTCATGTGACCCTTGAGTCAGAAAGTTTGCCCACTCCTGGATCCAAATAGTGAACCAAGTTTGTTCTGTGTCAAGGATGTGCTGTGTCATCTCCCATGGTCTCCAGCTCTGCCTGGTTCAGGTCTGCCACTGCCCTCGAATTAGGTCCAGGTCCATCTTTGGCTGAAATTGTATATATTTATGTTCACAATAGGATAGTAACATACAGTGCAGCTTTACATTGTACATTTGTGCAGCTTTTCATTGCCTGAAAATGTATTGTCTAACCAATTTTCTTGTTTAGATTGTGTTGTTAGGTGACCACAAACAGGTGCGACCGATAGTGCAGTGTACCATTGTTAAAAGGATGGGCATGCAGCAGTCTCTGTTTGAACGCTACATGGATTTAGCCATAATGTTGGACACGCAGTACAGAATGGTAATAACCAAAAAAATAGTACATGAATGTATTATCCACAAGCCTGATTCATTGCCTCATATCTTGGTGCCCTTTCTCTTCCTTTTATCTTCTCCTAATATGTATGATAGCGTGAGGAAATTTGTAGGTTTCCATCAGAACAGTTTTATGATGGCAAACTAAAAACTGAAGCTAAACGTGGACCCTGCTACCTGCTTAACAACTACAAACTTCCTACAGCTATTTTGTTTGGCCATGTCGAGGGGACAGAAGTCAGTTTGGTGGTATCCACAGAAATGGGGAACGAGAACTCAGTGGCCAACACTGAGCAGGCAAAACAAGCTGTAAGTCACAATCTAATGTTGTCCTCATGTAAAAATTATTTCCATAACAATTTAGTATTTTAAATGTTTAAAGGTATAGTTAACTTAAAAATCTGTCATTATTTTTCTTGATTCAAACTGACTTTTGAGAAACATATAAAATATTGTGAGGAATTTCTGAGCTGTTTCTGTCTATACAAAAAAAAAACTAAAACCATGTAACTTCGTATGATTCACATTTACGCATTTGGCATGATGCTTTTATCCAAAGTGACTTACAGAACAGGCATTGCAAGGTGCATTACAATTATTTGCTAAGCATGTTCTCCTCCATTTCAACAAATGTCTTTACATATTATTTCTTTTTTGTTTTCCAGGTCCGTGTGGCAAAACTTTTGATAACACAGTCATGTGTTAAAGCTGAAAATATAGCAATTCTGACTCCTTACAATGCACAGGTGTATCTGATTAGAAAAACACTAAAGACGTATGGTATGACAAATGTCAATGTTTGCACAGTTATGAAAAGCCAAGGTGAGTAACAGTACTGTGTTTTCTTTTTTTTTTAAAGATTTTGTGCATTATTAGGTTGGTACATGCTGTATTTTAAGAGACCTTTTTTGTGTTAATCAATTGCGGCAATAAGCTGAATCCACTTGTCGACCCTACTGAAAAACCGTACTGTTGGGATTTTACTATTTGTAGCTAAAACACAGTAACCACAAATTTACCATTGTCTCATTTAGGGGTGGGCGATATGACCAAAATTTTATTTCACGGTAGGATTCATTTTATAACATGATAACAATATATGTCACGGTAGAGTTTTATATCTTTTAATAAAGTTTTTATGTCATTAAAATATTTAATGGCATAAAATTCTCATAATTCTCCCAAGAAAAACGTATACAAGCATAAAAAAGAAGATAAAAAACAAACAAAACTTAAGCTTAAGTGATAAAAGAATGATAATAAATAATGTGTGTATGTATATGTTTTAGCTGTTGGCTTTCTCTTAAGCTCTAAATGGTCATGTTTATGAGGATACTTGCAAAGACAGGATTTTTGACACATATATGTATTTAAGGCAAATTAAGCTGCAAAGATGCTCACGAGCTTAATGAGCAGGGGACGTGCGACTTGCGCGCTCCTCTAACACAAAACAGCGCGCATATAACACGATTGTTTGTGTTTCAATGGCTTAAAACCACTCGTTTTAAAACAGCTGTGCTTAAAGGGGCAGTGAATCAAAAAATCTATTTTAACTTGATATTTTGTTTTATGAGAGGTCATCATACTTAAATGAAGATCCTGCAAGCTTCAGAAGTAAAAACGTCCTCGTTACTGAAATTAAACACCCTGGCACCAAGCCAGGATTCAGTCGGTTCAGGAATGTGCCAGTGTGTGACGTCAATGAGATTTTTATCTCCACCTTTGCAAGGTGAATTGCAAGGAGTGCTTTTGTAGCCCCGCCCACAGCTTCACGTGACATGTTGGGGCAAGGGGCAAAGCAAACGTATGTAGTGTCTCAACAATCATTAAACATGTCTTTAAAGATTGCCAAATGTAACCAAAATGACTTTTAAATAAATGTTTTCTGAGAGACTTTTATTTTGACGCGGTGAGCTGTTATGAGTACCCATGGAAACAAGTGTTCAGTTGTGGAAGAACGCAGTCACTGTATAACCTTCCCTCGGAGGCTCGGAACCTAACATTAGGAATACGTGGTTAAAGTGTTGTATACGGTAATTTAGGCAAGTTGCGTTTGAATGGTCCAACACTCAACAAAGCTTTTTAATCATATAACTTTGGTATGTAACGTTGCGTGTATGTAAGAGCAACCTCACAAGCACAATAGAAATATACAAAGTTCGAAATAAGGACTTGCCAGCCTCAGTTTAGATTCTGATGCGTGCTTAATGTGTTGTGTACGGTAATTTAGTCACGTCGAGTTTATTAAACTATTATTAAAAGTTCTTTATTTTCTAAAAAGTTATTTTATTTTTAGGAAACTTTCTTTTTACATTAAAACAAATTACAAGTTATTTTTATTTCAAGCATTGTATGCATGTTTGAAATATTTAATAAATAAACATTAATAGCTATCTGTGTGTTTCTTTATTTTAGAATTACAATGATAGGATTATGCATTCTTTTATTCGAAAAAATAATCGTGAACATATTTACAGTATAAGAGAGTTTATCTTATTTTTTATTCAGTGTACATTAGTGCTGTGTTCAAAATATCGATACGACGAAACATCGTCATGGACGCCTGACAATGCGTGCATCGATACAGCACCTTCCTTATCGAGTCAGATGCACTTTTGAAAGTAAAGTGACGAATTGCGGCTGATGCGTGATCCATATGGAAAGGACGCATGTGTCCCGCGGAGTACGTAGAGTTGGGGTGTGGTATACTTTCACTTTACTTGTCTGTCTCGCTGGCGCACGGGTCTGCAATACTTGTGAGCTCTTTCTCTCTCTATCTCTCGCGCCCGTGTATTTAAAATCAATGAGTTCAGTATGAAAGCGCAGATATCTTAGCCTATACTACTGCAAAGGTCTTTATTAGCCACTCTCTTATAAAACAGTACTAACGCATTTAAGAAGAAACACGACAAAGATTTACATGTGAAAAGTGTATGTCTAAAGAAGAGATACAGAGCTACTTCAAACTACAGCTGTCACATTAATAATCTAATTTCTATTAAATAGTATCAACTCGGACTTCATATTTATAGATATATTCATAGATATAGAATAATTAAATGAGAGACAAATGAAGAGTTTGGTTCCAAAACGCAATAAATCCATTTTGACAAATTTCGGTAAAAACTTGTTTTCTATACCAACAAAGTGACAAGATGAAAACCACTTTTTTTCTGTTACAAACTTTCACATTGCATCTTTAGGTTATAAAAACATAAAAAATTCAAATCCATAACTTGATTTTCAAAGATTTATTATAAAAACGGATAATTTTTTCCACAAAATGCAATAAATCCATGACAAGTTTTTATTCAAAATGCTATAAATCTATTGAATCAATCGCATATATAAATGTGCATTCATCTTTGCCATGTTATATTCATTTAGTTGACTAGTTATACACACTAATTAAAAATATAAACATTAATGTCATTAATCAAAACACTTACTTTGTCATATAAAGAACACCGTCATTGCTGCGGTTATACTTGAAGTCGTCGCTTAACGTTTTTCACAGCGATCAGCTGTAAAATGTTTTGGTCCTGCTCGATTTTCGTTGACTTTGAGTAAAATTATGGAAAGTTTTTCATAAGATCCCCTGGGGTCAATGTGTTACCATGACAGAAGCTTGATGCTGTCGGCCCGGGCAAACAAGCACCCGTCTCCCGAGTGCCTTTTGCGTACATTTTTAGATGTTGATGGCTTACGTTTCTTTCCCGTCACAGAAAACCACCACAGGTTTATCAATGCCATTAAAGTATTATTTTGTTTTTGTTTGTTTGTTGATCACGGAGTACAAAGTAGATGAGGAAAACTAAGATTCTGTGTACTCAGCGCGCCGCCATTGTTTGTTTACATTGGGTGGAATTGTGCGCTGTAATTTGTGGAGTGGATTTATTGCATTCTGTAGAAAAGGAGGAGTGGCATTTATTGCATTTTGGGAAAAAAGGGAGAAAAGATGACAGAATAACACGGCGGATATTGGATTTTGCGTAAAATTAAGAATTTACTTTTTAATACTGACCTGATATAATACTGATTTGGCAGTAACTCATGTTTTTTCAAAAATGGTGTTTATTGCGTTTTGGAACCAAACTCTTCAAATATAATGCCTAGAGTAAGATACTATCTTTGTAAAACTGCTTTTAAAAAAAACATAAGTTAAGTACTAACTCTGAGATTTTAAGTATTTCTATGAGTTACCCCAAAAGCTAATAAATGAATGGCAAAAACACAACTGTTACAACAGTTCTTATTCAATGTACAATAAACAGTAAGTAATAATAATAATAATAATAATAATGTTACTAAATTTTAAACAAAAATGTAATTCAAAATAGTCTTGTACCGTGATGCGCATTGTATACTGTTTTATCGGTAGATGCTAAGAGACATTTATTTATATATTACCTGTTTGCAAACTTTTTTTTCCTATAATAGTGCATTATCCTGACCTTTTTGACATAAGCCATACACCCTGTAAAGCTCCCCACTGTAAAGCTGTAAAGTACAGGTGGGAGCTTTACAGGGGTTATGGTTTATCTAAATGAGATGTAAAAAAGCCCTATTCTCACTCCCAGCAGCAGACAGAGGTGAAAACTTCAAAATCTTTATGCTGAGTTTACACCAAACGCGTTTTGGGCGTAAAAATCGCGTCTACCGTGCCTAGTTTGCCGCTTGAACACTTTGAATGCATTCGCGCGTGTAGAGCGGAGTAGATGCGCGGAAAAAGCAAGCATTTGAGGCCCGTCCGAAGCAAAATCCGCTTCTTGTGGGAGGGGCAACTGCTGTGCGAGTGTCTGTTTGCAAGATGACTGATGTTACTTGTGCATTTATCAAGAGAGTTACCAGTTTGTATTGGGTAACCTTACTATAGGCGGAAAATAAACGGCGCGGGTCGATAAACGTCACGTGACTCAAAAGTGAAGCGTGTATTACAACTTACCAGGTTGCCCAAAGTCCTTACTGACACTCTTCCTAGCGAGGTCCTTTTTATTCCTGTCTCCTCTATAGAAATAACAACGTGTGTCATATAGCTTCGAGTGACTGCTTGAGTGAGTGACTCCGGGCGGGGCTGCCATCACAGCAGCAGGCAGGCTCCTGATTGGTTAACGCGGCGCAAAATTCCGCCAAAGTTCAAATTTTTTAACTCGGGCGTCAGCCGCAAATTCGCGTGATCCGCAAAATGCACAAAAGCACCATTCGCGCGTACCGCGCACAACTCTCAATTCGCGCCTTTTGCGCGAGCTTCACGCGCGAATGAGGCGGAAACGCGTCTTCCGCTCCGCGCCGAACGCCTCTTCCGCGCCGCGGGACCTCCTGACGAGCGTCAACGCGTCTGCACATTGACTTAACATTGAAATCACTCGCGCTTCTCGCCTCTACCGCGGTTGGTGTAAACGCACCATTAGAGGCCGTTTTCCCCCCTTTGAGTTTTTTTGGGTGCCTACCTTTAAATGGCCACAACTTCTCCAAATATTATCAGATTTCCATGTGTCGCACATCGTTGGAACGCTTGGAGACGACACTTTCAGAATCTGTGAATAACTCAAAATGCCCCAGACTTGTGTCCCTATTTTCCTTGATCGGTCACATATGTGTTCAGCTGCTATTTTTACACATGAATATTTTTAAAACAATTCCCGACATGTAATGACGGGGAATAAAGCTATCCAATCATAGCAGTGACCGTTTACATTCAGGTCTTCAATGAGGCCCGCCCCTTCAAACCAACCATTTCTCCAGACAGCATCAGAACCATGTTAAAAAATAGCCTGTTACTTATTGCTTTGATGTTTTGAATGTAAAAACTATGGGAACATCATAAGTAGACCTTAGACAGTATAAAACAATAAAAACTATAGGTTCATGGCCCCTTTAAATACGTGTGGAAAGTCATGTGGGCGGGTAACCTTGATAGAGACGATAATCCAAAATCTCTACCAGTTGACAAATTTCTACCGGTTTATCATATTTACCGCTTTATCGCCCACCCTTAGTATCAATACAGAAACCAGTTTAATTGCATATGGCCTTTTTAAGCAAAAAGTGTCTTAGAAATTTCAAATCAATGTATTGTTTTATGTAAATGAGTAGGCAGGATGGAAAACCATGCATAAACATTTTTTGGTAGCACTTTACTTTACAGATCAGTATTAACTGGGTAATGTTATGGTAATATATATGTCATTCATGGTAATATTATTTTTAATTCACATAAGTAATTACTGTGCAGTTTCCAGACAATAACAATGTATATTGCGTTGATTTAAAGGTATGATAACATTTTTGTAATTGTATCAAATATGTACTTACTGAAATGATAAATGTTCAGGATTTACTTATTGTGAAGTAATATATTTGTAATTACACCAGCCTGATGGTGTCATGGTGGAATAAAATGTTTGTAAGTGGTTACTTTAAAATGTTATGGCATGATAACACAGTGATCAAAAAGACTAACCAAGTCATTGTAGTGACATTTAGAATGTAAACTGTATCTGTTGCTACCTTGAAAGAAATTATGAATTTCACAGAAACTGCATGGTGAATTTGTACTACATTCCTTTAATATTCATATCTTTTTATGTTATGCTGAACAACACTGTTAGACATTTTCAAGTTTTTTACAGTACGTTGTTGGCAACGCTGTAGGTATACAGTATACTACTTTAATTGTTTTCATTTATTCATACATTAATTTGAACTATTTTAACATTTAATCCAAAAAACAAAATTTCAAATATTGAAGTCTTTATTTACAATCATACAAATGCTTTAAAAAGTTGTGTGCATACACATTTTAAATAATTTGCAATAATACATTAAAATAACACAAAACATACACTTACATATGTATAAAACTAATTACAGGATTAGTTAATCCAAAAACTATCATTTTGTCATTCAAACCCAATGATTTTCTTTGACCTTTGACCCAAAAGGCTGTGTAACAATGGGATTATATAGGCTGTGACCACCTCTCAGGCTTTGAAAGGATGCAAATGCATTATAAAATGACATCATCCTGTACGTGCTATATATTTAAATGTCCCAAAGACATACCAATAGTTTGTGAAAAAAAGAATCCATATAATCAATTTTGACTTGTCATTTCTCTGCATGAGTGTTCATTAAATTGCAATTAAACAACCTGGATCCTCGCAGTCAATGTCAAGTCTGCAACAGTGAGTATATACCAGCAACGTATACACATTAGGAAGAAAGTGTAGATGCAATATTTGGAGAGTTTTTGGCATAAGTCATGAACTTCATCAAATGGATTACACACACACACACACACACACACACACACACACACACACACACACACACACACACACACACACATTCTGGTTTCCATGTTTTTTGGGGACATTCCATAGACGTAATGCATTTTATACCATACAAACTGTATATTCTATTCCCCTTACCTACCCCATTCCCTAACCCCAACCATCACAGTAACCCCTCTAAAACTTCACATTTTCAAGAAACATCATTCTGTTTGATTTATAAGCTTGTTTCCTCATGGGGACCTCAAAATGTCCCCACAAGATCACAAAACACTGGTATTCCTATCTTTGTTGGGACAATTGGTCCCCACAACGTGATAATTACCAGGTACACACACACACACACACACATCTATGACTTTAGAAAACTTTAAATGTCACAAGTTACATTGAGTTATGCTATAATTGTTTTGCTGTTATACAGTTTGCATTTTCCTGGAGCTGGAAAAGGTGGTCATGGTCCACTGTAACCAGAAACCCCAAACACCCCAAAATGGTGAAAAAGTAAAATATAGCAAAATATATTTTTTATCCATTTTATTTATAGTCAAAAGGTTTTATGGACTTAAAATAGGACAGGTTTAAAATGAAACAATGACTGCCTGTGTTTACATATGTCTTTGCAATTACATTTATTTAAAAACAACATACACTGACCCAGCTTCCAGAAAAAAGTTTTAAGAATGTTCCCTGGGCGCTTTAGCAGATTGTCAGAGCATTGTCTAATGAGCTATTTCCGCCGAGAACGAAATTAGTTTTTAGGATGTTTTTTTTTGTTTCTATGCTCTTGGAGCCGTTGATTTCTGTCCCCCGGTGAAAGGCAAAGTCGCTCTCTGAGACGCCAGTATGCTGAGGCTGTGGTTGTGAGAGTATATGCTCTCATTGCGAGGGCGTATCTATTAAAAACGTTGCAGTCATGACCATGTCTGCTTCCCATGCTGATGAACCCGACGCTTTGATGTCAGCCTTGCTTGTAAGAGCCTTACAGTAAGAAAAAAAGACCAAAAGCACAGATTGGTAGGCCTTGTATAAGTAAAGTAGCTGCATTACAATTAACCCTGCGTTAGTTTGTGCCCCGCTCACCCCTAGTATCTGATGGTAAAAGTCATCATATGGTAATTTAATTTATAAAGTGTTTACTCACTCATGAAAAATATATTTTTCTGTCAATAATGTGATACAATACAGGATGATATCCAGCACTCTCATAGCAGTTGGCCATTCTGAAGGATTTTGAAACACTGTGCAGTTTGCACATAAAAATGTAACCACTGTGTAATTTAGACACACAAACATCAAGAATCAAAGTACGAATCTTAACAATGCTAACAATTAAATGAAAAGCTTCATGCAGGACTCCCAGCATATACTGTGGCATTAATAAATAATTATTTTGTTACAATTTTCTTCGTCATCATTGTTGAGATTCATACTCTTATATAAACCGTGGTTGTTTCAAAATCCTTCAGAATGACGAACTGCTTTAAAAGTGCTGGATCTCATACTGTAGTAACACAAATAAAAATACTTTTGATGAGTACACTGAATTAATAAATCAAATTACTAGATGATGATCATTACCACAGACACAACTATAGAACTGCATTATTAGCTTATTTTTGCTATGTTTAAAACATAAAGTTATAGCAGCCAAAAAAAGCAAAAATTAAACAAACACTTTTTAAAATAATGGTGACTTTAAATGAAACAAAGCCGACATTTAAACCTAATAAGTGAATAGTGGTTTTCTACAGCAATGTTTTACAGAACATTCAGCCTAATGTTTTAAAAGTATACATAAAAGCTGCAGAATTTAGTAGGCTACATCGTGTGTACAACGCGTGACCCAATTAATAAAGCGTGATGCTATTGCGTGTTTCTGTGATGAGAATCATGTGATATAAGAGGTAAATATAAGATGTAAACTTGGAGCACAAATGTTCTATTCAATTTCAATTCAATTCAATTTTATTTATATAGCGCTTTTCACAATTTGGTAATTGTATCAAAGCAGCTTTACATAATAGATGTAGTGAAAAGCACAGAAAATCGACAGATAGCATAAGATAATACACGATAGCACAAGCAGCTAAATTTGCTGCGGCTATAAATCAACATTATAAGCAAACGTATTACTAATGTAACGTATAGAAGTTAAGCCCAAAAAGGCTGCCTCCCCGGGTTGAAAAACCCCCTAGGAGAAAAAACCCCCGGAATTTTAGCCGGGGAAGTTAAAAAAAGTCCTAGGAGGAAAAAACCCTTGGGAGATATATATACACATTAAAGCGGAAGGAGATTAAGCGGGTTCTGCCGGTGGTCTTTCTGCGCATGTGCACAAGGTATTTTTGCATCCGATTGAGAAAATACTAAGATTCAGGCGTTTACATGCGTACGTTTCTCCTGCTGATCGAATCAGAGATTGGAGTACAACACCCCCTTCAATACGATCCAAATTTGCATTCGATCGTCCTCAATCGTATTGATTAAGGTGTTTACATAAAGGCTTTTCAATACGATTGAGCCATCAATACAATTACAAACAGATTATTTGGTTGCATGTAACCCTACCTATTGTCATTCACTGATTGTCTGATCTCATCTCACATGGACACTCAAACTCAGGCATACTAGTCACCTGGAACTTACCTATTGTTATCTTCAGTCGCCCTCCGGGAATTCGCCCATCTGCAAGAGAGACTTTATTATTATTCAGCGAAGTACATTCCAGAACTTCATACATCTACTGTATATACTCACCCGCTATCCTTCTGCTTCAGTGTGTGTCTAAATAAAGTGCTGTTTCACTTACCTTCAGTCTACTTCCTGGTTCTGAGCGTGACAAGAATGTAATGTTTCTCTATCAGTTAGCTTGGGAGTATTAATTGTCATAGGATATAATACAGTAGCTTAAAAAAAGCATACCTCTGGCATGAAATAATCCTGTGAGTCTTGTAAGCGAAAGAAAGATGGTCATAATTATTTTGACCTGATCTGATTTGTTTTTATTAAGACAATACTGTACTGTATGTTAGCTGTTAGTTAATTAGGGAGACCTAACTAACTCTATGCAAACATATCTTATTGAGAAGTGTCTTACCAAACATTCAAGTTCTTTCAGTCTATTTGATTACATCCTCATTATTTATCCTCACAAAGAATTCTAGGCAGCAGAAAAAAATGGGGGGGGGTAATGGAAAACACATTTAATACACGATGCTTAACGATTAAAATTTTCAGTAAATTCTGTTTTGAAATGATAACTTGAGAAGATGTACTGTACTTGAATCACTGCACCATGGCCACAGGTCCGTGCAAAGTGTGTTATGACAGTGGGACGTGGTTTTCTGCTCAAGGCTGAATATTTGCTATACACCTACCTTGGCCTAAAGAGTAATTAAATTCAAAACAAACTAATTTTAAAACTTTCTTTCATGCAAATAAGGTTTCAGCTTTTATGTTTAAACATTATAATTTTTTCTTGATTGGCCACCTTATCACGCAGCACAAGCATAACATATGCTCAAATGTTGTTCCTTGAACCATACGTTGAAGTTGTTTGTCAAACAAAATTTTAAGCAAACTCTTGTTATGTTCAGATGGGACATTCTAAAATGCTTAATGTAGTTTTAACGAATTGTTAAAGCTCAAATTCAGTTATACACTTTATTAATAACGAATATTTTCTGATAATAAATTATTTTCATAGATTATTTTACCTTGATGGCCTTTCTTAATTCTCTTGGAGTATCTTCATCAAAAAATCACTGTTGTCTCAGGGATTTAGGGCTGCGTCTGGAACTTAAGTAGCTGACTTGTTGCCTCGCTGCCTCATGAGGCAGTGTCTTTAGAAGTATGAAGGTAGCTCCGGGAAACTCATTTGGACAGACTTTATAGACAGCATAACTGAATTATTTTTGAAATATAAACAAAGCGCGCCTTTGTGATAACTAATCCCATACTTATAAACAAACAATTTCTCACTAGAAATGCAATTAAAAGGTGTAAAAAATATTTATATAGTATATATCACATTCCCCGTATCTCATAATTTTTTTAAATAAATAAATTACTGTATATGATGTTTGATGTCAGAATAATCCCATATGCAATGTTATTTACTGTATAGATAGTTTGCAGTATTCTACTGGGTTTTATACAGTAAATAACTGTAAAAATTCAGAAATGTCTAACAGTGAAGCTTGTTCAGGGTGTGATTTGGGGAGTCTGTCTGTATCTATTCTGTTATGGATGTGACAGAACATTTTATATGACTTTAATCTCGAGATTTAATCTTTATTTTTTTATTTTAGCTTGGCCCTATCCTCCTTGGTACTTTTCTGTGTTGTCTTTCGGCATTTCATTTTTTTATTGAAAAATGTTATCAATATTTTCACTTAATTTCTTTCAAGGTAGTAACAGATAAAATTTTCCATTTTACAATCTAACTACTACAATGACTTGGTTAATCTCTGTGATCACTGTTATTATGCCATAACATTTAAAAGAAACCATGTGTTTACCAATGTTTTACTCCTTCATAATACCATGGCTGGTGTAATTCTAGAAATACTTCACAATAAGTTCATCCTTAAAGGAACAGTATGTAAGAAATTATATAAATTAATCATTAAATGGCCCTGAAATGTCACTAGACATTAAGAAATCATTTTCATTTCAAATACTCATATCACTCACAACAGCGGTCCGGCCAAGATATTGTCATTTAAAAAGTGGAGTTGCAGCCCTCAACTGATGTTTATGTTGTCGTTTGGTATATTGGCCACCAGCTGTGTGATTGCAGTACCAGTTTTAGCCACACATTTTGTGATTGCAATACCAGTTTTGGCCACAATCCTACATACTGTTCCTTTAATGTTAAGCATTTCAGTAAGTACATATTTACTATAATTATCACCATTTTATTGTACCTTTAAATCAACACAATTTACATGGTTAGTTTCTGGAAACTGCAGAGCAATTAATTGGAATATGTGGTTTAAAAATAATATTACCATAATATTACGTATATATTACCATAACATTACCCAGTAATTAATGATCTGTAAAGTGCTAACCATTTTTCTCTCAAAAATACAAACATTTACATACATGTTCCTCATATATTATTGTAGCCCAGTTTGTGCTGAACACAGTGATAAGACTTTTGCTATTGTTTTGTTTTTAAGCAACTAAAAAAGCACAGATATCAGTGCAGGTCAAAACTTCTCAAGGTGGCCAATAAACTTTAAGTCCGAAGAGGATAAAAACTACAAGGCACAACTTCAAAATAAAAGACACGACACAACACATAACCCTTACACAAAGCAGCCAAGGGAAAGTTTAGGAACAGCACAACATCACTGAGTTAAAATCAATTTAAGTTTTAATTGCTTTTTGTACAGGGAGTGAGTGGCCATATGTGATCCTCTCCACTGTGCGTTCCTGCCTCGTGTCTGACATAAACTGTCACAGATCCAATAGTGCTTGGCTGGGGCAAAAACTTGGATTTATTATTGATCCAAATCAGGTCAATGTTGCCATAACTCGTGCACAAGATGGTCTTTGCATTCTGGGTAAAGAGTAAAACATGCTTACACACACACACACACACACACACACACACACACACACACACACACACACACACACACACACACACATTCTGGTTTCCATGTTTTGTGGGGACATTCCATAGACGTAATGTATTTTATACCACACAAACTGTATATTCTATTCCCCTTACCTACCCCAATCCCTAACCCCAACCATCACACAAAACTTTCTGATACTTCACATTCTCAAGAAACATCATTCTGTTTGATTTATAAGCATGTTTCCTCATGGGGACATCAAAATGTCCCCACAAGGTCACAAAAACACTGGTATTCCTATCTTTATGGGTACAATTGGTCCCCACAACGTGATAATTACCAGGTACACACACACACACACACACACACACACACACACACACACACACACACACACACACACATATAGGAAATATGTTTATCCAATTATATTTTTTTTTCTTAGGTAACAGTGACCTGTTGAAATGCAGTGATCTTTGGGCATGTCTTTTAGATCACTATTACAGAAAAGGATGTGTGGTAAATCCAGCTAGTGACATTCAGGTGCAAGGTAGGGATACATGTAAAGCAAACAAACAATAGTCTCACAAAGCCAGACTTTGGACCATCATCAATAAATTTGCTGCACTTTGCAGTTAGTTGTGACAAAGAGCTGTCCAACCAAGCCATTTTCGGACAGGATCTTCACTGCGATTCAGATCCTGATCACATCGACCATGTCAGTCATTTCTGAAGACTTCTAACTGACTTACAGTTGATTGTTGTTTGAATGTACCGATTATGTTGTAAACTCACTCGTACAATGTGAAAGTGTATTCGGACCAGCAACGTACCAAATAATGTTCCAACAATGTCACTGTATGTCATTTTTAGGTCATTGTTTTTATCCATTATTTAACTAATCTAATTAAAATATATCAAATACATAATCCCATAAAACATGCAGAGCTAAATATGTATGATTTATTTTTTCTGTTAAATAATTACTCCAGTAATGAAAATGTAATCTTTATTTAAAATTGTATAGATCCCATTACTATATATATATATAAAACTGCACTGTACCTACTTTTTAAATTTAAGTAAATTATACAGTATAACACAGTATAGAGGATTTGAAACATATCTGAATATATATATATATATATATATATATATATATTATATATATATATATATATATATATATATATATATATAAACTGCTCAATGTTATTTTTCAATGTTTATTTTTTCATTTTACTGTAGGACTTCATGTGTCATCTCAAATAAAAGCATCCAATATTAAAGTTAGCTTAGCTTATATCTACCTCACTCTATTGGACTGTTTAAAGTGAAGGTGACACATGGCTTCTGTTAACAGTAAAGCCTCCCTGTTACTTTAAAATATTCATGGATTTTTTTAGGTTGTTTTTTGGGACTGTTGTTTCCTTGTTTATGTGTTTCTTTTTATCCTTACTTACGGATTTAGCACAACATTAAATGAGGGATATCTATTGTCTTCTAGTTTTAACTCTTGTTGTTTTCTTCATTATCTTGTGGATATTAAAATTAAATTTACTTTGTCATCTTCCTTATAATTCAGTGTGTCAATGACCTTAATCCTAATAAAACTTGATTTTCTCAATTAGGTAACAACATGTAATAGCTTTTGTATACTTCTTTAATTCATATGTACAGGTTGGCTCATAGGTTTCTTGTTTACTTGCTACTAAGTGTAATCTAATTCAAACAATGATTTTACTAATAATACATAATATAATTTATTTCTAGTTTTGTAAATTATAAATCTCTTTATTTTTATTTGTATAATAAAGAATAAAATCATCCAAGTCATCATTGTGTATATTAGATCCTATTCCCACAAAATTACTAAAAGAGGTATTCCCTGTAGTGTCAGACCCAGTACTAAATATCATCACTAAAACTAGGATACGTTCCAACAGTTTTCAAACCTGCAGTTATTAGACACAGAGACAGTGCTGCTTAGAGTTATAAATGACCGCCTTTTAACATCTGATCATGGTGCAATCTTAATTCTTATATTACTAGCCCTTAGTGCAGCAATAGTTCACACAATCTTACTAAGTAGACTAGAAAATTATGTTGGAATAGATATCGTATTTAACCAACCATTATCACTTTGTTTATGTAAATGAGGAAAAGTCATGTCACTCTCAAGTTAAATACGGTGTACCGCAGGGATCAGTTCTAGGTCCTATCCTTTTGTCGTTATATATGTTACCTCTAGGAGACATTATCAGGAAACATATAATAAGTTTTCACTGCTATGTCGATGAAACCCAGCTTTACATCTCCTCACATCATAGTGAAACCCACTAGTTTTCTAAGCTAAAAGACTGTATTAGCAATATCAGTGACTGGATGCAAATAACTTCCTTATGCTAAACTCCAATAAGACAGAGATACTTATTATTGAACCGAATCACTCCAAATTAAATATGTCAGATCGCCTATATACAAGTTGCCTAAAGACGGCTGCACTGTTGTGCCAACTTCCACAGTCAAGAACCTAGGTGTGATGTTCGACAGCAATCTATCTTGCGATAGTCATATTTCCAACGTCTGCCGCACAGCATTCTTCTCATCTTAGAAGTATCTCAAAAATACACTATACTATCTGCATTAGATACATAGAAGCTTATCCACGCTTTCAAGAGTAGACTATTGTAACTCGTTACTCAGGGGGTGCCACACAAATGAGGTAAACAAGCTGCTGGTTCAAATCTAAGAAGTGCTTACTCAATCTAAGAAGTATGCCCACATAAGCCCAATTTTGACGTCTTTACACTGGCTACCAATTAAATATAGCATTTTAAAATTGTCATAAATCAGCTCAGTGTAATGTCACATTTCTTTTCCAGATATGGGCATGTATTCAAAGCTTTGGAACAGTATTAAGAACAAAACTTAATCAAAAAGTTTAGCAGCATTTGGGGCAGTGTGAACCCCAAGTCATGAGGTTTAGTAACAGATAGATTGTTTAACCCATCACTGCATATGCCATGCTTCATTCGGGCTTTAGTTTATAAGAGAAGTTCTTGGAAGCTCTCACAGGCCAATAGATTTCACCCACCTGTGCGCTGCTCAAAGCCTCTCTGGTATAGCAGTCTTGATTGTACCCATGACCAGCCAACATTCAAGTTAAAAGATAGTCCAAGTGAGAGGTAGGCATCCAGAAAAAGCTACAGTATTTTCCAAAATCATTCCAAGAATGCACTTCCAGCATTTCAGCAATGGCATTGTTTCACATTGCTTAAGGACCCATATTTTGTGGCAAAAAATCGCATTACTTTGTGTATTTGGTGTAATACAATGTGTTCACATGGTTTATGGTTTCAAACGTAGTTTAAAAAAAAATGCATAGATTTGTACAAAGCTCATTGTTATGAGAAAGCGCGGGGTGAACTGATTGGCCAGCTATCCAGTGCGTTGTGATTGGCTGAATATCTCAATTACGTAAACGGAAATGATGCTTCTTACCATGTTTGAAAGATGGATCTCCCAAAGCAATAGTGAAAGTCAGGAGATAATATCATCTTTATTACCATATTAATACAAGCCTGAATCTGACCCAGAAAACACAGATGGCTAAGCTGATCGATCAACTTTACCAGCGCGATGTGAGCAGAATGTAACAGATTGGTAAGGTAAGGATACTAAAACAAAAATCCATGTCTGCATTAAGAGTAGAAACGACAAACAAGCACTATTCTTCACTGCACAAAACTCGTCTTTTAATCGTCAGTAGAGATTTCATTAAATATGAAAATATTAGCTACTTACAAGATGTAAGTCAGAAGAACCAGAGTAGTTGCAGAGTTGGAATTGCTCCACTTTTTAGACAAAGCCTTGGTGTACATCCAGCCTCGTAACTTCCCCATGTTTAGAAAGTAGTCCTCCATAAAATGTGCAGCACACAAACAAACACTTGGTCTGTAATGTTCAGAAACAGTGTTGTGAATAAAACATAACCCCTGGTTTCTTAATGTTTACTCTATTAGAAGTTTAAACAAAGTAGTTTGCCTTTCGCATGGCGGAAACAACAATATACGTATACTTTGCGTATACATTAGGGGGTGTTATGCAAATGTTCAAACTAGTATGACATCTAACTGCATGGGAATGTTTGAGTGAGCCGGTTTAGGTAGGCATGGATGAGGCTTCACTTTTAAAAAGTAGATCTTTGGATTTGAAACTTTAAATTTTGCTTTAAGATGCTCTAAGTGTATCAATTAAATGATTATGTATTATTTTTTATGTTTCTTAAACAAATTAACTTCGTAAGAAACCCTGGTAGAACAATAGTGCTGTCCGCAGTTGAGAAGGACTTCACTAAAATGAAGCTATGTGAAGCACCTTAAATTACTTAAAAAGAAATCTGGTCTGATTTCCACGACAGATAAAGTCTTTCAACTTGGAAAAGGTATTTCTATAACACTAGTGTAAATTGAGACATACACTTTAAAAAAATGTTGTGTTATTTTTAACCCAGCGTGATAAAATGTTTATATTTGACCTAACAATGGTTTTAAAACATCCCAGCATTTTTGTTGAAACTGTTTAAATTACAATCAAAGGGTTTTAAATAACCCAGCATTTTTTTAGAGTGTAGATTATAAATCAAAAGATATTAAAATATTATAAATATGATTTACAAAAATTTAATTTAACATGATTAAAGGGAATTACATGATACTGCCTGACTGACTTTTTTTTCCTAAAAATGAATTTTAATATTTTCCAGGATTGGAATTATACATTAGTAACTGCACATTATAATCATGTTACTGTATGTGTGTGTTTTGCAATCATATAACATGTAATATTAGTATTTATGTTAGTTTCTTAATTTTCATCAATACTAAACAGTAGATGGCAGCATTCTCATATCAGTAGAATTCATGTAATTTTGAATTTA
Organism: Paramisgurnus dabryanus; assembly: GCF_030506205.2. Lineage (NCBI taxonomy): Eukaryota > Metazoa > Chordata > Actinopteri > Cypriniformes > Cobitidae > Paramisgurnus > Paramisgurnus dabryanus. The sequence goes on along the minus strand of NC_133338.1, from coordinate 9,836,525 downwards.
TTTCAATAAATCTGTAATACTAAATAATAGATGTGAAGAGATGTCTTTTTTTTATTAAAGAAGGATAATACAAAATACAACGATACAGAAGACTTTTATTTTTATATGAATTTTAACATCCTTCAGTATTTACACACTAACACCCATAAAATAAACCCTCCCCAAGCAGCATGGATAAGAGAAACATAATTCCTGATAAGAGATGTCATTTAAAATATTTTTGTACTTTGTAAGTCTAAGAAACATGATCATTTAAATATATTTGCGATTCTGAAAAATATGTTAGTGTAAATAGTAAATAAGTATTTCTGCTTAATCAAAAGAGCTGGTTTTTAATCTTGTAATGCCAAAAAGCAGTGGTGGTTGCACACTGAAGAAGTGCCAATTATGAATTATGATTAACAGGTTACAGACTTACAGAGACACTTGTTAACCACTAACAGCCAGCACTGAAGAAATTACAAGAAATGTTGCTTGCCAAAATCTTTGGAAAGACACAAAAGTCAACTACAACTTCCCAAAGTCTTCTACATGAGCAGGGAAACAATGCAACTGGCCAATTTGGAAGTTGAAGTGGAAAATTGAGAAGATGTGTTTGCATTTGAGTTGCACTTTGTACAATGTGTTATTCAAGTCCAAAGAAGAATGGATTATCCTAAATACATTTCCACTTAACTTATAGGGACCATACATACTACTCTTTTAAATTTCTGAAAATTTTGATAACTTTTTTTCTATTTTATGCTTAAAACAGTGTTGTGTAGCAACACCTTAGGTGAAAATCACATTGCATTTTAAGCTTAACAATAAGGCCAAAACAAAGAAGCAAAACAATTGCATAAATCTAATGCCTTTACCAATAACTATTATTATTATTTCAATATTAATAATAATAATGCATGTAATAGTTTATGGTCATACATCTACAGATTGTGACATAAAGGTATATATAAAGATACTTTGTGTTTGCATGAACTTATTTTCATGGGCCATATTAACTACTTCTCCACCATATCATCTTTAAGGACATCTGCATAAAAGTGACAGCATACCGCTTCCCTTAAAGAAATTTTTAACTGAACATTATCACATGCTTCAGTCGTATATTAAGTTAGTTTTCTACTCTCCTGAGATTAATAGTGGTGCTTGCTAGAACATAAATCATTTTATTTGTCTATTACTGTTTGTACTTTGGCATGCATTCCACCTTAAATCATGCCGTATATGAAGAAAGAAATGCAGTTATTTTTCTAAATGGTTGAGTCTTGCATGTTGGACACTAAAATGCATGAAAAGAACAGACATGATCTAAAGCATGGAACAAAGTCATACAGTATCTGGAGACCAGATTATCAGAGATACCTGGAGTTGGGCTGTAAATGAGTAACCATCTACTGTCATAATCACATAGCAATGCCCCGGATACCACCCAGAACAGCCTAGCATCAGTTCAGTTCAACTTTATTTATTTCCCAAAGACAATTTTGTTGCAGCATACAGGCATATCACATAAAACATCACATGCACATAAATGATTATAAAAAATGCCTTATATTTAAAAGCTTTACTGCTAATAGGACAAATTAGTATTTATTTGATTTGTTTTACTTAGAATAATTCTATATCGAATACTAGAAGGGAGAAGGTCAAACTCATATAACTTGCATCATGGCAGCGAAACGTCAAGAAATCTTGCTGCATTGTCCCTTATAAAATAGTACAAGTTGGTTAAACTTGAACTAGATGGTGTACTTTCTCATTAACAGACATATAGTCTGATTATAAAAGTGGAATACTGAGTTTGTTGTTTAAGACTGTGGAAAAAGAAGTAGAAGTAATTAAATGATAACTTTAATGTAGCTTGAAATGGATTTGTAAAAAGCGTATTTAAGTGCGGTTTTTTGTTTGTATTTTGAATTCTCCCGGTTCTCCCGATTACCCACCCCAGGCCTGATTTTGACGTTCACACTTGCTAAATATAAGCAGATTCCAATCAGATATGTAGAAGAATTGGATTTGGACTGACATGTGTACACATATATGCACTGCATAAAGAATTAGATCAAATATCAAAACTATTATTTATTTATATACTTTAAAACAAACATTTAAAAACAGGCCAATCTCAAAATAACACTGACTGTGATGTCAAATAGGGCAAAAATAGACAATTGCACTTAATAAAGTTACATTCTGTGAAGATATGAGAGAACAATTTAACATAATTATTTAAAATGCATTTTTTGGCACCTTTAAAAACTCTTTTTCAAAATATATATTGTTAAAAATTATAACATAAAGTATTAAGACATTTTCTGGATGTAAAATATAGGTGCAACACATAATGTGACAAACAACACCTGTTGTTATATTGCAAAAGTGGTTAACAATTATTGCAAAATAGCTTAGAAACGTTGTAATGAAAATACAGCATCAAATGCAACCATTCTTTTGTGTGAAATGTGTTCATGCTATTTGATTACATTACCAATGTATTTATTTCAAATCAGTTAATATAATATATCAGTTCACCTTTTGTTTTATTTAAATTGAATTATAATTTCCTTCTCATTCCTGTTTGAAAGACAAGGCTTAAGTTTCGCCCATCGATTTTATATATGTTGCATTAAGCACTTCTCGAATATAAATTACTGTAATATTCTGTAATTAATTAATATGGTTATTTGTACACGCGTGCTTTAATAAAAACGCCTTTATTGGCGTCTATCTGAACTTGCTCATCCAGACTCATTTACCAAGTGTAGCGCACATAATGAATTGACATACGCTCGCGCTGCCAACCTCAATAATAGTGCATTCTCTTTTCTTCTTGGGCTTGGGTGACACTGCTTGTCATTGGCTGCAGTGCAATCTATCCAAAAATAGGAGGATTTTAAAGATTCGTTTGGGTCCTTAATGGAATGATACGAAGGGATGCAGTATTGCGTGTGGCAGAAAATATTGTATGACTAACTGAAGGATGCCTGTTTGGCAGCGTATGTTTTGGACACACGTGTGCCTGAAGTGAGGAAGATTTGATGCCTATCTACAGTCTCGTGTCTGATGAGTTTGACGTTATTTTAACGTAACCGTTTTCTGCAAAGTTTGACAGCCTGGACTATCGACGAGCAATATGAATGTGTTGGTTGGTTTTGTTTTCTCAACTTTTTGGTTTTGGGAAGCGTCGCTCTCTCGGAGCGTTTACACCAATCACTGGGCTGTCCGGATCCCAGGAGGATCAGAAGAAGCTGATAAACTCGCCTCAAAATATGGCTTTACTAATTTGGGTCAGGTAAGGATGTAAATGGTCTGACAGACGCATTTCAATATGTTTAACGTTTCAGTTCACTATTTACAAACAAGATGCATTAGTGGTATGAAAACATTATCGAAACTAATTTGGGTCATGCATAAAATATGCAAACAGCACTGTGGCAAATGAATGTCTACAAATGTTATTTATACTATGATTTAGTCAGCCTGCAACACTTCCACACACCTGTAGTTTTAAAACGCACTGCATTTAACTGAGTAAAAAAACTTTAATAACTGCCAGAGTAGTGTTTGTCTTAAAAATTCATGGGATTTGTACAATTGTACATGATGTTTTAATTTTAAGCACCAGCACGTGTGAAATTTTAGAGTTTTGGTTATCTCCAATTGTACTTTTTAAGAATCATTACTTTTATTAGTTGATCAGTTTCAATAATTATTAATTTGCAAGAAAACTTCATTTTAAGACCCGGTATCAGATTATATTTAAAATCTGTAGCCTATGTTAAATTGCGGTTAGTGTTTCAATCTTAAATTACTTCATATATTTAAAGCCGCAATTTGTGACATTTATTAAAGCGACACCATGTAGTTTTTCAACCTTCATAATACATTTTCAAGACCCTTGTGATAGTACATCGATATGTTGAATCGATATAAATATGTTGAATGACATGTCTACCATAGCCTGACGGGGTCTGTATTGCTTTTACTCATACTTTAAAATTGTAAATAACATCACCATGCGAGGGCCAGATACCTTTAAAACCTGATAATTGTGTTAATATTAACTTAAAGGCAGGATAGGCAGGAATTGTCTAAAAATGTTTTTCCAAATTTGTTTAAACTGTCTTTATATACCAATACATAAGTAAAATAAGTACTCTGAAAAAGAGAGTATAAAACTTGAGTGTCTGTAGACCTCTTACGACTGTTTTAAACACAGCTAATTATTTCCTAAGTGTTTTAGACTATTTTAGACTTAAACCTGCCTACCCTGCCTTTAATAAACGACAAAATAATTAACAAGAAAACTACACTGCTCTGTGAAAACAAAAGTCCTCAGATGCATTAACATACCCATACTGTAGAATAAAAAAACATATACACACAAATGTATCTTACAGTAGGTTAAAAATCCTTAATTTAACTTCCTTTGTATAAAACTTTAAACAAATTATACTTTATGCTAGTACCATATCCTCTTTGTATTGCCAAATAATGCCAAAATCGTACATAAATCATGAACTTTTTTTTGCAATATTTATGTAACGAGAACAGTCATTTAACAAGAAAGTGATAGATTTTTAAAGTATTACAGTACCTAGTACAGTTTGAAGTTATAAAACAGCGAGTATGCTTTTAATTTGTGCTTCCTTACATTTCCTCAACCAACGTATGAACATCACCAGTTTTGGGGCAGTTGCTATTCATATTTCTAGACAAGTTTGTGTTTTTGAGTTTTGACCAGCCACAACATTTTAAAGAAAACGTTTCTTAACTACAACCCCTTGATGTTTCATACATGGTATGCGTCTCAAATGGAGTCAAGCCATGGAAACAGCAGGATGTTGGGCCGCGTGAGGTCTGTCTACGCTCCGCCTGTGAAACTCTCCGCATTTTTCTGCTTTCCACATGTCTCCTATTTAAACTGGACATATGTGACTGCTGCGTCCCACCTGAAAGGATTTGTAAAATATGTATTTAATATTTAATAATAAATCATCATGCGGAACGGATTGGACACCTTTGTGGGCTGTGTTTGGCCCGCAGGGCATATGTTTGATACCCCTGCTCTACCTTATTAACATCAGCGTTGAAAGATTAGTGCTGCAAACACGCATATGCATTGTGGGAATCTAAGCTTGAGATTAAACTGATAAAATTATTGACTTCAGACTTGGGAGACTTGTCATCTGGATGGCAGTTAATCAGTAAAGTTTTAAATAACAATCATCATCCGGGAAATTTTAATGAAATTATGTAAATTTATTACATTCTTACATTTGTGGAATCATCTGTTGTTAAAACAGTGAAAGCTCAAACTGCAGAGAGTTTCCAGTTAAAAGGGGAACGCGACAAAGCTTGTGCTAAAACATGTTAATATTAGCTTTACAATGAGTGCGTTTACATGCACAGAATAAGCGGATAACTATTAAAAATCTGCTTATTGTAGAAAACTGTTTTCATGCGTTTACATGCAAATCAATAAGCCGGCTATGCAGTCAACTGCGTTTACATGGGACTTGGAGAATTATCAGTTTTCTCGCAGGCAGTGACATCACCACCTATAGTATATAGTAGTCGATCAAAAAGCCGACGGTATATCTGTCTTAAGCTGTACTGTTGTATCTCTTCTCGTGTCTGCAGAACCTGTAAATGTAACATAAGCTTCTATTTTAACAGTTTCTCTGCCAACTGCTTTAGTCGAGCGAAGACTTTTATGCGTTACCTTGCGCTTACTTCCACGTGTGACGTTTATCTTTCATACGCGGAGACATGCGCACATGGACAAAACCGTGAGAAAGCCGGTTAAGGTGTTTACATGCCACGCGAAATCGGCGTAATGAGCAAAAAACACCTGTGCCGATCGTTTTTTGCTTACGCCGTTAATGGGCTTTCCCCGATTAAAGAAAACCGTTTTACGCGTTTACATGACCCCATGTGTTATCAGTTTATTAAGCATAATCGGCGTAAGACTGTGCATGTAAACGCACTCAATATCTGAAGTAAATAATACTGTAGCAGAGATGGCGTTTTCCTCTGAACAGGTACAGCATCTATGTTGAAACATTTATGTATTTATTTAGTGAGAACAAACACAGCAGATATATTACTTGTTCAGATTACATATTTTAGTGTCTTTGATCTGTAGAGCATGTACTTGAATGCATGCACAGATTCCGGAAAATCATTGGCAGTGTGAATGAACCAAAATCAAACAATCTCGGGAAAATTCTGGATGCATTGTATGTGTATTTTCCGTAATCTCTGTGTGAAAAAGGCATAGTTCACAAAACCACTCATTTGTCACCACCTAGTGGTGTATTGATCCCAGCTGGAGAAAGAATCACAACATGTATCAGTATAAAGATTTAACAAAGTTTGATGAACTGATAAAAAAAGAAAAACTAGGATGAATTAGATTCTGCACTGTTACTGTAGCTATGGTTTTCAACTCCTGATTTCCCTTGCCTTGAAATATGAATGCTTTTATGAATTGACATGCATGCTCACACTCTCTCTCTCTCTCTCTCTCTCTCTCTCTCTCTCTCTCTCTCTCTCTCTCTCTCTCTCTCTCTCTCTCTCTCATATTATCACGTTGGTCCAGTTTTTCAGAAGTGATCATTTTGAGGAGTGAGGATTTTATTGAGGACATGTTTAAAGCTCCCGTTCTTTTTGTGATTTTGAAGCTTTGATTGTGTTTATAGTTTGCAATATAACATGTATTCATGTTTCACGTGTAAAAAACGCGGTGTTTTTCACACAATTTGCTTATGTGTATAGAGCTGTTTTCACTGTCCTCAAATGGGCTGATATCTTCCTTGTTCTATGAAGTCCCTCCTTCAGAAATACGTAACAAGTTCTGATTGTGTAGTTTGTTTAGTGTGTTGTGATTCGATAGAGTGCTTAGCTTAGCAGAGCCGTTTGAGCCAAAGCTGATGACTGACGTATTCATGTGGGCAGAGTTTAGTCAAAAAAACATTTTACTGACATCATCAAAGCAGGAAATAGAGGGCTGTAGTCCAAACCGGCCGTTCGTTGTAGGCTTTTAAAAAGGAAATTTTTTTTTAAGAAAATATCCCGATTTTTAGGCTCAAGGTTCGATTCAAAATCGATTTTCGATTCAAAAACGATTCGCGATTTAAAAAAATGATTCACAGTATGTAAATATAGTTTACTTCTTCCTATGTGACTGATTGTAGTAGATATACAATTTTAAAGAAAAGAAACACAACAAATTAAATGTAGTTTGATATTACTTTATGTCTTTATGCAAAAAAAAACTATTGTTATGAAGCAATTGGATGACCCCTTTTATCAAACTCTATTAGTATATTAATGATAGACAGTGCAGGTCTATAGATTATAAATGTGACTGGTGTTATAATGGTTATTATTTCTATTAGATAGAGCAGAAGCAGGAAAAGTGCCTCTCTTTCTATTTCTCTCTTGCCGATTAAAAAAAGCTAAATCCACTCATTATTTCAGATTCAAAAGTCTACTTGCTGTCCCAGTGACAGGGGACTTTACATTACAGGTTTGCATTTTGTAAATCTTGAGTCAGCTTGAGCTTTGCTCGGTCAGTGCAATAGATTTTAGAAAATATATGGTTTATTAATAATAATAGAAAAGAGCCAGTTTTTATCGCCATAGAAACCGTCGGCACGCTGAAACTGCACGCGAGCTTTAGCGCGGTAGCGCTCACAGCCATTCTCCGATCGACTCGGGTTTTACACACAATATTAATCAGACTTGGGACCCAAAGTAATTTAACTATGACTGACCCGGACCCGACTGACCATTTCAAATACAAACCCGGAACCATACGGTCCGCGGGTGCTCCGTGAAGTCCTCTAATGTTAAAACTCTGCTCAAGTTCAGAAACATGAAGGATACAATGTGACACGAGCTTGTTCGCATCGCATCCCAATTCATTAAGAAACAGAGAGCACGTGAAAGCACACCGAACTCATCATGTCACACACAAAATGTCATTATTAAAGAGTGTCATCATCACAGAAAAACAAAAAAGACAAAATTTGATACCAGATATACTTAGGCCCTTGTTAATATACCTGGGCAGCAGTGTTGGGGAAGTTACTTTAAAAAAGTAGTGTTTGCTCGTTACTCGTTACTTTTAAAAAAAGTAATCCATGTTGCCTGTATAGATTTAAGTACAAAATAGTATTTATATAAAGATAAATCTTGAAAAAAAAGTGCAGAACTCTTCTTAAGTGGAAGTAATAAATTAAAATAACGAATAATAATTATATAATAACGAATAATAGTTCCCAATAGGTTGCATGTAAATATCTGTGCTGCCACCAGTACTCCGTCCGAGCGCGTCTTCAGCACCGCGGCCAGCACTCCAATGCGCAGCTTATTAATACCAAACAAAGTGAACAAGTTGGTATTTCTGTGCAGAAACATTGAAATTTAAACATGGTTTGTGTAACATTATGTAAATTCCGCGTCTCTGTCTGATTGTTGTTTCGGTTTTCTTGGTCTTGACGTTCGCTGAATTCTGGGTTTATATTTTAAACTGCCGCTTCAGTGCAGTATAGCCACAGAGCTATTTAACAAATATTCTTGTGCAAAATATGTATATTATAAAATATATAAATATATATAGTTAAATGTTTATATACATATATTAAAAAAATAATAATTTGGGCGCACGGACGCCCCAAGGGGTCGGCGGCGCCCTTAGCATTTGCCTATTCCGCCTATGCCCAGGGCCGGCCCTGCGTTACTGTAACACTGCTGGGCAGCGCGCCAAAGTAAAGTCAATGTGTGGGAAACACTGTGACAAGAGTGTGCAGGCGTCAGAGTGAATACGACGCAGCAACGCCATCTATGGGAATACTGAGATAAACTCATTTCAGGACAATACTAACAAGGCATTACAAAAAAATATGTATGAATCGATTTTCGGAATTCTATGAATCGATTCTGAATCGGCAAAGCTTGAATCGCGATTCAAATGTGAATCGATTTTTTTGCACACCCCTACTAACTAGTAGGGTTGTCACGATTCTCCAAATCCTCGATTCGATTACATTTTCGCTTCTAAGGCCGCAATTTGATTCTCTGTTTTTTTTTTCGAAAGACAAAAAATGATATGCCATTATTATTTATTATTATTATAGTTTCACCTTTACATGCACATTGCGTTCTTTTCCTTGCATGGGGGTTTGTGTGGGCTTTACGCGAGAGAGCTTGTAGAGAGAGGATTCCTTCTTGCACGCACATGGACTTAATGCACGCGTCTTGGACTCCTAACATCTGAAATAAAACCAGTGCGTCATAAGCAGCTGCGCTTCTCTCTGTCTCACATGCACACGCTCTCACATCTGTCCAAAGTCTAAACATAAACTAAAGTAGTAATCCTTACGTATTTGTTCAGTTTTATGCGTTTCATGCACGTGCAGAGAGCTGCGCTCTGTATGAAGGCAGATCACTAGGTAGTTATGCTGTTTATTATATGCATTTCAAGGAGTTGTAGCAATACATCCCGCGTGTTTAAAATATAAATTGCGTTCCGCTGGACTGATGTTTTTAAAGGAACCTCTTAGAGGTTTATTTTCCCCCGCTTGGCAAGCCGACCGGACGTGACATGGGGGCGTGGCAGCATCGACAATCCCATTTTTTTATTCAAAGTTCGAGGTTGTGACTTAATTTTGATCGATTTCGATTTAAAATCGAAATTGTGACACCCTTACTAACTAGGGTTTAAAAAAAGGGATTAGGAAGAACGTGACCTTTAAGTTAGCCCTAAGTTTAGGCTAAAAGGACCCATGTCTATTGAGTTTTGCAATATGAGGTCAATACAATACAGGACTGAAGCTGCTGTGCAATGTTCTGGTGCAATATGACTCGGGACTTGCCTCATCTTTGACTCTACTTGACATGGGACTCGAGGGCAAAGACTTGAGACTTGTGACTTGCATAACAATGACTTTGTCCCATCTCTGTTTATCACCATTCTTAATAAGAAGAATGTAATGTTTTTACAGATATAGATCTTGAATTTGTAGCCACTTATATGAACTTACTCAGGCAATATTAAAGATTTCAAGTTTATATTTTCACAAAAATTTTCTTTATATTATGTAGGATGATTTTATGTAGAAAACAGTAAACCACAAATAAATACTTCAGCTGGGTTTTCACAGGCAGGGTCACAATTATCTATGTATGAGGCTGAAGGTATATATCTACACGCATGCGTTCTATGGGTGATAGGGCTTTTTACACCTATATCCCCAAAATTGTGGAATTCCCTCCCTAAGGAAATCAGGCAAGCCGAGTCTCTAGTGCTTTTAAAACTTGTCTAAAAACATATTCTTTTAGACTTGCTTATAAGTAATTGCTTTTAGGTATTATTGTAAATTTTTTATTGTGTATTTATGCTGTTTTATTTCTATTTATCTACTTTTCTTTTCTCTTTCTGTACTTGCTGTTTCCTTTTCATTTAGTTTTTACTGTAAAGCGCTTTGAGAAGTAACATTGAAAGGTGCTATATAAAATAAAGATTATTATTATTATGTATGTTTAGTCTTTGTTTATTTGTTATATTTGATTACTGTACTTAAATTTACATTTGCACAAAAAATCATATTATAGCTAAAGACATGGTATCTGACTAAAGACTGATAATAGTGGTCAAAAGCAATAGCAAAAGTAATAGGTCTGCTTGTATCTTTGGTGCAAAACGGGTGTGGTAGAAGGCCAAAGCTCATATTCTTTCATAGGGCACAAAATTGCTAGTGGTACTGGCGCACCTGCCGGCCAGTAGCACATTGCAATAGTCCAGCCTCTACAGGACAATAGCCTGGACTAGGACTTGCTTAGCATGCAGATTGGAAAGGTCTTTTAATATTTTAATGTAGTTTGGTGAAAATCTATATGATTGGGTGTTGCAGGCAACATGATCTGTTTAGCTAAACTGGTCATCAATTACAACTTTCAGATTCCTGGCTGTCCTGGAAGGCGTAATGGTCAAGAACCTAGTTGAATGGAAAGGTTGTGATGAATCTTTGGGTCATTCGATATCACAAGCAGTTCTGTTTTTTCAAGGTTGAGCTGCAGATGATGACCCTTCTTCCAAAGTGAAATTGTAATAACAAGTGGAGTTGTGTGTGATCCGTATAGCACTGGTAGGAAAAGCCATGTTTCTGAATGACAGAGCCTAGAGATGTCTTGTATATGAAAACGAGCAGTGGTCCAAGCACTGAAAATGTAAATAGTCTGGCGAGGTGGGGCCACGAGTTGGCAAATTCCCGGGATGGACCTGCTGCGTCTTCATCAATTGTTTTGTCCATGGTTTCGTCTCTTATCTAAATCTGACCATGGGGTTGATGTTGGTGGAAAGCTGAAGGTGATTGCTGATAGGCTGTCCCAATTAGTGGCGCCTGCACAATCCAATCACATTTGAGAGGGAAACAACAAATTGAGGGTTTCTGAGATTTTACTTTTTCCCTTTTTTTTAAGAAGTAACGGGTACTGGATAGAAATGTAGCTGTGTAAAGAGTACAATATATGCCTCTCAAACGTACTTGAGTAAAGTCATGAGTACTCCCCAAAAATGATACTCAAGTGAAGTACAGGGGTCTCATTTATAAAGCGTGTATACGCACAAAATGGGGCTGGAAACGTGCATACATCAGTTCCCATGCAAAGATTGTGATCTATAAAAAATAATTTGATGGGAAATAGGATTGAGGAGTGGGATCTGAGGATGATTCATCTATGCACACTTGCAGGGGATCTGTGATTTTTAAAGGGAACATTGCTTTGTTTTATAATATTTTTTGGTGCTTGCGATTTTTTTTTTTGCGTACGTAGACTTTTAGTCTAGATCCCTAGATCCCTCAAAATTGTTCTAAAGTACTGTACTGAAGTTAATGTTTTTTACTCTACTCACACTACATTTGGGAAGTAACAGTACTTCACATTACATTATTTATAATTTATGAGCAAAACCTCTTCAAGTCGCTTTTTTGCCAGTCAGTGTAGTTTAAATAACTGTGATTTGTTAAATCCACATTGTTTTCGTGCAAAAGACAAATTTATATAATATATAAATATAATACAGAATTATACACACAAAAAGCCCTTGGCACATTATCCAATCTGTTTCTCTAAGGGTTGTGATTAAAGGAAAGGGCTCACTCAGTGATTGACAGCATGATGCATTCGTATTTTCCAACAGTATAAGCATGAGATTTAGATTTATAGATTTATCTGTTTCTTTGAAGGTTATTAAGACAGATTAATTCAGTGCAAGACAAAGAAGAGAGTAAATGACAGCATTCTTCTGGTGCTGAAAACGCAGCCGATTTTTTAATGTATAAAAGTCTCTGATTATCACCAAGAGTGAATTTATTTGATCAAAAAATACAGTAAAAACTGTAAAACTGTGAAATATTATTGCAAAATAGTTAAAAGATTATATGCTATAATTGGGTCCCCAGTGCTTTTATCAACATAGAAAATGTAACTTCGTATTGGGAAAGCATTCTCTGCAAGCATGTGAAAAAATAGGCAATTGAAATTTGGCTCCCCATGTGATGTCAGAAGGGGATAATACCGCCCTTTAATCAGCACTATCCAACCACGTCCCTGCCATTTAGTGAAGAGATCAGCTCATTTGCATTTAAAAGTACCCACCCAAAAACGGCACATTTTTGCTCACACCTACAAAGTGGCAATTTATATGGTATTTTAAGCTAAACCTTTACATATGTAACTTTATTCTCTTTTTCACCATCTTTGTTTGATAACTAAAATTGCATTTTGCATCTTACTTGTGAGTTTGTTGGCTGTTTTAAAGTCACCATCATTGCAATTAGTGTTTGCATTTCATTAACTCATTTGCATTATAAAGGACACACCCAAAAATGAACCACTGTTAAATGTACACTGCTGGAGTATGTATGGGTATCACCGGGTGTTACTCATATTAACACCAGCAGTGTGCATTTAATGCTAGTGATTTTGCTATGTACAAAGTGGCAATTTTAACTTGCTATAATAAATTATCTGTGGGGTGTTTTGAGCTAAAACTTCACATATGTACTTTGAGGACACCAAATAAAGCAATAAACCCCAAGAAGCAGTGGGTTACCAGTGCATATACGCGAAGCGGAGTGCCTAAAACCCCCTTAGCTGTTATAAAATGCACTGTAACCCCACTGCTTCGAGGGGGTTTATTGTGTTTTTAAAACGGTTACTTCATATGCATAACGTTAGTGGGATTTTTTAAAATAAAACACAAATAAGTTGTAATTATATTAGTACAAATATTACTCTTCCGCCAAACAAAGTAGTTCCTCAGAATCAAGTGTGACTGAAACAGAGTGCAGTTCCCAACCAACACAGATACAGCAAAGACACAATGAAAATATGATTTAAGACTGTGGTGTTTATTTTATAAATCACCATTCATCTAATTTATACATTAACATTTATATTGTGCAACTGTTGAAGTGATGATCAAATATGCTTGGAAGCATGCTGAACTCTTTCCCCGTCAGCGTTTTTTTTTTTTTTTTCAAGTTGCCACCCAGTTTTAGTTTAATGCCTTGCAGAAAAATTATCTTCTTTAAATAAACATAAAATATCAAATGAAAGAACAGACCACCCGCTTTCAAACAAAAACAAACAAAAAAACGTTTCATCCTACCTTCATTTGTTCTCTTATCACCTCTCAAATTTTTTAGCTAAAAGCGGAGATAATTCCATTTATGTGAATAACTTATGTAAGAGATCAGATTCAAAGCCATCAAAACTTACACGCTGTGTTTTCAGTGTTGAGTGAATGCGTCAGTGTTTAAGTTGGGTAAGATCGCCATCTAGTGGATAATAGCGGACGTATGAACTTGAGTTATAAACTCCTCAGACAACGTTTTCTCTTTATCGACGAGATGACTCAACAATATTGACAGTTATATTGACAGTTATCTGGATATCGCCATTAATTGTGCAATTGTAGACAAATAAAAAATATGATTAAAGACACTGTTGTTTATTTTCATAAATCAGTACGCAGCAACAGTGGCGCAGTGATACTTATGTAATGTGGTCTGAACCGTGAGGTTACCGGTGTATTTTATCACGGCTTAGAACGCGTTTCAACCAATCAGAATGAAGAACCAGAACTGCCCGTTTTATAATACTTATTTTACACCTTAAAAAAATTTATAATATGACCCCTTTAACACTTCTAGTGAGTCATAAAAACTCTGCCCTTGTGTTCAAATTTAATTGTTGACCTATATAAACTGAAAAAGTGTTGAAATCAACCCTGTGAGAGTTTTACACTGAGCGTTTTGCTGTGTATATACAGAAATCATGAAGTTGACTTTAATGCACTTTAACTTTTTGAAGACTCTTTCCATACATTTAAAGACCTCATCGCCACTTTTTAACCGGTTACATCTGCAACACTTTAATTTACATTTATTATATTGATTGTAAGAAAGCACAACTTAACAGTCTTTAGTTTGTGATAAATCCTTATAAATGCAACATAAGAAAGCACAAAATAATTAATTGAATGACTAATCCAATGCAAGGTTTATTAGAAAGAGAAACCAAACATTGCTCTCAAAGGCCTTTCTAGTTGCCACATTGTAAAGCCTGAAATATACTGGCATTCAGATGCATGATAAGGTGCAACTGTACCGTAAGTTTGTTATTGACAATAAGATTTAGAATTGTAATTGTAATTAATATTTTGTGTTGACTCATTTACTTATCTGGCAAGTGGCCACATAATAAAGGTAAAATAATGATGGAGTCTGGTCTTGTATTACCCTGTAGAGGTTTCTTTTGCATAATAATCTGCTGACTGTACACTATCCTTCAGCCTTGCCGTATCCCCTTTGTCATAACTCCCAGTTTGGAAAATACTGATCTAATTGAAGAACTGCTGGGTTTAATTAAATTCTGCCTATTTTATGCATCTAATTTTTGTGTTATTATTAGACCTAACTGAGCCCTTGGTAAATTCACAAGTGGTGGACTAGAGCCCACTTCCTTGTCCTTAAGTCTGCTTCTCTGACATCCTTCTCTGTCTACCTCAAGTTCAAGTTATTTTATCATCATGCACAGAACAATTACAATGAAGCAGTTGTTGGCGATAAAAATGTATAGATCTCAGGTTCCCTCCAACAAGAACAAAATGCAATCTAAGATATAGTGTAGCAGCTAAAATATAGGATGAAAATAAAGTATAGTATAGTATTTAAATGTAAAACTTTATACCTACAAATCACAGTATATATGTATAATGTAGCACAGTCAGTCCCTTAATGCAACCCTGCCTGTAAGTAATAAGAATTAAAATGCTAATTTTAGATATACACTTACCTTCATGCTATGCAACAAGTCCTCGGTTCACCCGATACAGACAACTTCCCATCTGTTTTTCCTTAGTGTCTTGATTTAAGCCCTCATCGAACATTAGCACAAAGTGTCCAGGGCTGGGTTTCCCGATAACGATTAAACTTAGCACTTAAGAGCGCTTTCTACGAGCTACTTAACGAATATTCGTTGTTCATTTACGTGCGTTTCTCAAAGATGCACGTGAAACGATCGCTCGCAGCTGGGTTTTAAGTGCTTCTTGCGAGTCCCTATCCGTTTGTCAAGTGCTGAAATGTCACCAATAGAATTACTTGAATTTGTAGCAGAAGCTTGTTTAGGCTTATGATCTTTAGCCGATGTGCACTAATATTTTTTATAATATTTTTTATTATTGTTCAATGACCTTTTAAATGTTTTAAAATTGTTCGTAATGAAATATTATTTTCCGTATTTAGTTAGGACTTGTCCCACTTTAAAATGCCTTCTGCATTTTATCTTATAGTTTAGATTATTATTATTATTTGTTTTTTATTATCTATGTTTATTTATTATTAGGGATTATTGCATTGTACCATAAATATTTATTTGGTTTCTTTAATAAGATGCCATACCCTTCAAAACATTTTATTTTTACTGTAGCCTAGATGAATTATAGCAGCAATTGGTAGGAACCATTTATCAATTTGCTAGTACCAACTTTTACCAAAATTATACCAAATACGTTTTCCTTCTTTATTAATTAATGTTTAGTCATTTAAATTGTATTTCTCGTTTGAATTTTAAACATATTATATTAAAGTAATTTAAACAAATAAACAAAGAAAACCCCAATAAATAAATATAGCCTACATTTAAAAGGAGTGCAATTAGCTGGTTGTCCTGCAGGTGACCTTGTAACACTGCTGTCTTACGATGTACTTATCAATGAACGATTACTCCAGAGCACTCGTAGATCTACGATGATTTTCTAGTGCTACTTAAGCTACGAAGCTTTTGGTAAACGGACCGTCATTCTAAGATGATTCGTACGATCGTTTTTACGATCTACTTAGCCTTACGATGCTTTTGGGAAACCCGGCCCAGCTTTGTTGATGCTAATAATTAGCTGTTATTTAAAATAAGGTGCTGAACCAAATCAGATTATGTTCTGAAGGTTTTTTTACAGGCTATTTCTGAATTCAAAAACATAGCATGATAAAGATATGAAATCCCTTTATTTGAGTTGAAGGATTGATGAGTTGACACAAAGTAGTAGTTGCGCCCATCATCACTCGGAGGTCAGCAGTAACGTTAGATGATGAAGCAGTGGCTGTACTTGTAGTAGCTTCAGGTTATTTCCAGAGACAGCCCTTAGACATGGTTTCATTTCTTTATTCCATTGGGCAACGATGTTGTTAACAACCGGGCATAAAGGGACCTGTGCTATCACACAGCAGTGCAGTTAGACTGTGAACGCGGTAAGAGATTAAGTTAAATCTAGCTGGATTCATAAAAACCACAGAATTTGCCTGTGCATTACACCAATGATTAAATTTAGGCAAACTTTAGCATACAATCTCTTTGGACAAATATACCTTGGAAAATCGCCTTTAACACTTTATAATACTTTTTAAGGTCCTTAATTGCCTGTAAATTCATTGATTAACTTTTAACACTTTTAAGATTTCGCAATGCAATGCTCAATATGGCCGCTCTGGCAATGGAAGTCCCATCTTCCAGTTAAAGATTAACTAAACCCTAAACCAACTTTTTTAAGTTAATGATCTGTAAGAATGATGCTTTATTAGTGCTGTTCATTGATTTTAGTAACTTTTTTGACATTTGGATATAAAGTGTTTCAATACTGCAATATATGGTGTAAAAACGTCTTGAGTGCTGCCCTCTTCAGGTTGAACGGTGGCTACTGCAGTTGAATTTTCCTATTGGATGTTGGGTCCAAAAAATGACTCGTGACGTAAGCAGGTTCAAGCTCACCACGCCCTTGTTACGATCTCACCACACACTTGGTACGAGCTTAGTTCGTCCCCTCTATCTGTTGGGATCTTCCCACTTTTCTTGCATTTTTCAAATATTGCCAGTGGGCGGAGTCAGGCTCTGACCAGGGGTTTAGTTACACTTTAAAAGAACCAATCATCAACTGATAAAGACTAACAATTCTTTGGAAGAGAAGCACTATAAAGTCTTGTGAGGTGTTTGCCACTTATGCGAAAAGATGAAACAACCTTGAAAACGTGTTTAGTGCAATTTAAACTTAAAAAATTATTACAGAATTGTATTTATATATATATATATATATATATATATATATATATATATATATATATATATATATATATATATCCAATTGTACATTACAGTGAAATCTTGATCCTGTCAGGGGATTAGATGTGGCAGTTAAATTTCTTCCTCAATGGCACCATCCACTATTTGTCATATGTTAACCTATTCCTAACTAGTCCGATAAAAAATGCAAACTGCATGAATTTTTATCTGTTAATGGGCTTTTTGGGTAAGCTAACTCCTGCTAGGATGCAATTTCTGGTTGCAGAAATCTGTCTGATCATTTCATGCCTTTCACAGAAGTGTAACTGTTATTTCCTTGCTGGTTTTCACGCATGTCTGGTTGTTCTGTAGATCGGGGGACTGGAGCACAATTACCATTTCCATCACAGCAGAGTGGTCCGCAGATCCACCTTCACGACCAGGGGAGCTCACAGCTTCATTCACATGGACCCGAAAGTAAGTCTCTTTGAGAAGGGCACTTCAAATGCAGTAAATGTTATTATAGTGAAAATTTCCAGCAAATGCAGCAACCATGCAGTTTTTCTTGGGTGTGAGAGAAACTAGTTAGATCAGAAGAGATTATACTGTTGAATTACAAATATCTGGAAGGTGTTAAACTTTGACAGACCTGTATGATTGATGTCTATTGAGGACTGGTATACCATGCTGTTTTTCCCTGGCAAGCAGTACTAACCTTTTCACCAGAAAATATAAAAATATATACATTTAAGGGATATATTTGTGTTTTTAATCAGTATGTGTGTTTCCTGAGAATCATATAGATGACCCTACAGGAACACAGATCGACATGTGCCAGATGTTAGTTCTTCCGCATTCCACATACTCACACATGCGTTCTACTATTACTGCTATGATATCAAACTTTTGTGAGATTGATCCAAAACCATTACCCTCGCGATAGTTTTATGTCATACGGCGATCAGTCTAAACAGTGGCACATGAAGTCAAGGACATCTTTGGTGTCTATGGCAGCTATCCAGAAACTAAGGATAACTCGGCATTGACAAGCGACCCTTTGAAGAGGGGCAGAATGTTTTTTTAAACTGCAATTCAAACATAGTTGAAAATATTTGAGATAATTTAGAACAGAACTTCTTTTAACCTCAAACTTCAAAAAATGTAAAACATTTGTGAAAGTGGACAACTTGTCAAGTATGCAACGCATATTCGAAATGTGACCTCTGTCTGCATTTAACCCATCCTAGTGAGTAGTGAACACATGCACTGCAAGTCGTGAACACTCCCAGAGCAGTGAGATGGTCCTCACTGTGGAACACAACATCCAGGGGGCGGGGTTGGATCTAGATCCAACTCCTCCCACTTTATATACTTTGTTCAGCCAAATGAACCAGTATATTTGCGTTGTTGCAGCCCGCAATTAGTTGCAACCTGTGGTCGCCAACGTTTGCTCTTATCAATTTAAGTGTACGTTTGATTAATAATATAGTTGAGAAAGATTCATAATTTAGAAAGTATCACAGTTAGGTGTAAGGAAAGGTACGGACACGTTCCCGACAGTTTGATATCACTGAAGGGATTTATTTGTACATTATCCCACTTATTACACAGCTATTCCTATACGAGTAAATATAAAAACAAATTTATTTGATATCTTTTATTAGCAAATAAAAAAAAGTAAACCATCTACGAGGGAAACCTCTTTCCTAATGGCTGTAAGCAAAGACGCGTTAAAACAAGTTCAAAGTCCATACAAGATAAACATTCAATTTATTAATTTCTTAATAACATGCCATAGCCTATATATTTTAATAATTATGCATATTTATGCTGTATCCATTCATAGGTCTTAAACTGCATGTGGTAAGATTACTCATAGTAGGCTTACCCGAAATGTTTTACTCCAAAACATTATTGCAAAAAACTTACATTTCACCCTAAAGGCACTACTTTTATTGTAGTCATAAGTAAAGTTAGTTTTATGTCAAAATAATAACTTAATTTAGTTACGACTTAATGGTAACGCAGCAACACGTGTATGACGTGTCTTGTGGTAAAACTGCCGACCAATGGGATCTCTGGATCGGGATCCAGCTCCGCCCCTGGATCTAAATCCAACCCCGCCCCCTGGATGTCGCGTTCTGCAGGGAGGCGCTACTGAGAGCAGTGGGCAGCTATACCAGCACACGGGGAGCAAGGTGCCTTGCTCAAGGGCACCACAGTTGCAACCTGCTGGCCATGAGCCTTGAACCGGCAACTTTCAGGTTACAAGCCTGACGCTATAACTACTAGGCTACAACTGCCACATGTATACCTACATTGTGATAATCTAAGTACACATGAGAAAAAAATCTAATTTAAAATCAGCTTTTCTGGTCATAATCATGGGAAGACTTTTTTCAGAGTCCAGCTGTTTTCTGGTTTTGGAAGCTGGCCCTGTCCTGCTAAGATTAAATCCTTGCAACAGCCGGCATCTCGGAAGTAAAAAACAGTCCAGGTCTCTTGAAGAGCATCTAAAGCTGTCCCTCTGATCATATCCTGCCTCTGGCCACGTGTACAAATGATATGGTGTGGCAAATACCCAACAAAGCATTTCAACATCGTCAGGTGACAGACAGAGGCCATGTGAGTCTTTGACACATGTTTTGCAACCACAAGCGAAGAGCTGTCAAGATGAAAGAAAAATCTACTCTTCCAATAGATGTTTTGATGTTCTTAAAAATGACACTGAAATTCTTTGCTATGACAAGTATGTCCGACATGCAGTGGGACGTGTATTATAATGTTTTTTCAACAATTAAGAGAACTTGCGTGGACACAAGAGAAATCTGAATGATCAGCAAAATGTATTAATAAAAAACTATTTATAATAATAATTTAATCATAATATAAATCTATTCCAAATTAAGATAGTTAATAATTCAGAGGATCATTTTCTGTGTCAAAGTTGCTCTACTTATTCATATGTGCCTCTGTCCCCAGTAAGGGGAAACAAATGGCAGGCAGCCATCAATATACAGTACACATATATTAGCCATAAATCATATCTTTGTGTAATTTTCTTTCTTGGATTGTTTTCGCGTACTGACGCAACCAAGTACAGTGATAAGTTACACTAACTGCTAAAGTTAGCTAAAAAGTTGTCATGAAAATCCAGAATTGATGTGAAACAGTGAAAATGCAATGCTTGCAAATTCTTTTGCACTTTTATTAGATCAGCTGTTGTAATAAGAGTAATAAACTTTCCACAGAACTAAACTTAATGGCTTTTCATTAATATGATTTAATACATTATAATACAATACAATATAATATTATTATATTAATATAATCCTGACGGCAGTATAAGGCAGAGTGAAGGTCTGACATTAATCTGATGGATTTTAGTGAATAAAAAATATGGAATCGTGTGCTGTGTATAATTGTAATGGCCCAAAACATGTAGTTTTTGTTCATATCTTAATTTATCTTACGTTAAGAGGTTATTTAAATAATCGTGGCTTGAAACAAATGGAAAACTGACCGGTTTGAGCTGCCTCTATATTGATAGCCCAATGTAAACTACCGCTTTCTTGACCACCAACCCCCCTGGTAGGTCACGTGACTGAAAACTATCAAATGGGACATAACATGTAACAAAAGTGACTGTTGCCAAATTCCCTTTAGGTAAGTCTTCACATTTGTTGATCATGTTTGCAACGGCTTTGTGTAGTTATTCTAATAATCAAAGTCTTGTCTACTTTAATTGGGAAACAGCAGTATCTATTAAAGCGTTAACTACTATTAAACAAAATAACCAACAACTAAGCCTGACATCAACGGTACCACAAATTCGGTTTGTTATTTATTAATTTAGTGAGGCATCACTTATTTAGCTTTAAAAACTAGTATAATAGAGCATCCGAATTCACATAATATAGATTATGTAGGGAAGAACGCTGTTTTATTTGGCAACTTGTTTTTAAAATGATGTGCATGGGACGAATCGCATCATGTATTGATATGATACAGGATGCAGCATTTATATCTATTACAAATATAAATCAATACAAATACAGGACAACCCTAAAAACACCGTTGAGGTCATATGTGGAAATCAAAACTTATGGATCATAAAAATGGCAATAAATAAGCAAACGAGATTGACGAGACTATTACACAGCAGACACGTCTTGTGTGTGCATGAGAAATAATTGCTCCATATGCTCACCTGTGATTGGCTGAATGTTAGTTTATTCTTCTCTCTGCCAAAAACATAGTCGTAGTTATATTAAATAATGTCCTGGCTCTTTTCAGCTTTATAATGGAATTGGATAGTTTCCAATAGTTTCCAACCTCAAAAAAGCACATCCATCCATCAAAAACTAATTCATACAGTAATTAAATCAAGTTGTGGTGAAGTCATTTTTTATCACCATTTTTTATGTTGGGTCAAAGGTCAGCCTTCAGCCTGACCTCAACTCTCGTAAACCACAGCCGTTATAAAGGATAAAACATAAATGTTTCCTTACAAAAACTAAAGACTTTGCCTCATTTTAAATCTGATCAGCCAGATATTTCTCTCAATCTATCACAGACAAAGATTGACATCAGCCCTAGTTAAAGTGCTTTTACACTTAAAGGAACAGTATGTAGGATTGTGGCCAAAACTGGTACTGCAATAACAAAATTTGTGGCTAAAACTGGTACTGCAATTACCCAACTGGTGGCCAATACACAACATGACAACATAAACATCAGTTGAGGGTTGCAACTCCACTTTTTAAATGACAATATCCTGGCCAGACCACTGTTGTCAGTGATATAAGTATTTGAAATGATTTTTTTTTTATGTCTAGTGACATATCAGGGCCATTTTATGATTAATTGATAGAAATTTCTTACATACTGTTCCTTTAATAATATTGTACATACAACCAGTGTTGATAGTAACATACTACAGTTACATTAGATTAAGACTTTAAATTTGTGTTTTTGCTAGTGAAACTGTAATTCCACGCACACTAAACCTGCATATGCGTTTCATGGTTTGAATGTGTAATACACTGCTCACTTTTTCTCTATGACTGGATTTATACAAGCATATTTCTGAACACAATACTTCATTTGTCTCTCCTGGAAATGCAATGACCTCACAAGTCTCATGGAAAACATTGAGCATGGCAGCGTGTTTCACAGAAATGTTTATGCGCAGGAAGTTGAGCATAAACTGTTTAGTCTTTGATGTGAGCCACATACTAACGCCATAACCTGGACTCTTTCTGCAGGTTGATTGGGCGCAGCAGCAGGTGGTGAAATCACGAGTAAAGCGGCATGCCAGGAGTGATCCTAACTTCATTCACTTCAATGATCCCAAATGGTCCAGCATGTGGTATATTGTTAGTACAGTACACATTTCACACATTTATTTCTGTATTTTATATCTGTTCTGGCTTTACTTCTGAGATTTTTTAAAGTGATTAAAAACTGTACAGAATTCACTGAATTACAACCTCAACCTTAAAGTTTCCAATGGCACTTAAAGAAAAGGGTCACTGATTTCTGCTGTATTAAATAGACTTATTTGTGAAACTCTTGTTGTTTTTATTTGTTTTACGATGAAACTGTTTCCGTTGCCCTCGTCTCGTAAAATTTTAACTGTACTGTATGAAAGCAGCTCTGAAGTGAGCTTTCCTGCTGGATGTATGGACAAGTTTATTTTTCTAGTTACCTTGATGATAAAAATAATTGTTACAGAAATGAATTAAATGGAGCAATATCCTAATCAATCAAAGTATGTTTGATCCTTTAAGATAAATGTCAAATGCGCTATAAAAACATACTGTAACCTTTTCCAATCCAAAAACAGCATTTATTAAAACGAAAAAAAAAAAACTCATTCTGCGCTTTCCTTACTTTATAATGACACGTGACCTTTATCATTTGCACATACTGTAAATCTAAAACTTGGTTTTCCTACACATGGTCTTATGCAGAACAGATGCTATTCCTCTAGGTGCAGTTTCCTAAACAGGTTTTTTGATTAATCCAGGACCAGGACTTCAGTTATTTTAGGACATTTAAGTAGTTTTACAAACATACCTTACAAAAATACATTACTGCTGTGCATTTTGAGACAGTCAGTGCAAGTGCAAGATCTTTTTAAGCTGAGCCATCTCAAGCATGAATTGTAGTCCAGGACTAGGATAAGCTTCTCCAGGAAAGTGCCCCCTTAAGAACGCTAAAAATATGATATGTGACCCTGTGAATCTCAGGCTAAAGTCTTACAATCTAATAATGATATGAGGAAAAGCATCAAAGTTTGATTTCAGGCATTGATTTCATCATGGCTTAATCAGTCAATATTACAGATATAGGGGCGGTTTCCAGACAGTGATAAAACTAGTCCAGGACTAAAATAAATGTTAAGAGCTGTAAGATGTAAGGCGATCCAATACATTTTGAAAAACCATAACTTCATGCAAATGATACAGTAAGTGTCTTTTGCTAGTTTTAGCCCGGTGCAGTTACAGCATCATTTTCACGTCCAGCATCACATTGTTTAAATAGCAAATGCATTTGCGCCCATTTTTATGCCCAGGGCGTGCTGGTCTCAAAACAAGGTGTGTTCAGACACATTGTTGATGCGTTGCTATTTTGAACTAAAATAAACTACGCCATTGACCTGCTTAAACATGGTCTTAAGTCTAAGGTAAATTTCGCAATACTGTTAACTCTTTCCCCGCCAGCGTTTTTTTTTTTTTAAGTTGCCAGCCAGTGCCAGCATTTTTCATGATTTTCACAAAAGTTTAATCCAGAAAATGTTCTTCATTTAATATATAGGCAAACAATATATCAAATGAAAGAACAGACCCTCTGCTTTCAAACAAAAAACACTGTTTTATCCTACCTTCATAAGTTCTCTTTTTATTACCTTTCAAATATGTGTAGGTTTCTTTAAAAACACCCAATTTTAAGCAAAAAGCTGAGAACATAAAATTTTTGTGAAGGACTTTTGATTGAGATCAGATGCAGAGCGATCTTTAAAACATTCACAGAGTACTTTCTCTTTCACATGACGCATTACTTTCGGGTTGTATAAGGCAAGGCAGTAAGTGCGTAGCACCTGGTGGATAATAGCGGTATTGCGGAAAGCTGGAAATTCTCGTCATTGGCAGGGAAGCGTTTTCTCTTAACTGACGAGTTATCTTGTCAATGGCGGGGAAAGAGTTAAGGATAAATCATAAGGACCGATTACATAAGGAGACATTAAGGGGTAAAAAGCTGCTTCACCTGTAGCCTGGTAAGAAATTGAACGTTTTGCTTTAAACAAATGCAAATATTGCATTTACTTTGAAATGTTTTTTTTTTTAAATGCTTCCCGACTAATTTATTGTATATGATAACTTTAGACAATACTTTTAGACACTACTTTTTTCATTATCTAACCTAAATGTTTTCTCAGTCAGTGTATTTGTCTTTGTGTTAGTAGTATTATAGTATAATGTTGTTGTATACTAGGTTACACATGGCACAAGGAAGTTTTAAACAAATGTATGTAATTTATGTGAATACCTGCAAAGATGGACATTTTGAGTGCATGTTTCAAGAAATTATCTGTGCATGTTATGGAAGAATGCAAGTACATGCATGGGGTTTTGACCTTAATGGTCCTTCATTAAGCTGTGTGCATGTAACTCAAATGAGTAATTCAAATGAAATTGCATTAAATCAAATCTGCACTTTTTTCAAATTTCTAGTTTTATCCCATTAATTCCCATATATCTCCGTTAATTCCCATAATTTCCATTGATTCCAATGGAAAGTTTAGAGCCTTGAAAATGAGAAATTTTGCCACCCTACTGCTGATGTGTTTTTTACATGATCAACATGAATTAAAGTGGTTTTGAGAAAAGCAAATGTGTTGCTTATGTACAGTATGTTTGAAATCTTATTTTTTCCTTTTAAATTCATGCTCAAGTTAGTAAGCAAATCCTTTTATTTTAATGCATCAAAATCAAACAGTAAATTATTAGTCATAAATCCATTAAGGCATATTCATTGTTAATTTTTGCTTACAAGATTGAAACACAAGTGAAAAGGAATTTGAGAATGCATCCAATCTGTCCACTGATGTTGACTTTTCATTGGGATGACTTTGTTGACTGTGTCCTCAAAGACTGCCTTGAAAAGAATAAAATAATAAGAATCTCAAGGACATACAAACATTTGCTACTAAATAAACATGAACTGTCCTGTTTAATTTGCATGTTTATGCAGACGGTTGCTTTGACATATTTTCATATAGAGTGATTGAGTCATAAGGTCACTGAAGTAATAAATGCTTGTATTACTAGAAAGGGTAGAATATCAAAATAGTCCTGTTGTCTTCTAGTGTTTTTCCATTTTCGTGCCTGAGGCTGATTGAAAATGACCGTGCATTGATGTTGATGATTTTGTATTGTCCTCCAGCACTGTAATGATAAAAACAGCCGCTGTCGTTCAGAAATGAACATCCTCGCCGCCTGGCAGAGAGGCTACACGGGTCGAAATGTGGTCATCTCTATCTTAGACGACGGTATTGAGAGGAACCATCCAGATCTGGCTCAGAATTATGTGAGATGATTTTTTTTTCCTGTTTTGATGTGCAGTTATTCTTTATACAGTAGCTAATGTATAGACCAGGCCTATTTATAAGCTGTTAACTGCCCATTTGATTTTTTTAGTTTGACAGCATTGTTTATAATAATTGCATTTGCATTTTAATAATTGCAACTTCATTTGGTTTATGTGTTTTATATTCTTCACATTACTGCTGTCAGAGAGTAATTATTTAATGTTATTTTTATTAATGGATTCTTCTTCTTTAAACTTTAAGGATCAGCTTGCTAGCTACGATGTTAATGGCAATGACTATGACCCAACCCCACGGTACGATTCTAGCAACGAAAACAAGTAAGTTCTTCTTTCTGGCCTTGTGTCATCACACAAATGCATCAGCAATTAAACTCGTCTCAATCTACATTTAGAACTTTGTTTAAAGTGTTTAAATGATGAATTTGCACATGGTTTTTCGTAAAACATATTTAAAACATGCTAAATGAAATTAGTTCTAAAAATCATAATGTTTTTTATGTAAGTGTAAATATTGTAAAAAAAGTGTAATAAATATCTGATTCACTTTGGTGATGATGTGGGACAGATGGACACGGCTAGAACTGAAGAGTTTAGTTGCAAAACGAGATAAATCCGTTTTTTTAATTGTTCAAAAATCTCGTTTTTTGGTTGTGCATTCCAATTAATAATACACAAAAAAAATACAGCTAAGTAGCACCATAAAACAACACAATAACATGATAACATAATAATAAACATGTTTTGACAAAAATGTAAAAAAATGGATTTATCTCGTTTTGCAATGAAACTCTTTAACTGTAACATTGATCTATTTGAAAAGTGCATGTTCCAGTTTTAAAAAATAAACTTGTTCATTCTGCTGAAATGATAATTTATGTACTTTTATGTACACTTGTAAGTGATCCAATAAAGCTGTTATGCTAGTCAGTTGCGGTTTTGCATGTCAGCAGTATGAGATGGATTTCTTTTGTTGTAAAGCACTGAAGTCAGTCCAGTCCTGTGGGAATAGGGTAGCGTGGATTTAATTGAAAACGTCTTCGTCTTTGATAAGGACCTGATTAAATGCTTATACTTCACCCACGCTGCTTGTTTACGAAGAACTCTGCCAAGATCCCAGGCTAAACTTCAAAAAGCTGTTTCGTTAAAACTTATCATGATATGTAAAACAGGAAAACACTGCAATGTTCAGTTCATTTTTAAATTGCAGAACGTGCCTTTTGGAGCAAAAACTTAATTGAGTGATGACAGAAACACTATGGTTAAAAAACAAGAGAGAGGCTGTGTGGCCGAGAAAAAAAGAGAGGGAGAGGAACAGATAAGATGCAATTAAATGCATTGCTAATGTAGCCTGCAGCAATGCTGTGCTCTGTTTTTTTACTGTGACAGTGGTGGATACAGCAGTATACTGTATCAATTTCAAAATGAGATATTTTATGTTTGTTTGCTTTTATTGTGGGATTAAAGTGAACATGACACAATCCTGGTCTTATTGTAAATTATTTTAGTGATGAAGCTTGTCTTTAAAATATAATAATTTATTCATCATATTTAGCAGTTTTGCTTGGGTATGGTGTCACAGTTCCCTCCTATTTTTAACTTCTCTCCTTCAACTCTCTGGCTTGATTTTTTGTATGCAGTGCCCAGTTTTTCTGATCCAGTGTAATAAAAAAAATTCAATGTCTTTAATGTGAAATAATCATGTTTTTCCAGGCATGGGACACGATGTGCAGGGGAAGTTGCAGCTGCAGCCAACAACTCGCATTGCATTGTGGGTATCGCCTACAACGCCCGCATAGGAGGTATGATGATTCCTACTAAAGTTAATTTGTGTTTACTTCTCTACTCATTTCGTATTCTGATTGAAATATCAGATGATATATTGGATCTGAACCTGCTAAACCGCTTTGAAAACCCTAAAACTGACCAGTTTCTGCGAGTGTCTAAACCCTGATCAGGTGACAGGTTTTAGATGCAGTCAGAACAGATAAGAGAGGATTATTTCGCATGCGTGCTCAGGATTAAATCGACGACACGTCTGTGCTTTAGTCCAGAAAACAGGGAAGAGAAACAGAGTTCATTAATTTGGCAGACAAAGAATCGGTTGGCATTCGTGCGCTTATAAGCAATTAATCCTACGAAAAGCACCATCAGTTTTAATCAGAAAGTGGATTTCATAATATCCCAGCAGCCATCTGGGCTAGTTTGTTAGTGCTTGCAGCTGTGCTCAGCAACATAAATATTTCCTTATTGTATTAGCAGGTGGTGGGAAAGACATCAGTAAACACAACCTCTACTCAGACATGCCAGGGTACAAGGCATTGTTGTTCCAATCACATGGGCAAATGCATAAAGTATACACACGCAACGCGTTACAAAGTAATTCCGTTACTGTAATTCCACTTCTTTTAGCGGTGATGAGCATGTAACAAAGTATTTTTTTAAATCAAGTAACGCAGTTACAATTACTGAAATTTAAATGAGTTCGTACATTATATGTGTTGTCCCTATACTCATTTCTCATACTCTATTCATTGTGCCGCCCACCACAGTCCTGCGACATTAGATCAGAAATGTCTTGTCTGCAAGGAAACTTGAGTAACAAACTCATTTAAATTTTAGTAATTGTAACTACGTTACATGATTTAAGAAAAAATATTTTGTTACATGCTCATTAAAGGAATATTCCATTTTCTTAAAAGAAAAATCCAGATAATTTACTCACCACCATGTCATCCAAAATGTTGATGTCTTTCTTTGATCAGTCGAGAAGAAATTATGTTTTTAGAGGAAAACATTGCAGGATTTTTGTCATTTTAATGGACTTTAATGGACACCACCACTTAACACTTAACTCAACACTTAACAGTTTTTTCAAAGGACTCTAAACGATCCCAAACGAGGCATAAGGGTCTTATCTAGCAAAACGATTGTCATTTTTGACAATAAAAATAACAACTTCTCGTTTAGATCCGGTCGTCATGCACTAGCGTGACCCGACGCAATACGTCAAGAGGTCACAGAGGACGAACGTGAAACTCCGCCCCAGTGTTTACAAATGTGGTGAAAGAGGACCGTTCCTACGTTGTTGTATGTCAACTGATACTAATTCATGTCTTTGTGTCAGTTTATTGTTTACAATGGTCCGCAAATGTGTGTTTTATATATGTAACACGTGACCTCCCTACGTCACTACGCATTTACGTTAGGTCACGCTGCACCGGACCTAATCGAAAAGTTGTGCTTTAAAAGTGTATATTTGTTATTTTTCTTGTCAAAAATGACAATTTTTTTGCTAGATAAGACCCTTATGCCTCGTTTGGGATCGTTTAGAGTCCTTTGAAACTCCATTGAAAAAAACTGTTAAGTGTTGAATTAAGTGTTAATTGTTGGTGTCTATTAAAGTCCATTAAAATGAGAAAAAACCTGCAATGTTTTCCTCAAAAAACATAATTTCATCTCGACTGAACAAAGAAAGTCATCAACATTTTGGATGACATTGTGGTGAGTAAATTATCTGGATTTTTCTTTTAAGAAAATGGAATATTCCTTTAACACTAAAAGTAGTGGAATTACAGTAACGGAATTACTTTGTAACGCGTTACTCCATCACTGTTTTTAACACAACTTGTGAATAACATGAAATAACGCATTAAATGGCATGACACACACAATGTGTGAAAAATGAACACATAATTTTTTACAGTGTAACAGCACTACATTGTATAAATTAATATAATACGATATGTTTAGTTTAAATTCTACATTTGAGATGGTTTTGATTTCATGATTTTTATGGGGGGTGCAAAGAGATGCAACCTACAGTACACACGGAAGGTGGATGGCGAAAATTTTGAGAACCTTTTGAGAATGTTTTAACCTATTCTGTTGTCCAGCAGGTGAGAATCATAAATCTGTTCACTTAGAAAGTAATAGCACACCGTCCAAGCAATTATTCATGTCTATAGCACAAAAAGTGCAGGATGGGTTATAGAGTTAAACAAACCTGTAACCCTACTCATAAACGTATGAGCAGTGTTAATGATGCCTGACTTAGCAAACACCACTAATTATAGCAACAAAATGTTGTTAAAACATATAAAGCACTGTACTTTTTCCAAAATGTTACACCTTGGGCTGATGTCTGACAAGAGATTTATAACTTTTATTAGGGTAGATACACAAGACAGAATTGCACAATTATGATATTTACGCCTTTTGGCTTAGTGGGTGAGGTTTGTAACTGGGTAATCACTGAAATTTCGCCAAAGATAATACGGGTCTGATTCAAGTAAATTGGACTTCATGGGATTCTAATGACATTTCTGATGTAATTGACCTTAGTTTGGCGAGAATGTAGCACCGCATGTACTTGCAATCATTAGAAATCCAAAAAAGAAAAGCACTTAGACCCTGTTTATGTCGTGCTGTTAAATTTGAAAAATGAATTTGAGCTGTAATGCAGCTTGGTTAAAGTAAGAGGTTTAATCGAGAAGTGTTAGATGTTCTTCACCTCTGAGGTGGAGGAAAGAAATATAAAGTCTAGGGGTGTCAGACCAAACATTATGCTCAGTTACAGTTGATGAGAAAACAACCACACATGCTTTTTGTTGTTGTATTACAGCCTTTGATATTGACATCTGTTTTTAATGTGAAGTTAGTGTATAATTTTTAGCGCATTGTTTCAAACCCATATAAGTTTCTTCTCTAAACATTTTTCATATTTCCTTTGCCTGTGTTCTATGCTAGGTTACACAGGGCTGAAACAATATAAGATACTGTATGTGTAATATGAAAATGATGACAAAATTTTAACCTTAGGGTGAAATACTTCTTTAAATTGAGCTAGTTATGAGTTATTCATATTACAAAAGTGAACTTGTGAATTTTGGGGGGCATAATATATTTTAATTCAGAATTCATATATATTGTAACTTTAAAATGCATCAATTATGTTTAAGGGGCTTTCAGTTAATGTTTTTTGTGTAAACTGAATTTTATGTTTATAATTATATAACACTATGTATTAGAATTTGTTGCTGTAAAATTTTGCTAACTTTTGCTAAATTTTGCTCACTAGATTTTAGAACAATTCCATACTTCACATACATTTTGACAAACTCTTACACTCAAAAATACAAAATGCATTGCTTTTGCCCTTTTTAGCCATTTAGTTCTGGTACGTGCAGAGCTATGATTGCACCCGAGAAAATATAAACTAAAGCACCACCATCTGTACACCCAGGACACCCATACACAATCTGTGATCTACAAATCTGTAGTTGACCAAATAGTTTTTGGGAAAATTAGAGCCCTTTTGTAGAGTTCTTATAAATAGCCTGGTGACCTCAAGCCTTGCAAAAAAAAAACACAATAGAGGAACAGAATATGGACAGCAGATGGAAAAAGGATGTTTTAAGCATGGCTGTTTGCCATTCAGAATTAAACTGAGAAAGCTTTTTTAGTTTCAATTAGCAACTTACCCACTACGTACATAGATGACTCACCATTCAGTCCACTCTCTGTTTGAATGAACCAATCATCTCCAATCGAGCTGATTTTTAGCATCCAATCAGCTTAGTTAAATTAAAGCTGATCTCTTTGTTTGCCACCTCCATCACATATTTGGTCATAACAGAGGATGCTGACGAAGGCTCCAAAATAAGACAATAAATAATAGACAAATAATAGTGACTTAAAACTGGCACAGAAAGTTGTCTTCTGTCAAATGCTTTGGATAAAACTCGGTCACTGGAGCCCTGCGGCTAGCAAGTGTAAATCCTCTTTCCTCATTCGGTTAAACATCAGATCTCTTATCAGTGCTCTCATCACTGGGAATCACTAGAACTGCATTTTAATCTTACCTCTCAGGTGGATCCTTTGAGGAGGGTAGATCTGTCCAAATCACATAATCTGGTCACTGGAGTCCCTCAAGGATCATTGCTGGGACCACTTCTGTTCCCCATTTATGCAACATCCCTAGGACCCGTTATACAATAACATGGGTTTTCTTGCTACCACTGCTATGCTGACAATGCACAGATTTTTGTTTTTTTTCAAGCCAGACGATCCCACTGTAGAGGCACACATCACAGCCTGCCTGAAAGACATCTTTGCTTGGTTGAAGGAGAATATCATCTCCACCTCAGCCTAGTTAAGACTGAACTTCTTGACCTCTTCTACCACCAACCTCCCAGATTTATGTTGATTAACTTTTTCTGTTCTTGACTTAATGATCATTTGCAATTCAAACTTCTTCATGATGGTCCTGAGGGTCACTTAAACAGTTTCTGGACAATGCTGTACTGGTGGTCAGGTCTCCTTACACCATAGAAAAAGCTGAGGAGGACGCTACCCCTAAACGTTTTTTTTGGGGGGGGGGGGCAGTAAGCCTCAGGCTCGACTGGCCATGGAGCTAGGCTATTCAGATCGTAACTGAACGTAACTATTCAACATGTTAAATATTTATGATTTGCCTTTACCTGGGATTGGCGGAAGGGGCCCAAATTCCGCCTGATTATCTTGTGGTGTATATCCGGCTTTACTCAGCCAAGATGGCCACTCCAGAGCTTCCTAAACTCTCTGAATCAGCCAACCTGCCCGCCCCAGAGTTCTGTGTTCTCCCTGTTTCAGCCAAACTAGCCACCCCAGAGTTCCCTGTGCTCTTTTCCCCAGCCAAGATTGCTCCTTTCTGGTCCTCGTCGGCTTCTCCCTGGTCTGCTTTGGCTCCTTCATGGTCTCCGTCTGCTCCTCCCTGGTCTTCGTCTGCTCCTCCCTGGTTTCCATCTGCCCCTTTCTTGGTCTCCGTCTGCTCCTCCCTGGTTTCCATCTGCCCCTTTCTTGGTCTCCGTCTGCTCCTCCCTGGTTTCCATCTGCTCCCCCTTGGTCTCCGTTGGCTCCTCCCTGGTTTCCATCTGCTCCTCCTTGGTCTCCGTTGGCTCCTCCCTGTGTTAGCGTATCTACCCTTGTTAATTGTAATGGTTTTTAATTAGATCCTCCCCCTTTTTAGTCTTGTTAGCCTGTGTATTTATACCCCTGTTTATTAATGCCCTTGACCATGCTAAAATAGTACTTTTACTGGTGCATTATTTCCACTGATTGTTCCATCTTTGCAATGTCCAAAAAATAATACATCCAGTGTGACCATGCTAAAGAGTGGAGAGGTTGTCAATGTATGTTACGTATTTTCTTGGCTGCAGTTAATTCAGCATAGATAAACTGAAAGATGACTCATCATTTAAATGTATAAGCTTAGGACAGCACAGTATATCTCCAAAATCTCTTTTAAATAGATATCTGTTTCCAAAAGGTTTTAACTTCAGAGCGAATCCAAGAATGTGTGTTTTTTTAGAAATTCTTATTCTCCAAACTGGCACCTGCAAAGTGTCAGACCAGGTTTGATGTCATCTCTAGACCCTGTTAATTCACATGTTTCAGATGCAAGTCCCAAAACAGCAAGTTTGAAAAAATCCACAAAGGATGTAAAAGAGTATTCATATAATGACATAATATAAGTTTGATTTAGTTAAAAAAGCTATTTTGTGGCTTATGTGTAGTAAGTCTTATGGAATATCTTCAAGGACAAATCCTTCTTGGAGTTTTACAGAAGCTCAGACATTTTTCTTATAACTTCTATGTTTATTAGAAGAAATGTATAGGGTAAATAACAAAATTTTAATTTTTGCGTGAACTATCCCTTTAAGGTGTTCGAATGCTCGATGGAGATGTGACAGATTTAGTGGAGGCCAAGTCCCTGGGAATAAAGCCAGACTACATTGACATTTACAGTGCCAGCTGGGGCCCCGACGATGACGGGAAGACTGTGGATGGGCCAGGAGACCTGGCCAAACAGGCCTTTGAACTGGGAATTAAAAAGGTTATTGTTTCAAAAAAACAAACACATGTTTGAAAAACTTTCTATGTTCTTTGTCAGGGTCTCTGCTAGAGATTCCAGTTTTCATTAGCGACTAAATTAGAAACAAAATCTTTGGGGGAAAAACAACAGGAAATTGTGGTGGATGATCATCAGATATCACAAAAAGATGATTAAGTGTTGTTTTAGTTGAATTCCTTTAAGGAGTCAGTAGTTCATGAATGTTTTCTGAAGCTGGTCTGGCAAGCAGACAAATACATACAGTATGTAACACAATGAAATCATTTTGTAGAGCTTATGTAAAAAAACAGTCAAAAATTTTCTCAGATTAAACTTAAGT
The DNA here is from genome assembly GCF_030506205.2 of Paramisgurnus dabryanus. NCBI lineage: Eukaryota > Metazoa > Chordata > Actinopteri > Cypriniformes > Cobitidae > Paramisgurnus > Paramisgurnus dabryanus. The sequence continues at coordinate 9,802,071 of NC_133338.1, read as the reverse complement.
ATATAATGTCGTCATTTCTTAGAAATGTTTATGTGCACATCTATTGGCTTGTTGTTAATAAAAAATTTTTTTTACTGCTGGTAAATTGCATGTTTTCCATCATTTTTGCGTGATCTGACATTGTTTCTTGATGAATGTGTCTTTGTAGGGCCGTAAGGGACTGGGTTCCATCTTTGTTTGGGCATCTGGTAATGGGGGCAGGCAGGGGGATCACTGTTCCTGTGACGGTTACACCAATAGCATCTACACCATCTCTGTCAGCAGCACTACTGAAAATGGCAACAAACCCTGGTATCTGGAAGTCTGCTCCTCCACCCTTGCCACCACGTACAGCAGTGGAGAGTTTTACGACCGCAAAATAGTTAAGTAACCATTCTCGCTTCTCTTGAATGTGAGATATTGATTGATAAAGTATTATTAGCTTTATAAAAAAGAAAAATCCTGTCAGGGAGCGACAGGAAAATAAAAATGACTGTCAGTGCTGGGTTTATGTGTATAAAATGAGTGCTTTATGTTATGTATTAGACTGTAGCCTACTGTATGTTATCATGAATCATAAATGATACCCAGTTGTGCAAACATCACAGTCTTGTTGAGTAGAGGGTTTTTTAAGCAATCAAATGCATGATTTTCACCTGGCAAAACCATACATTTGAATTAGGGCCGGGACTCGATTAAAAAAATTAATCTAATTAATTAGAGGCTTTGTAATTAATTAATCTAAATTAATCGCATTTTAATCTCATATAAATATTTGACCTGAGAACATTAAGAAGTATTTTTACATGGATTTTTATGAATAATGACTGAATACATAAGCTTAACAAAATATTGTTTATTTTTGTTCAACCAAGTCGTTGTACCCGGAGTCCACGCTAGCTGCTGTATGTTTTGCATTGAGATGATACTTGAGGCTCGATGTGCTGCGGTGATATGTGAATTCCTTGTTGCATATCTTACACACAACCATGCTCTTATCGACGCTTACCAGTGATGCGCGGGTCAATGTATAAACAACCCGCCCGCAAATCGGACCGCAAAGAAAATATATACCCGACCCGCTTCCTGGCCCGCATTTCTTAAAGTAGTTTGTTTAATATTGCAGGGTTCGGGACTTCTCAGGTTTTGACTGTCTGTGTTCTGGTACCTATGTGCGCGGATGCCCCACCTCGCGTATAAAAACAACAAAACATAATATACTATATAGCCTATATTAAAATTAAAATATATAAAAATGTGCATAATATATTTTTAAAGTTGCACATCGTTTATAGGTTTCTTAAGTGAGATTCGGATGTGAAAAGCGCTGCATAATGTACGCGCCTTTAGTGTTACCATTGAAACTTAACTAAATTAAAAAAATAAGAGGTGATATATAGCTTTAGCCTACATAAATGCTTATTGCTTTAATGTTGCGAGTTCCTCTTCGACTTTTCTTGCTGTTATGTTTATAATAGTTCATTGTTCAGAGTTCATATTGATGATCTTATAGTCAATTTAAAAATGCTCTTACAAACTGACTCTATTCGTTTAACTTTTTTCCTTTACCTGCCGTCGCTGTTCTCTGTGCGTGTCCTCCGTCAAAGTAGCCTATTAAAATTAATATGAAGTTGATTTTTAAAAGTCTTAAGCACACCGCAAATCAAACGTGCTGCTACAGTATGCTCTAAATGCGCGTGTAAATTTAACTTCTGGGCACTGCCAGGCTGATTTTTTGAAAAGTAAGTGATATAGGCTACTCACTGCATGTTTTGGCATTCGGTAGCATATGCATCAATGAGATGCAAGGTGTTGCTTTTAATGTTCTTTTTAATTTATATTCACAAAACCTAACAACAAAACATTGTTTATAATTACGAGACAAATTATTTGAAACGAAATTCGTTTTAAAGTAGCAAACAAAACTTAAATTAAACTCGTAATAAACTAATTAAATTGAAACAAAACAACATTACAACAATATTTAAACCCAACAATACTCAAACATTAACATATAACAGACATTACGATACATGTTAAAATAATCTGTAGTTTGTTGGTAGATGTTTATTGGGCAAAACCTGCGTTGCAAACCTCCATTTACCAGAATAAATCATTTTTACTTTGAAATTGATGCGTTGTCACGTTAAAATCAGCTGTTCGTTTAGGTTCCGTCTACTTTTATTTACACTGCATCACAACCCCGGAGTTCTCGAACTAAAACAGGGTCTGCAGCATTTACGAATGACTCTATTAATAAGTGCGATTAAAATGCGTTAAAATGTTTAACGCGTTATTTTTTGTGTAATTAATTAATCTTAATTAACGCGTTAAAGTCCCGGCCCTAATTTGAATATATTTACCCAAGCCATATCTAGGGAAAAAACTCCTTGGCCAGTTTTGACTTTAAGTCAGCAACAAACCACCACCCTCGTAACAGCAAACTAACATGCTAAAAACATACAGAACACCTTAGCGACCAGATTGACAACCACCGCATCAGAAAATGTGAAAATCAAGAATGGTTTTAAACTGTTGCTGCCGCAGAAAATTATGTAGAAACATATGTGATCTTTGACGGATGTATTTTTAAAGATCTGCTTCCCAGACACTGTCCCCCCTGGCTTATGCATAGCAAAAATACAGCTGAGCTGTTTTTGTTTGGCACAAATGTCTATTCATGAAACAAGAGGGTCGAAAAAAGACTGAGGCTTAATCCTTGGACAGACTCCCATTTGTGGGGGAAGCCATGGGGAGCTATCAAGAAGATTAAAAGAACTTGCGTTTGGGGGTCGAAGCTCACTCGGTCAGCACTCAAGGGGCTTGGCTGTACTCACTGTGAACGGTTTAAGGAGGTCCAGCTTTGCCTCTAGGTGTTAGGGCTCATTTCACTACTCCAAGGGGCATCATTGTTAGATGTCTGTGCTGTTCATCATGTGCATCTATGTATACATTCATGAGGGTTTATAGTTTGGACATGGTTTCAACTCCAGACGTGCAGGTTCAACTGGGTTGATGTATTCTTGGCATCTGTGCAAGCGTCTTTTCACAACTTGGTTGGAAGGCATTTTGGCGTCTGACACAGTGGTTAATACATTCTCAAAGCATTAACACCGTGATGCATCATTAAGTGCACTTGAGCAAGACACCTTACCTCCATTGCTCCCCTGGTGTCTTAGTGAATGGCTGCCTACTGCTTTTTTATTGTTTAAATGTAGGGTTGTTAAAGATATTTTTCCACATGTGTGTCTCTCATGAGCATGTGTCTCTAATTTCATTTTATGTGTCTGTGTACCATCCTCATAATATCTTCAGGGACACAAACCCCATAAAGTGTGTTCTTTAAAAAAAACTGTGTAATTTAACTCAGGTTTGCTTAAACTTTTTTCCCAGCTTTTTCAAGCAAAGAGAGTATTTACAATGCAGAATACCGCACGACCAATCACAGCCATAGAATTTCGTCACATTCTTTTACTTAATACAAGGATAAACAGGTGCCATCATTTCTTTTAAACATTAGAGGTGACCACACACCATTCCAAACAGCTTAACATGCCTGTTCATCACAGACCATCTAAACAAACTGTGTGTGTTCAAAAACGGATTATTTACTCAAGTGACCACCATATTTTCCAACAAAATCTACTGACTAAGCATTTAAGGAGTGACGATCAGATGTGTGCAAGAGTACAAAGCAGTCTTAACTCTAACCATTATAGGGAGCACACGCTGTTAAAAGTCTTAATAAGTCAAGTATAAACCGAATGATGCATCAGTTGATTGTCATTCATTTCAAGTTGGTGGTAGTTCTATATTCTACACACACACGCACGCACGCACGCACATACACACAAAACTGCCTTGTGTACTGAATGTGGTTATGGCATATTAAAATCAAATCTTCAGCTCTAAACGGCAGCTCTTAAATCTTATTCCCCATTCCACAAATTATTGTGTGGCTTTAGAAGACATGGAAAAGACAAACTTTCATGGTATTTCATAGTATACCGGTTTTGGGAAGCTTCTTAGACACATCCATATCCACATATGTGTAATTATGTCTTTCTGATATCAGGTGACCACAGATCTGCGTCAGAGGTGTACTGAGGGTCACACAGGCACATCCGTATCTGCCCCGATGGTGGCAGGAGTCATTGCTCTTGCTCTAGAGGCAAAGTAAGTTCCCTTTTTTACTTCTCTCACTCATTTTGCTATTCTATCTATCTATCCATCCATCCATCCATCCATTTCATTCAATTGTCATTTTTAATGCAAAGATGACATTGTTTTAGATGTATTTGTTATGACAACTTGACACAAACCAATACATCATAGCATGTCATGACAACTCGACTTTACCAAGACAACATAACTGACCACTTTTTACCAGTGAAACAAATTGAATTTGTCATTAAAATTTTACACTTAAAGCATTGTTTTCAGATTGTTTATCATGAAATAGAACGGTTTTGACTGAAATTTGGACATATGATGCTGGCCCGAGAATTTTTCTGTTTCTGTTGTATCAACCCCACCTCTACAATGGCTGCATAGGTGCACTGGAACAATACTTCCTAAAATGCATTAAAGGGGACAGAAAATGAAAAAACATTTTACTTGTCTTTGTTGAATAATGGTACTCTACCCGCATTCACTAACATACAAAAAGTGTTAAACATGCTAAACATCTCAGTCTCATAGAAATTCCTCTTTTAGAAATGTCAGCCAGAAAACAGCCCAAGCTGAAAAACTGATGCTTATGACATCACAGGCATCTCACTGCCCCTCCACCTTAAAATAATTGGCTACATTTTTTGAGTGGCAGCAAAGTCAGCCAATCAGTAATGAGATTGCAAGTTAAGCCAGTAGGGGGAGCCAAATAGGTGCAAAACCACTTGTTTAAAATCCCCCACCCTAATAGAGCTATCTGAGGTTTTTAGGAAGCTTCTAAGGCATTACAGACCCAAACAAAAACATTTTTGTCTACATGTCACATCAACAAGGATAAATACCCCGTTCAATCATTCTATGTCACCTTTAAACTTTCGTTTACAAAGACGTGAAACTCAACGAGTGGTCAGGGGTGTGCACTGATATGCTCACACAAAAATCGCTGCAAAAGATGCTTTCCAACAGGTGTTTTACCATGCGTTGTAAACTTGTGGAGTCGTGGACCTATTTTTCCAAACGTCTCACACCCATAGATTCTTCCATTGAGAGCTTGAATAATAGACACTCCATTTCAGTTGGTGGCGATAATCCACCTTTGCCAATTGCAAGAATACAAACAACTCCATTTCCATTTCCGGCAGCGGAGTAATACCATACCTCACAGCACATCTAATACAAGTAAATGGAGTTGGACAAAAACTACGATAAAACCTGTTGGAAAGCATCTTTTGCAGCGATTTTTGTGTGAGCATATCAGTGAACACCCCTGACCACTCGGTGAGTTTTACGTCTTTGTAAACGAAAGTTTAATGCATTCATCATAAACAATCTGAAACAGGGCTTTAAGTGTAAAATACCGAACTTGTCCTTAAACACTTCATGACATTTAAATGACAGTTTGATGTAATGTAACCCATAAAGCAAGGTCGTTTTTTAAGTTTGATAATTATTCTGCTATGTCATGTTTATTACAAGTTATGATGTATTGGTTTATGTCAAGTTGTCATAACAAAGACATTTCAAACAATATCATATTTCCATTCAAAATGACATAATTCAACAAATGACACTTAATGACAGTTGTCATAAATATGCATATATCTTCTTCATGTTTATGACACGTGTTATAAATTATCATGTCATAATTATGAAGGTGTCATTTCAGTCTTATGAATACCCACATTTTGATTTTAAACAAGCTGTTTTGCATTTCTACACTAATTTTGTATACAGTTTTTTTTTTGTAACAGTCATTTACAGTCAAGAGCAAAAAAAGGAAACATTTTTTATTTTCTTTTTTTTAATCTATTGAAACAACAATTGTCTACTGAAAAGGGGAATTTAAGAATGAACAAGGGCTTTTTGTTCAGTTTACGCAGCTGTGTAACAGTGTGGTATAGCCCATAGCTAATTCAAAACAAAAGACTACAGCACAGAAACACTCTGGCTCCATTACAAAACCTACTGAGATGTCATTGCTGTGCTACATTGAATAAAATGTCTCTACATGTCAATCAATGAAGGAAATACAAAACATACCAAAAATAGCAGTATCAACAATAAAATAAGTACATATTGGTCAAAATACAATATTGGTCCAAAATCAAATGCCATCTTTCAGCTGAATTGTAACATGCAAATGGTAAATTAAAATTTGGGCCCTTATTACATTAAGAGATATTATCAACCATCTATAATGCCAGTTGCAACACTGTTGTAAACAGCATGTACACTGTTAGAAATGTCAAATTGTCAAAATATGTACCCATATTATTACAATGTAAATATACCAACACATACCCTTTGGAAAGATTCTAATATGTACCGTAAGGTACAGCTATGTATACATTTGGTACCAATGTGTATCTTTTGAGATGTAATGTGTACTTATGAGTTACTAATATGAACTCTTCAGGTACACACAAGGGGGACTTTTTGAAAGAGTACAGCCCCAGTGTCAGCTAGGGTACACTCTAAAAAACGTTGGGTTGTTTTTTCAACCCAACTGCTGGGTTGAGCCAGTTGGGTTATTTTGTTGGGTTGTTTTATCAGTGTTGGGTAGTTTTTGTGTAACCCAATTTGTTGGGTTATATGTTGGGTAATTTTGAAGCAGAGCCAACTTAATAGATACATATAGCTGTTTCTCAATATTACTTTCTCTAGTCCACAAAATGTATTTTAAACATAAGTTCAGGCGAGTATATATATGTGTAATTTTCAAATTTGCAGTCGGTTTGTAAAGTGAACGCCAATTTTAAAGTTTAATTACACAAAGTCGGAATGTTACCGGCGTGACCACCGGGTGTCAGTGTTCTGCTTCCCCAGAGAGAACTTCTCCCTTCCCCCACACAGACACGTCAGACTCAAGCCACAGCAACAACGTAACCTGACGCGGGAATTTGCTCACCTCAGGATTCATCGACTTATCTTTGATTTATTTGAAGGAAAAGGTTTGTATCATTGTTTTTAATCATTTAAACTATTTCTGAATGCAAAAGTATGCAAAATGATGATGGTTCACATGACATAACTCTTATTAAAAGTTGTATTAGCTTCCGTTGGCTAGTCTGTAATGCCCAGTAAATCTAAACTATGTTTATGCTTGCTTTTAAATGATTTAAATATTTCGTTTGATCAAAAGTTTTATGAAATATGTCTAAAACATGGCTTGTTTTAATAATTTTAGAAACGTTAGAATTTAACATATTCTAATGGTTTAGAAATTCAGTTTAAAACAGATAACGTTAATATGAGGAAGAAACGTGTACGTTTTAAATAAATAATCGTTTGTTGTAAAAGTTGAAATCAAACTGATGCTTTTAATATCATGTTTAGATCATGAAACTTTAGCCTTGAGTTCACAGACAGGGTCACATATTTTGAACTCTCATTTGGTCTGTGTAAGTTACAGACATTTTTGTCTTTTTCAAATGTTTTGATGATGCCCACTTAAATCACAGTTTTGGCTCTTTTCCACAGACCCTGATGGATAAAAGATGGATATTTTTTCCTGGAGAAGCTAAAACAATGTAACTTTGAGGTTCTGATACCAGCTTTTACAAAGTTATTTACAGGTAACATGAAAATGCACTTGTTTTTTATTATTTAAAGTGATATGTTGATATTACAATGAGGCATATCAAAGCATTTCTTTATTAAGAATTCCTGCTTATTTTGCTGTGAGTATGTCATTTTCAAAAGTGGTATGTAAGATTGCACGATTAAAGGAATAGTTCACCCAAAAATTATATTAAACTCATGATTTATTCACCCCCAAGCCATTCGAGATGCATATGTCCATCATTTTGAGATATTTTAGAAAATGTCTTAGATCTTTCAGTTAATCAAATGTAATGTTACAGGGTCCACTCCTTCACGTCCAAAAAATGTGCATCCATCCTTCACAAAAGAAATCCAAACGGCTCCACGATGATAAACAAAGGTCTTCTGAGGGTAATCCGCGCCGTTTTGTTGTAGAAATATCTATATTTAAACTTTATAAACAAAAATAACTAGCTTCCGGTAATACCGCCATCTTAGACTCCTCTGTATTCAGGACAGCTCTCATCTTAAATGTGGACGCGACCAAGATGGCGCCATTAGCAGAAGCTAGTTTTTTTGTTATATTATATTTGTAAAAGGCCTTTGTTTATTATCGTGGAGCCGTATGGATTTATTTTGTGAAGGATGGATGCAAATATTTTTGGACTTGAAGGAGTGGACCCCATAACTTTACATTTGATTAACTGAAAGATCTAAAACATTTTCTAAAATAACTGAAAATGTGTTAGTCTGAAAAATGATGGACATATGCGTCTTGGACGGCTTGGAGGTGAGTAATTCATGGGTTTAATATCATTTTTGGCCCAACTATATCTTTAATTGTAATTTCACATTAAAGTTTTATTGAAAATGAATGCATGATTTGTCATTTTCAGAGTTCACCAGACTTCTCTGTGTTATTTCCTGACCATGCCGAAAAGCTATTTGAAACTTGGGCATTGCATTTTCCAGACAGAATCCTGCAACTTCCCAGCCAAGAACCAGGAGCATCAACAAATCACCTCCAGGTACACTTGGGAATACAATAGTTGTTTGCTGAGTATTATGACAATAAAGTTACTAATTTAACCTAAACATTTATCTCTACAGAACCCCATGATGATATTCCAACTCCTGTCTACAAAAGTGGGAAGAAAATCTTAAGTCTATGTAAGTAATGGAAGTATTGCACACTTTTCTTTGCAAGCAACCTAAAACTTTAATATTTTGTTTGTAAACTAGCAAGAAGAGATGTTTACGTAGGAATAGAGTTAAAACTCGGACAAGAAAAATTGTCTTTCACTCGCAACTCTAAAACATTAACTTTAGGGACAAACGTTAATGTCCAGCCCTGTATTCGTTACATAATATATGCTAATAAAGTGTCAGCTTTATTAAGTAATAAGGGCAAGTATGCAGGTTGTTGCTAAATTTAAAAAATTGGGCTTACTGCCAGGTAAAGTGACGTGGCAGAATCTGAAATTACTGTGAATCTGAGTTATTGGCATGAACAAAGAGTATATTGTAAGGTTATTGAAATAAAACAGAAATTTATAAATTTCATTAAAATTAAACTACATACTACATTTGTGTGTATGAAATATGAATTGTTTGCATGCTGCATCATGCATTTAGAGTCATTGCCTGCATTCTAACAAGTGTTTTGTCTGTTTTCAACAGGTTGGGACCAACATGGTTGCATTCTTCTGAGAGGCTGAGGTGACAAAACCATTCCCATTTGTCCTTGGATTGGAAGATGGCGATCTCTGCCATCAAGCCTTCGTTGTTTTTGACAGACAGTCACTCCAGCAATACACCCTCCTTGGTGATGTTGACATGTTTTAAACTTTTTTTTTATGTTTTGGACATTAATTTTAATAAGCAGTGCACGTCAGTGTGGGTGTTTTTGAAGACTGTTACCGCCATACCGCGGTCACGTGACCCATGCCGCGGGTCTGAGCTCCCCACCGTCATAACCGCAAAAAAAAAAAAACTTGAAACATTGGCCTGCACTTGTGTGTATATGTGGGGATGTTATACACGCAGCTTGTTAACAACAGCAACTTGTTAACTGAACATTAACTGATATGATTTTAATATTAAATTGTCATTGAGTAGAAATACAAGTGACGTTGTCTGTCACTCGTTTAAAGTAATACAAACATTTTATCTAATTTGAATGTGCAAACAACCGCAACAGATCAACAACAGAATCAGGTTTCATACGTAATCACAATTTTCACGCAACATAAAGAGCATGCGATCAGTCCGAGGATTAATATCCAAATAGGTTATTTCTCTTTTTTCATCTAGCCTACAACAGTGGCCATTTCTAAAGCAGGACACATTTCAAAACGTTTTGCTTTTGCGTCTTCATCTCTGTTTGTGGAAAAAGACAGATGTTTATGGTAAGGGTCGAGGATAGAAGCAGTCTGTCCGAGCACGCGCAACAGAGGCGGACTGCCCAGGCGCGCGCGAGACAGACGCGGACTGCCCGTGCGCGCAAGACAGACGCGGACTGCCCTGGCGGGCGAGACAGACAGACCGCGTCATCTTGCACACACGCGTCTCTGTGCAGCTTCCCAGCTATACTCATGCACGGACACATATGCAGTACAAGTGATTTCTCATACAAATGTTTATTTTACCAGACCATCAGGGCAGCAATAATTTGCGTCATTTACAAGCTATTCACAAATTAAGGATAGAAAAGTGGCGAAATGTCTGTAGGCACGTGTGGACACGCACAATGCGTATAACATTTTTTTTAAACTGATAATATTAATTGTTCAAGTTGTTGAATGTTGAAATTGAAGAAATGTGAAAGGAAATAATATTCACTTTACATGTTCCTTAAGTCATTTGCACGTGTTTTGTATTAAAGATAAATAAATCATGCATGTTATTTAACTCATTGTCTTGCCAATAAACCGCAAAACCGCGGGAATTTGTTGATTACCGACCGCGGTAAAAAAAAATCCAAACCGGCCCAGCCCTAATCTTATGTGTTACATTAACCATTTATTATTACACGGTTCTCTAAAATGCTAGATTCTGATTGGCCAGTCGTGACATTCTACTACTGCTCAAAACTAAAAACGCAAATGCTGCAAATCATTTTGACAGGTACAGTTTTATATTACACAAAAATTAAATATCAATGTCTATTAATTACATATCCGACATTAAATTTACAAATTATTAAACCAATGTGTTCGTGACATTTGTCCTGAAGAAACTGTCAGGGCTTTTTTCTGTGATGACATGCTGCTAATACATTATCCCTTACTTGTACAACTTTTTACTTGATCTAATTGTAATGTTAACTGTGTATCTGTCATTTTAGATTGTGAGATATAATACTCATATATTTTTTTATCAGAAAGTTGATTGTTTGTGTAGGGCTATGTACTCTTTTATCGTTTATGTGCAATAAATATGGTTTTTCAATTAAATCTTTGCTTTGTTATTTATAGACACCACAATGAAAGGTATGAAAGCAATTTAAACCACAAAATTTCAGCTTTAAACACATTAACCAAACATTGGGTTGTTTCAACCCAACAAAAAGTTATTTCTACCCAACAGATGGGTTAAAAAATCAACCCAACGTGTTGGGTTGATTGTACAACCCAACTTGTTGGGTTAAAAATAACCCAGCGTTGGGTTGGTCCATATTTACAACCCAGTCTCACCCCATGGCGTCAATATTTGACGACACTTGACCATGCGTCAATATGTTGACGCGGAGGGTATACCTTTCGCGTCACTTTTTGACGAACTGGGGACTTCAATACTATCAGGTACGCGAAATTCTCTTTCCTATTTTCTTACCATTTTCTACCATTTTCGCGTCGGTTTAGGGTTAGATTTACATAATGACATCCCTACCCAAACCTATCCCTAACCCCAATGTCAGTTGACAACTGTTTAATTTCGCATACCTAATAGTATTGAAGTCCCCAGTTCGTCAAAAAGTGACGCGAAAGGTATACCCTCCGCGTCAACATATTGACGCATGGTCAAGTGTCGTCAAATATTGACGCCATGGGTGTGAGACTGTGTTGATATTTAACCCAGCGTTGGGTTGCAAAACAACCCAAGTTGGGTTAATTTTAACCCAACATTTTTTAGAGTGTACAGTACATATTCTGACCATTTTTTTCAGACAGTGTAGGCGTCATTAGTAACACTTTACAATAAGGTTGTATTATTAAACATTAAGTATATGCATTAACTATGTGACATGCATTAACTACGTGAAATGGGCAACTTAACTCATTAATTGTCCCTTCACTAAGCCACGCTCAAAACCCGCCACGGGCCAATTGTAGTTTAGCAACCGTAACTAGGCGCGGGAGGTCCGTCAAGCCTTTAAGCGAGGAAAACACGCTGAAGCGTTGTGCATATGAATTGGGTAAATCTGATACCTGGGATCTTAAAAGTTTGGACGGGGTGGTGGAGTTTAAAATAATCCATAATAATCCATTACATTTATATAGCGCTTTTCTGCAGCACTCAAAGCGCTTAACATGTTAAAGGGAGATTCTCCTCAACCACCATCAACGTGCAGCATCCACCTGGATGATCCGACAGCAGCCATATTTTCACCAGAAGCCCACCACACACCAGCTTTTTAGTGGAGAGGAGACAGAGTGATATAGCCAATTAGGATGAGGGGAGATTGGTAGGCCAATGGGTAAGTTTGGCCAGGATGCCGGGGCATACCCCTACTCTTTTTCGAAGGACATCCTGGGATTTTTAAAGACCACATAGCAAGGTTATTATAGTTTTTCTTTTTAAAATAGTTTTATTTTAATATCGTTTTCAATTTTGCTTTAAATTTAAGTTTAGTTTTAGTTAGTTTCATGAAAAAACCCTTAAAAGGTTGTAAACATTGCAAAGTCTCCGGGTGGGCGGGGCTTAACTGGAGGCAAAAAGCAATGCTGACAAGCGTAAGCGCACATTTTAGGAGGGATTTATTAAACACGGATGCAGAAATTCAGAACTGTCTGAGTATGTACAGTCACTGACTCTGCGGGACCGCAAAAGCTATTTTTGTAAATTAACTCTGTAACAGTTAGTTTTTGTATCTTGTTCTCATTAGAAACATCTTAACCAGGTTTTGGATATTTCCTAGACAACATATGAATTACTTTTGGGTGGTTTGGGCAATTTTGTCAAGGCTTATTGTCTAATGTAACCTATTGCTGGGCTAAATATGATTAGCAATGTGGATTATTTTAAGTGATCATTCAAAGCAGGGGTCTCAAACTCGAACTGGCTTGGGGCCATTTCTAAGACAGACATTTCATTGGGGGGCCGCAAAGCTATTTTAACGTTAAAAATTTAATATATTTCTGTAAATGTCATGTTTATTTTCTATAATTTAATGTATAATAATACTTGAAAATATATAATCAGTGGTTTTATCTTTTTAAAATACATTATTTCATAAAAGTAAGTAAATCTTTTCTTAACCTTATCTTAAATAGCTAAGACCTTTTAAAACCTTGCACTAAACTAACAAATGTAATTCCTGTATAGATTTATAAACTATTATAAAAAAATTACCACCAGTAAGTGTTTCTGTTTTGATTTATTTTCGACTGTTTTCAGTCGTATTGACTTCATTATGTTCTTTGTTATTTCAGTTTTAATGAATTTTCTATTATATGTAGAAAATATGAATAAGGGAAAGTGATACTAAAACTTTTGAATGGGTAGTTAATGTTACATAAGCTAGTTACTAGTTACTAAGCTAGTTATAATACTGCTCTATGTGTAATTGAATAGTAAGCTACATAATAATATATTATACTTCATTAAATATAGCAGTATACATAGTTTTATCTTCTGTACATTTCTCCACATCTTTTTCCTTTTCTTAACCTGGGCACTTTGATGGCTTTTTCTTATCTGTAGTTTAAAATGTGTTGCATTACATCTACCGCTCTGCCTCCCTCCCTATGCGGTGTCTCCATTAGACGCTGTGACTTGAGGTGAACTAACCCCACCGCAGCTGTGAGTAACAGCTGATATCCACCCGGAAGTAACAAATCTTCTCTGGACAAACGCTACAGAGTCTTGACGAGATTAACTGATCGCATGGTTACAATGATATGATTGAGGCAAGGTTCAGTTGAGGAATTAAAATCCGATCGTGCATTCCTTTATCCTCGACGTCATGGAACGCGTGGCTCATGGCTGCGTAGCAACGGATGACGCGACCCACGCCACGGAGCACAACTTCCGCTCCAGAGCACTTTGAAAAGTAATGCTTTGACTCGTTTTAACGCGTTGTTAGACGCGACATGTGAACGAACCCGAAAACGTTTAAATCAAAAACCAAAGAAATATAAAACAAAGTGAATAAAAATCTTTCTGCGGGCCAGATTATGTTATATTTTTGAAAGGTGAGAGGGGAGGGCGGGCCCCAGGAATTTGAGACCACTGATTCAATGGATGGCACACACATCTATTGTTGTATGTTTGTTAACTATCTAGTGCGCTGAAGGTTGGCGACTTTTCACCTATTAAACAGAAACTTGCTAATTTGAACTAGATAAAACCAACACACCAGTACAAATGCATAGATTCTTTATTTCTGTGAAGAAATGCTTGCGGCATACGGTAAAACTTTAGTTTTGAAAAAAACAGCTAAAAAAACAACAAAACGACATTTTATTCTTATGTTTTGCCTCCAGCTAGAGTGGTGACGTCACAGTGACGTAGGTGATTAAGGGGTCTATTATACGCCTGTTTGGTTTTAAACTAAACCACGTCAGTTTTTCCGCCACAGGATGCTTATTAATTACGAAAATTTATACTTATTTTTGATAATTATTATTTTATTTGAGTTAGTTTTTGAATAACTGTTGCTATGCTCAGCATATCATTGCTTGTAAATAATGACGGTTCTTTGTTCATAATGCATATATTTAAATGTAAAATATGATGATTAAAGGCAAGACAGAGGCTGACTGACATACTTTAAAAAATATTATTTTAATAGCATATATAAAATAGCATTTTGTTTATGGACGGCCTACCCCTACTTCGATCTCGGCTCTCTCGGGGTTAGTTCTATAAGCGGGAGAAAGTTATCATTGCAAAGTGATCCGGTTAATGTCTCGTGTTTAATCTACAAGATTTATGGATAAGCTGTGTGATTTATAATTAATTGATTATTTAAAAAAAATGTACTTACGCTGCTCTGCATGAACAAAGCTGTTCCTTAATTTATGTGTTTCCCATTTGAATGGTCAGCGTATGAGTCGGCTGCTACTTCCACTGGGACCTATAGGCTATAGCTTCAATTTTGATTAAATTATATTCTTATCGGTTGCATATTATGTCATGGATATATCCCTTGAATGCATACTGGAGTCCCTTTTGTCTTGCTCTCTCAGATATTTCACCTGTTACCCAAAAATGACGAATTATCTTTTTGGGAATGTCTGACAAAGGTGCATACATACTGAATAGAAAAGCCAGACGCGAAAGCTTAACAGGTATAGCAACAGCAACTTAGGAAGGCAGGGGTTAGCAAAGGGTCAATTCTTGTTAATCTTAGTTAAAGGGGACAGAGAATGAAAAAACATTTTTACCTTGTCTTTGTTGAATATTGGTTGTCTACCTGCATTCACGAACATACAAAAAGTTCTAGACATGCTAAACATCTCAGTCTCATAGAAATTCCTCTTTTAGAAATGTCAGCCAGAAAACGGCCCAATCTGAAAAACTGATGCTTATGACATCACAGGCATCTCACTGCCCCTCCACTTTAAAATAATTGGCTACATTTTTTGAGTGGCAGCAAAGTCAGCCAATCAGTAATGAGATTGCAAGTTAAGCCAGTAGGGGGAGCCAAATAGGTGCAAAACCACTTGTTTAAAATCCACCACCCAAATAGAGCTATCTGAGAGAGGTTTTTAGGAAGCTTCTAAGGCATTACAGACCCAAACAAATTTTTTTTTTCTACATGTCACATCACAGAACAAGGATAAATACTCAATCATTCTATGTCACCTTTAATGTCTACATAGTTATCCATGTTAGTTCATGGTGCATTTGTTAATGTTTCTGGTAACAACGCTTGATCTTATAAATGTATTTGAAAATTAAATTTAACATGAACTAAGATTATTAAATGCTGTAGAAGTATTACTCATTGTTAGTTCAGGTTATCTAATGCATTAACTAGTTGTTAATAAATAAATTTTTATAGTAAAGTGTTTCCGCGTCCGCGTTACCAACACATTACAAATTGCTTGGTCATTCTTTTCTTGTTTGACAATATTGATGAAGTAGATAAGAATGTCCAAAGGATTATTATGACCATTATTGAAAAATAGTACTGATGTTTTGTTTGTGACACTGATTAATTGTCCATGTTACCTAAAGGCATATATCAGTATTGTGCTTTGACCGAAATACACGTTATCTTTCAGTCCTCTGATAACCTGGAGGGATGTCCAGCATCTCCTAGTGAAAACATCAAGGCAGGCTCACCTGAAGGCTAGTGACTGGAAAACCAATGCGGCTGGATACAAAGGTGACAGTGTAAAAAATTGTCGGATGTGACTGCAGTACCATACCATGGTACTAGACAATTACCATATTTGTGTACATGGTATTTGCATCTTACCTTGTTAAGTAGTTAAGTACCCAAAATCCGTAGTATGCCCAAAATACTATGTCCAAAACATAACGAATGCCACGTTTTAATGAAATGGAACCACAAGGCTTTTTTCCCAAATGCGTGAAAGTTATTTTCTAATCTAAAACTAGTGGTCATTGCATATGTAATTTATAAGTGGGTTGAAATAAACAACTAAATTGTTTCTGTATGTGTGGTTTTTAGTGAGCCATCTGTATGGCTTTGGTTTAGTGGATGCAGAGGCCATGGTGGTGGAAGCCAAGAGGTGGAGAAATGTTCCTCCCCAGCACACGTGCACCAAGACCTCAGACCGCAGAACCCGGTGAGGAGATAATTTCTTTATCTTCTGTTAACTTTTACACTGCCAAATACATCTCACTTTTACTTTATATATACACCCACCCTTCTGTCAAATAATTTTACAAAACTTTATTTAGCTCCATATCATTCCAGACCTATGTAACTTTTTCTACTAAAACACATAATTCCCGATATTTCGTCTTTTGTGTTTCACAGATAAAAAAATATATCAGAAACGGGTTTAGAATTATATGATGGTGAGTAAACGACAACATAACTTATTATAGAGGAATGCTGCTTTAGTTTTACATACTTAAAGTAAAAAGCCAGTTGTGTTCCAACCTGTACTATCCTACTATATAGGTTTGTAAATTGCAAAGCCTTTTTAAAAGATCCAGCTCTTTCATTTGAAAATTGTATTTGATTATAATGGGGATGACTAAAGGCAGTTATTTTCATCAAAAAACCATTGTTGATAACTGGAGCATGTCATTATTGCCTCATATCGCCTCAAAATCCGCTTTCCTTTAGCCCTTAAATACTGTCACGACACTACAATCAGCTGGCGTGTCAAAATGTCTTCTTGTGTTATTGAACACCATGAAATACTGCTTACACATTCAGTGCAAAACTTCATTTCTCAGTTCAAATCCCTGCTGTATAACCAATAAAAGATCTGAATTGCTGACATAATGCAGCCTGCTACCAGCTCAAGGCAGATTTTATGACAAAGTGGCCACATTTTTTGAAATATCTCAATTTGTCTGCATGCTGTGCTGTTTGAAATCGATTCAAAAATGTTTGCATGCATACAGAGGAACAGGATTTCTGTGAAATTTGTGATCCATGTCTGTGCATTGCACTTTGAAGTGTACACTGGTAAGCCTGGCTTACTCTATTTCCACACTATTGTATGACACTGTGCAATATAGACACTGTGGGTAATGTGCAGGTCTATAAGAGAGTAGTATAAGAGAGTAGTAAAAATATTTTAATAGTTTAATGCCTTCCAGAAAATGTTCTTCTTTATATATGTAAATATTAGGGCCGGGACTTACACGCGTTAATTAAGATTAATTAATTACACAAAAAAATAACGCGTTAAACATTTTTAACGCATTTTAATCGCACTTATTTTTGCACCGCGGAACATTTCTAATTGTATGAGTTTCGGCGGACCGATTATACTGGAGCACCAACTAGCGTTCATGACTTCAGACAACAACAAACCACAGTGAACATGAACGAAGAAGCTGATGAGATCACTTTGGTTGGCCCCGTGGATGGGAATTTTTTTTAATAAAAAACAAACGGATGAAAGCGTCGATAAGAGCATGGTTGTGTGTAAGCTATGCAACAAGGAATTCACATATCACCGCAGCACATCGAGCCTCAAATATCATCTCAATGCAAAACATATAGCAGCTAGCGTGGACGTTAGCCCGACTCCGGGTACAACGACTTGGTTGAACAAAAATAAACAATATTTTGTTGCTTAAAGGTGCCATTTGTAATAATTGAGGTAAAAGATTTTTTAAAATTAGGTACACGCATCAAAAGAATGAGAAGAAATAAGGGCAAAGATGTCATTAAAAAAATGACAAGGTATAGTGCTGCAGAAATATCAATCTGAATTAGCATGCTAAATTACTAGCTACAGCCCGACTGGTGTTGTAATACCAGTTTCGACCATGGGAGGCGGTATGCGGGCCACGCACACAACCGCCAGCCAAACTGCAATACACGAATAAGTGGGAGTACAGCCCTCTACTAGTACCGCTGCGTCCAAAAACTAAGGCAGCTGACTTGTTGATTTAAGATTTATGAATGCAGCTCAGAGAAATGCAATTCGGACAGCCATGGATTCGGACATGCCTTGATGCCTTCCTGCCTTGCAATAGGGGTTTCGGACGTATTTCAGTTCAGGGAAGAGAGCGGAAGAATGGCTAAAGCAAGAGACATTTACCACTACCACAAACATTTGCTGCAGGGAACAACGCGCTCGGAATCACAAATAAAATATGATAAATAAAGTAACCGAACCAGAGTAAATACTGGCACTGCTTTTCATCGCTGGAGACAACTAATGAACATGAAAGAAATGAGGTTCGACTCCGAAATGACAACTTTTCTTTTCGATTGGTAAGTAAGATGCTGTTAGTATTTCGCTAGAAGTTCACTTATAATAGGCATTGCCATAACCTATGCTCAGCTTGTACATGAACTACGGCTTTGTGCAGTAAATGTGGCTCCATCTGAAAGCAGCTGATGGCGATTCACTTTTAATCAATAAACCGGCTTCACTGACGAGAAGCGCAATGACTATCGCATGCAAATTATTGCGCATCCTTAGCTGTTAACGTTTAATAGTTAGCTCTACCCACGGATCCGATCCGGTTTTCACCCGTTATCTACCAAGCTGATGCTAAAATGTAACATTAGCTAAGAAGCTTGAAATGTCTTCGATTATAATGAACACCAAATGGACGCACGAAACGTAGCGGAAAACATTGCAATTTTAATGAGACAGAATGTTTTTTTTGTGACTAATGATAACTTAGTTGCTAATGTAAATCAAACTTGATATATGCTGCTGAATTTGCAGCTGCTAAATTAAAATAGACCAACTCACTTTTCTGGAGGTATACTGCCCCCGTCTGTTTGGCGTGTGGAGTATGAATTGATTTTTTTTTGGGCGGACATGTTAAATGGTCCCTTTAAGCTTATGTATTCAGTCATTATTCATGGTATACTAAAAATCCATGTGAAAAAATTACTTCTCAATGTTCTCAGGTCAAATATTTATATGTGATTAATTTCGATTAATTAATTACAAAGCCTATAATTAATTAGATTAATTTTTTAATCGAGTCCCGGCCCTAGTAAATATACAATATATCAAATGAAAGAACAAACTTTCTCCTTTTAACAAACAAAAATGTTTCATCCTATCTTAATGTTTTTCTCTTTTTATCACCTCTCAAATATGGGCAGGTTTAAAAAAAAAAAACTGAATAAAAAGCTAAGATGATTGCATTTTTGTAAAGCATTTTTATTAGAGATCAGGTTCAGAATGATGATCAAAACATACACTGATTATTTACTGCTTTTGGATCTGTAAATGCTATATTGTTTTATAAGGTGGGTAAGAGTGCCACCTAGTGCATAATAGTGGAAATATGGATTTTTCTTTGGGGGGGCCGCAAAGGAATGCGCCGTACACAAGGGGGGCTGCACGCTGAAAAAGTTTGAGAACCACTGGGTTAGGGGTTAGGTACGAAGTCATAGTTTCACATTAACATGCACATTGCGTGCTTTTCCTCACATGAGAGGGGGTTTTGTGGGCTTCCGTTTTAGACTCCTTCTCGCACGCACTTGGACACACTGGTTGTTGTTCCTGCTTCCTGGCACGCATGAAATTTCAGAGCAGACTCGGACTAAGGGCATCAGTTTAAAGAATGATGCGTTCATTGATAGGCAACTATGACAACGGACAAGCCATTATTTAAAAAAAAATATTTCTCTAAATTCTTGGGTACTTTTGGGATAATGCAGGTAAACAACTGATTGAAAATCACACTGTTCAAGTGGTTTTTGGATATATTATTACAAAAATCTTACATATCGTAGCTTTAATAGAGAGAGCTGACAACAAGTCCTGCAGCATTGTTCTGAAACAAAGTTTGATTATTTGACTATTCTGTGTCCTAATTTGAACTGTGGTATCTCCTGTGTCTGTGACTATACTGAACTATTGATTTATGTTAAAAGGGATTTTGGTTCTTTTATTTCTGGCCCCAATGGATGAACTGCCACGGCATTCAAAGGCAGATTGCTGATCTGTTAAAGAGCGTGCAGAAATTACATGACCTTGATTCTTTTTTTATGCTTGTATTATAGGTTTTTTATACTTAGTTATATATCTTAGGAGAGTATTGTCTTTAGTATAGGCGCTATTTATTAGCATGACAAAGAAAACTGTTATTCATAAAGCCAGCAAAGATCTCCTTTTACTGAAACTCTCAGTGACATCATCTACATGATTGTACTGGTGAATCTGATTAGTCCATAAGCATTGCGCCTAAATAAATAACCAAAGAGTTTTGATATTTTTCTAATGTAAAACATGACTCTTCTGTAGTTACATCGTGTACTAAGCCTGGCTGAAAATTAAAAGTTGCGATAACATGGCTGCAGGAGGCGCAATGATATTACGCAGCAGCCAAAAATAGGCCCCTTAGTATCTTTCAATGGCAGGGGACTATTTTCGGGCAATGAGCATATTTTCAAAAAACATGGAGTGTCCCTTTAAGGGGCTATATTGTAGGGATGCACCGAAATGAAAATTTTGGCCAAAACCGAAAAAAAGGAAACCAAGGCCGAAAACCGAAACACCGAAAGAAATGAATACGCCAATTATTAGTACAATTGCAATTATGGCTATCATTGTGTACCAACTTCACTAGGGGTGTGACGGATCACAAAACTCACGGTTCGGATCACATTACAGTTTTTGAGGCACGGATCAGATTATTTTTCAGATCAGCAAAAAGGGGGTTAGAAAAATCTAATAACAAATAAAGAAATTGCAAACGTTTATAAAAAAAGAACAAAGTTGTACATTAATAAGGTCTGAAATTAGCATTAGGTACAGAAATAAAATAAAATTAAAAGAATCATAACACGGTCTTTATTGTATAAATTAAATATGTTATTATTTTTAGAGCTACAGAAGTGATTTTCTCTTTTTCTTGGGTTGTTTGATTAACGTTAATGAGACAGACTTAAGTAGGTTAATTGAGGTTACTATCTTTTTAAGACCAAATAAGCACAGACTGGTTTCTGACTGTAATCTATACATCCACTTAAAGGGGCAATCAGTAGGATCTACCCCCATCTAGTGGTGGAATTGTATTTTGCATTCAAACGAACAGTGCTTACTAGCTCCTCCCCTTTCCAAATGCGTGTTGCAACTACGGTAGCTGTTATGTAATCGCTGATCTCCTTGTCCGTTGCAGCTGGTTCACGTGTTCTGAATGAAAACGCGTTGTGAAAACGCGTTGGCTGTCAGGTATGGCAGAACACGAACCCAATTGCAGACAGTGGTGGTAGAAAATACTTGAATTTATTAAACAAAACAGAAAAACAAAACCCACAAGGGGGCAAAATGAAACAAGCAAGATCAACAATACACTGAATAAACTAAACTAGACTCAAAAACAACACAGAACACTAACTACAAATATACAAGAACTTGACTAGGCATTTTAACCGACACAGTACTCACAGGGAAATTGACAATGGACAAGCAACGAACACCAAACACACTGACATTAAATAGGAGAACTAATGAGGGGAACAGGTGAAAATAATAATGAGGAAAAAACAGAGCAGGAACACCTGTGAGGGAAGCACATGTGAACCTGTGAAACAAACACAAAAACACAGGACAACCAAAGCACTAACAAGACAAAACACATAAATATATTTTATATATCAATATATATACACACAAGAAAACAGTACACTAAATAAACAAGACATAAAAACAAAGACTAGAAAATGCAAGGGAGTGGGGATAAATGATGACACGCAATGACAAGAGAAAACAAGGGAGCGGGGAAAAGTCACAAGACACGGGAAAAACGTGGTCTAATGAGACAACACTAAAACCACGTTCTCCCACACAAAACATTGTACTGTCAGAACCCTGACACACTAGACTAGATATAATAACCAAATAGGACTCCGGCAGGGTCCTAACAGTACCCTCCCCTCAAGGGACGCCACCTGGCGGCCCTCAAGGAGAGACACAGGTCAAGACAGACTGGACAGAAGACAAAACCCATGAAAACATGACAAACACCAATAAAGGAAGACAAGACAGAACAACTAGAGGGTTAGGGTGAGACAATAAAAACAATAAACAAGGGAGGGGGGGCGGGGGAATAACAAAGTTAATAGGTGGTGGTCCAGACTGGGTGGGAGGGGGAGGGGCGTGAGTCCTTGATCCCCGGGGTATGGCCGAGGATGGAGTCCTGGCTGACTTGACGGGTTTCCTGTGGGTAACTCTGGGAGAGGTGGGTCCAGAAGGGTAAAACTGTGGCAGTGCTGGGGCAAGGATAACAGGGGGTGCTGCAGTGGGCTGGGAAGCCGCAACAAGAGGCACTGCAGGCAGCGAGACCACAACAGGAGGCGAGACAGGGGGCGCTGTTGCTGGAAGCGGAGGCGATACAGGAGCCAAGACAGGGGGCGCTGCGGCCAGCAGCAGAGACGAGACAGGGACCACGACAGGGGGCGCTGCGGCCGGCAGCGGGGACGAGACAGGGACCACGACAGGGGGCGCTACGGCCGGCAACGGAGATGAGACAGGGACCATGACAGGGGGCGCTGCGGCCGGCAACGGAGACGAGACAGGGACGATGACAGGGGGCGCTGTGGCCGGCAGCGGAGACCAGACAGGGGAGGCTGCAGCCGGCTGGAGACCCGAGGACCCCTTCTTCCTCTTCTTCTTCTTTGGCCGGGGTGCAGAGAGAGTAGGAAGAGAGGGAGGCACTGTGAAGGGCGTGACACTCTCAGAGGAGGACCCCCCGGACGTAGACTCCCAGGAGATCCTCCTCTCTCGCTTTCCACGGAGGCTGACAGGTGGGGAGGAGCTCTCTGGGTTCTGAGAGGTGGGTGTTGGTTCGCCCAGAGTCATTACTCCCACGACACGGCCCTCCGGGATAGTTGGCAAAGAGTCTGGGGATGCGGCCTCGGCTGAGACCCTGGGCTTAGGTCGGTTCATAACATAGTTCATCATGTCTACTAAGCCCAGGGGTCT
Source organism: Paramisgurnus dabryanus (assembly GCF_030506205.2). Lineage (NCBI taxonomy): Eukaryota > Metazoa > Chordata > Actinopteri > Cypriniformes > Cobitidae > Paramisgurnus > Paramisgurnus dabryanus. The sequence continues at coordinate 9,778,594 of NC_133338.1, read as the reverse complement.
CAGCATACTAACCTCGCTCGGTTTGAGGGGCTCATCAAGGCAACTATTAAAAATGGTCTTCAGTTCTGCCTCATTAAAGTCAGTGCTCCCCATTGCCCACAAAAACTCCTCAACAAAAACGTTGCTGCTCCTTCCCCTTTGGCGACAGCTAAACAAAGAATGAGCCCAACGGGCTCTGTCTGCTGGGTTCTGGTTTGGCTTGTCCATCTGTCAGGTATGGCAGAACACGAACCCAATTGCAGACAGTGGTGGTAGAAAATACTTGAATTTATTAAACAAAACAGAAAAACAAAACCCACAAGGGGGCAAAATGAAACAAGCAAGATCAACAATACACTGAATAAACTAAACTAGACTCAAAAACAACACAGAACACTAACTACAAATATACAAGAACTTGACTAGGCATTTTAACCGACACAGTACTCACAGGGAAATTGACAATGGACAAGCAACGAACACCAAACACACTGACATTAAATAGGAGAACTAATGAGGGGAACAGGTGAAAATAATAATGAGGAAAAAACAGAGCAGGAACACCTGTGAGGGAAGCACATGTGAACCTGTGAAACAAACACAAAAACACAGGACAACCAAAGCACTAACAAGACAAAACACATAAATATATTTTATATATCAATATATATACACACAAGAAAACAGTACACTAAATAAACAAGACATAAAAACAAAGACTAGAAAATGCAAGGGAGTGGGGATAAATGATGACACGCAATGACAAGAGAAAACAAGGGAGCGGGGAAAAGTCACAAGACACGGGAAAAACGTGGTCTAATGAGACAACACTAAAACCACGTTCTCCCACACAAAACATTGTACTGTCAGAACCCTGACACACTAGACTAGATATAATAACCAAATAGGACTCCGGCAGGGTCCTAACATTGGTAGGCACGTGCTTTTTGTCCCTCTCTGCTATTATAGTCTATCAATACGGCGGAACGATATGGAAGCCTCCTTGGACTAACCCGTTCAATGTAAGTAAAGAGAAGAAATTCTAACCTTACAAAGAAAAGTCAGATCACTGGCAGAGGTCATTTGACACCAACAAGGACATATTTATGCATAAAGACATTGATTTTGATTAATAAAACACTTATAATCCTTCTTATATGTGACCCGTCACGGAAACCAGGGACTCAAGTCGGCAGCACAAGTTTCGAGAAAATGAGAAACAAAGTTTTTTTTTCGAAATTTGTGATTTTCGTTTTATTGCAGAAACTGTTAGTTGAGATCACGAAGAAGCCTCTCCATGTTTGAGATAGCAGTTTTTGTATATTTAAAAGCGTACATTTTGCGGTTGAAATAGGCTTGTTTTTCCGGAGATTCTAGCGTGCAGCGGGGGGCGTCATTGTCTGTGTGTATATTTACATACTGTATAAGCTTTTGTTTTCGCCTCCGCCCCCAAAGGGAACAGCGTGACTACTAAATAAGGATAGTTCGCCCAAAAATGAAAATAATGTAATTAATGACTCACCCTTATGTCGTTCTAAACTCGGAAGACCTCCGTTCATCTTCGGAACACAGTTTAAGATGTTTTATCGTTAGATTTAGTCCGAGAGCTTTCCCCTTCATTGAAAATCTATGTATGGTTTCCATGTCCAGAAAGTTAATAAAAACATCATCAAAGTAGTCCATGTGACATCAGTGGGTCAGTAAGATTGTGTTGATGCATCGAAAATACAGTTTGGTCCAAAAATAGCAGAATTACGACTTTATTCAGCATTGTCTTCTCTTCCGGCTCGAGCGTGAAGTCACGTGACTGTAGTGACGCGCTGCCCTGTTCCTCAGACATGTTTGCTAAGTTTTTTTTTTTTTTTCAAACTTATAGCCTGCGTCTCCCCAGACTGTAAAGCTCGGGCGCACAAAACAAAAGAAAAATAAAAGAAGCTGGGGCGGAACAAATAACAGTCAGCCGCATCGTACGTCAGCCGCGTCACTGACTTTATGCGGCGCCGCAGTCGGATGACGTCAAAGTACCGCGAGAGCTCTTCAAGAAATCTTACGGAGTAGTTTAATTTCGACTCGCTCTCGCGGTACTTTGACGTCATCTGTATGTCAGTTCTTGCAGCGCAGCATGAGTCCAAACACACAGAAGTTACACAGGGGCTGTTTACACTTGGTATTAAGATGTGTTTTCATCGATCGGATCACAAGTGGACGAGAGAGACACATTGCGTTTACACCTGGTATTTAAATCCGTCTCTTTTGTCCACTTTCGACCGCATCTGTCCTGAATACTGTGAGGGGGTGGTCTGTGAGACGGTGGGCGAGTCTCTCTGCTGTCATTCAAACGCGAGCGGGAGTAATTATGAGTTTATATGGACGCAAACTTATATTATGTCGGAGCCCGCTGCTTGTTTAGCAAGTATACATGCTGCACAGTGTTTTGTACGTTTATTTGTTGGAGCTTTCTCTGAATTTTCAGCGCAATTGATGAAATAGGATCGCGCAACTTTCACGCTTTCAAAACGAAACTACGGAGAATACCCCGCAGTAGTTTTATCAATGAAAGGCTAAAAATAGCACTGTTCACCGTATGTTCACGGCAGAAGTAAAAAAAGACGTAAAATTAGTGTTTAATACCTCAGATTAGATAAATGGGCGGAGAGAAGGCGGTCGCATGTGGCTGTTCGAACGCATTCAACCACATTGCGTTCCGCAACTCCAAAGCGATCCGATCGAAAGTGGTTTCGACTACCTCTGAATGTGGTTGAAAGTGGTCGAAAGTGGACGCGTTCAAAACGTTTTGAACACCGTTTACACCTGGCATTAACGTCGTCCACTTGTGATCTGATCGACGAAAACGCATGTTAATGCCAAGTGTAAACAGCCTCACAGATATAGTTGTATTCTTCATATAATTGGCTACATGTTTTGTCTATCAATATTTTCCATGAAGTCATTGGCTGATGGAGGAACGAGCGAGCCATTGGTAACCTCTCTAAAGGATGTCACGTTTTCGACGGCGCTGTTTGGATGATCTATTATACTACTTCCCTATTTTAAATACAAACTTTGAAGGCGGGTTCATGTGTTTAACGGAGTGTAAGCTCATATACCCTTACAGGTTACGATTTAAATAGTCTTCAGATTATATATTATATTGTATTACCAGATATTCATGCGAAATCTGATGTAACCAATCTATATTTCACGGATTATACGCATTTGTGGACAAATATGGTCATTGGATAATCTGAAACAGACTGGATTCGACTTGTGATCCCCACAAAGGTAAAAGAGTCATGTTTATTTTTGCGGGTTGTCATTTGATCATAAAATACTACATATGATGCTAGAACATCTGAAAAAGGGTTTTACAGGGGGCATGGCTTAGCTAAATGAGATGTAAATGAGCCCTATTGTCTCCCCCAGCTGAAAAGAAGAGTCCCTTTCGTCTCGATTTTCTCGGTTTGAGTATTTCTGAGTTCCTATATTCAAATGGCCACAACTTCTCCAAATCTTATCAGATTTCCATGTGTTACACATCGTTGGAAAGCTTAGAAACTGCACTTTCAGAATCTGTGAATAACTCAAAATGCCCAGATCCGACTTGTGTCCCTACTTTCCGTGACTGGTCACATATAAAGGGGCACCTTTAAGGCATAAACAAATGTGTTTATAAGAAAAGGAATAATGTGGAGATAATTGTGTTTATATGTGCCTGTCAATAAGAGAAAGATGTTTGCTTGTTTTTTGAAACGGGTCTCTCTCGTATGTGCACTGTTGAGGGCACTTAAACGCGCGCGCACACAGAGACCGAGGGCGAATCCCAAACAGCACAGCATAAACTCCAAATAAAAACGCTCCAAATAAAAACGTTACATTGTTTTTCATTGCTTTATTCGCCAAATGTATGTTAATGGACTACTGTATGAGAGACATTTGCGTGCATTGAGTTCTGATCTTTGAAGGGCATACTGTGATGATCACGTCTGGACCTGACACATTCAACCGCATGTGGCTCTGTGCTGCTCACTTTAGCGCCTTTTTGCGGTTAAATATATCCACACCGCAGACATGCTGCTTCAGACAAGCATGTGCAGGTTGCGGTCTCTGTTTGCGTCATCACAAAATTTTGGCTGTATTGTTTTGGTGATAAAAGTCTTTTGGACGAAAAACGAAAATTATTTTTTAGGCCATCCCTAATAGTTATAATAGGATCCCCTTTTGACATCACAAGGGAAGCCAAATTTCAATGACCTCATTTTTCAAATGCTTGCAGAGAATGGTTTAGCAAAAGTTTAAGTTACTGGGTTGTTCTTTTTTCACATTTTCTTGAACCCCATTCACACAGACCTTTGGTCCCAGAAAATACCCGTAAAATTGCTAGACAAGCGTCTGTGTGAACACAAACTCGTCCCGTTAATCTTCTGGGATTGTTGCTGGAAAGAGGACCTAGTCAGATACACGGATAACCCTCTGTGTGAACAAGAAGCCGCAAGAATGCGGTAATGGGCATGTCGTAGTGAGGACGCGCACGTCATCACAACATAAGTTATGGTTCAGCTCCTTACATTGAGAGATAACATGCATATAAACATTCACCACGAGAAATGTTGCAAACTAGATTGAAGCAGTTATCAGGAAATTATAAATGAGACGCATAAACAATGACGCACGTGCCGTAGTGAGGATGAGCGTGTCGTGGCAACATGAAGTTGGTTCAACTCTTTAAAATAAGGAATTAACAACATTCACGACGAGAAATGTCAGCAAACTGGACTGAAGCAGATATCAGATAAGTTAGCTCCTCACTTACTGCGTTGAAACGGAGATCATTCAGCAGCATAAAAGAATATCGCGTCACATGCTCATTTGAGCTATAATAAACGAAAATACCCGCGCATCATCCCAACAAGATATATCGTTCAGCTCCTCAAAATGCGGGTTTTAAATGCATATAAACAATCACGATGAGAAATTTCTGAAAACTGTATTAAAGCAGAGATCAGGGAGCTCGTCAAATATCCACTCTGAAGCTGAGATCATTCACCAGCATAGAACTGTGTGTTCACACGCTCCTTTGTAGTCTTATTATAAACAAAAATGCACGCGAGTTGTTTCTGGAGAGAGGAATAATAAATACTTTGCAAACTTCAGACGCTGCGTAGAAGAGAGGGCGGGACTTTCAACAGGTCACGTGTCTTTCCGGGACCATCAGATGCCGTGTAATCTTGGCAGTGTGAATGAACAAAAACTCTTAACTATTCTGGAAAAATCCAGGATGCCTGTCCCGTGTATTTTACGGAATGTCTGTGTGAAAAGGGCTTTGGTTTCATGATATGCCCCCTTTAAAAGAACTTTTGCGCTTTCTTTTTGGTGATAGACCAGCAGGGCTTGGTATCTTTTGATAATATACCATCTCATAACCATTGCCCATAACTATGCCCAAAAATGCATTTTAAATTTAAAAATGGGTTTAAAGATTTGATTATAGTACATAAAAAACATCAGTCAGCAGAAGTTCTTGGGTCAGCATCCTTGTTCCCGAACAAGTATGCAGTATTAAAAATGCCAAAAACAGACATGCTCTCAGTAGCTACTAATGTTTTGAAACATGTTGCATTTTTTGCGTGCATGTACAAATACACAACAGATCTATTTCTGTAGCTGTGCTTTTTGCGGTTCATGCTTGTGCACTGTGTCATTAACATTTTCTGCCCTTGGTCAAGGACACCATGTGGCTTTTTGTCCCGATTGTCCATGCCCACATAATTTACAATGCATGTTAATAAAGTTAGTTGTCAAAACAAAGCAGCAGATATTGATTGCCTCTTGGCTCTGTGTCTGTGCCAGCTGTGATGAAAATGCACCTCCCAACGAAGAGAATTTAGACACTGCCAAGTGTCCCTAATAGTTGGGCAGGCAGGAATGTTTTATTGCCTCCTAGGTATGGCATAGTGGTTTATTTCTCTGAATGATAAACAGGAGGTTGTTGGTTGATATCTTAGGAATTGCACTACTGCTAGTTTATCATGATACAAAAAATGTATTTACAGCATTTTGTACTGTACATATAAATACACAATATAAATAAAGTTCAGCTCAAAGTTACACCTGGACATGGAATATGCTGTGTAAAATTAGCACTGTCCTAATTTTACTGTATTGTTGGCTAAAGTAAATAAGGTAGAGTATCATGTGGTTGTAGCATTTCTGAACTGCCCGACAGTTCTTGGCTCTTTCATCTCATCTCCCCTGTTTTAGGGTTGATGGATGCGCTTAAAGGAATAAAAACAAATACAAGAAACCTAAAGTGTTTTTTCTACAGCAATGGAGCATGTGCCATTACCAGCTGGCTCAAACTTTTCCTACCTTTTGTTTTTCTTTCAAATCATAACATCTTTCATTAGAACACTGCTACAAACCATCAAGAGTCTGTCTGTAGTTTTGGCTGCGAGCGTGGCTGCAGTTGCCAATGATATTGATCATAGATTTTGTTTTATTTATAGCATATAATGCTATAAAAAGATGGAGCTGCCATCTTTTGATTTACAATCCTATTCCTTTGGCTCTTTGAAGTGAAAAATGTAATGTGTGTAGGGCTATACTGTAAACAATGGCTTTTTGATGATTCGATGCATGGCTTGCACTTTTCTCAAAGTTGTTTTGTCAAATTAGTCATTCCTTTATGCTTCTCTATTATTACTGTAGGCCATAGTTATACAATTTAGTATCAAAAAGTTTTCTGAACATATTCTTGTCAAAATATTGTCATGTGGTGCATTTAATTAAAAATTGCATGGAAATTCGGTGAGCACAGCCAATCAGATGAAGGCTGGCAGTTCATTCCAACAGAGAGGGACTGAATGGGATCGATTTGGTGCCTCACTGTGGGCATTGCTGATTTGCTGATAGTACCGCAGATGGACAGAGGGAATATAAACCTTTAGGACTGAGTTAAGGTATGGGGGTGCAGATCTAGTTATAGATTTGATAACCAGTATTAGAGAGATAAATTTGATTTATGTGGCTGCCAGGAGCTGGTGGAGTGATATCAGGAGGGGTGTGAAGGACAAGGGGATGTTTCAAAAACATGGGAACCGTCTTCAAAAATGTCCTTTTTTTAGGACAACAAAATGCCATTGTTGTGTAAATGAACATCCAAAATGTATAAAAACATTTCCAGTTTTGGACAAACATATACATGTGTTGGTACTAGGGGTGTGACGGTCATTATATAACCGTGAGGCAGACGGTTATAGTTGAACACCGTCATAAGAACTTTATAACCGCCAAAACCGTGTTATTAAAATATTTTAAAAAATTATCATAAAGAATTTTTAAAAACTAATTAAAAACAGACACTGACAACGCGCTGACATACAGTACAGACAGACCAGTTTACTTTTAAGTTACTTTTGAGATTAAACATTATACAAAGTCTCACCTTTCAAATCATCTCTTCCTACTTGTTAATTTATAGCATCAAATACACATGAATGATCATAAGAAGGAATGTTGTTTTAACAGCGGAAAGGCGTCAGTACACTCCGCTTTTCAAATTAAAATCCTGTTAATCTACTAACTCTCCTGAAAGCACATTCACTGTTAGTTGTCTTGCTGTTAATTATAAATAAACGTAGCGTAAGTGGCTAATCAGTGTCTAGTTTATTCAAACGGCAGTTTCACATCGCAAGCGTGAGCAATGAAGCAGCGCGTCTGCGGAGAGCGTTTGCTTTGCGTGGCCATTGTGCTTTGACACCGGCTGCGTTTGCAGCACATACTGTGCAGTTTAATAACAGTAAAACAATCCCAAGTGACCCAACCCCCTGACGGTTATGTTACGAGCAGTCACATTTGACTCACGTCATAACCGTCATCACCAATTCTGAAACCGGCACATCCCTAGTTGGTACTATTGACACACAACTTATGGCTGTTTATACCTGGTATTAAGATGCTTTTTTGTCAGTCGAATCACAAGTAAACGAGGTAGACACATTCACGTTTACACCTGGTATTTTGATCCGCCGATTTTGACCACTTCTGTTCTGAATACTTTAAAGCAGTGGTCCTCAAACTTTTTCAGCGTGCCCCCCCCCAATGTGTATTTCACATTCCTTAGCGGCCCCCCAAAAGAAAATTTATGACAAAAATTTTCTAAAACTCAACTTTTAATTAAGCAAAACATATTGAATGATACAAAGTAGTTCTGTTGGTTAGTATCCTTATTTTTTTTTAGGTTTAATTGCACAGAATGTATGATAATTTTTTTTATTTTTATAAAATGTCATAAAACTGGGGCCCCCCTGGCACCTTCTCGTGGCCCCCAGTTTGAGAACCACTGCTTTAAAGGGATGGTCTGAGCAAGTTCCTCTACTTTCGTTTAAACGGGAGCAGGAGAAATTGCAAGTTTAAATTTTTGCAAAAACTAATTTTGTCAGATTTCTCTACGTGTGTTGCAGGTAAACATGCTGCATGAGTTTTTTTTACATTGTTAATGTAAGCGTTTTCTCTGATATTTCAGAGCAATCAATAAAATAAGCTCGTGCAACTTTCACACGCTCGCAAAATGAAACAAAGATAAAAGAGGCACAGAGCAGCCACTTCAGTTTTATCAATGAAAGCTTAAAGATCACGCTGAATACTGTTGGTTCGTGCTAGAATTTATGTCCAATGTAAAAACATTCATTTCAGGCAGATAAAATGTCCTTGTGGCAATTACACCTAGTTAAGACAAAAAAACGTACATTGTAGGACACAGTTTTAATACTAGGTAATACTTAGAAAAGTAACACTGCACTCACGATCAATAAGGTGCCAGACAAAAAAGTAGTCAATGAAAATAAAGACGTCTGCACACTTAAATCCTTTTAGCGGCAGGTTTTAATAACCTTTCCAAGCTTTTGGTCAAAAGACCATCTTCAGGGTATACAAACAACAAATGCGGCACATCGATTAACTATGTTCAGATACATCAAGACAATCAACAATGATTGCCGCACCTGTGAAAGTCATGTGGGAGAGTTGTAGTCCAATATTGGGAGTTGTAGTTTTTACTTCTATAATCAACACCACAATTTCCCCATAGTGAGAAAGACATCAATTCACAAAAAACAAGAAGAAACACATATACAGAAAAATATATAAATACATACATACTCAATAAGTACAAGAAAACGTCACAAACATCAGTAACAACCTTCATAAATTGCAGTATTCAAGACTCAGACAGGTTTTATATACAACTTCAACTATAACATAACGCTCATATCAAAATCCACATTTAAACCTTTGGGATGTAAGGTGTCCAGCGTATGAATCCAGTACAATTCCCTTTGACATAACACTTTATCAATGTTGCCACCTCTAGGTAATTTAATCTGTTCAATTCCCTGGAAACGTAAAGAAGAAACTGCATGAGCATACTCAGTGAAATGAAAGGCCACAGGGTAATTAGGATCAGCATGTCTGATAGAACTTTTATGTTCACTAATTCTCTGTTTTAAACACCGTGTGGTCTTTCCCACATATACCATGTCACAAGGGCATTTTAAAATGTAGATAACATTTTTAGTTTTACATGTGATAATACACATAAGACCTGTAATTTTAAACACCCTAGATCCGGCAAGAGTTTTGGAGTTAAGGGCATCATTGCATTGAGCACAATTACCAAATGGATAGTTCCCATCTATAAGAGGTGCTAAAAGTGTTTGGGAAGGAGCTGATCTCATACATGCTCTAACGAGCTTGTTAGGGCCCCGTCTAGATACAAATAGAGGTGGATCCTTAAACTTGTCCTGAAGAGAATCATCATCAGCTATAAGGTGCCAGTACTTCACAATAGTGTTTTTAATGATAAAAGATCTAGGGGTATAAATTGTAATGCAAGACACAGATTATTTGTTTTCCCTTTTAACACGCTTCTTTAGAAGTTGTGGACGTGGTGTCAGGAGGGCAATATTATAAGCCTCTTCAATACTCTAAGAATATCCCCTAAAAATCTAAAAATATCTAAAAATCTTTGTTTCATATCTATAGCATTTTCTTTGATCTCTTCAATCGAATGACAAATCCGTCTCAATCTATAGAATTGGCTCTTAGGTAAACCATTTTTTAAGTTGTAAGGGTGTGAGCTACTAGCCAAAAGGAATGAATTTCGGTCAGTCTCTTTTCGATAAAGAGTTGTAGTCAATCTCCCATTTTCCAGTTTAATCCACATGTCTAAAAAAATGCAGTGCTGGGCAAGCTACTTGGAAAATTTAGTGAGCTAAGCTACCAGTTACTTCACATTAAATGAAGCTTCACTACACTGAAGCTACCCCCCTGGGAAATGTAGCAAGCTAAGCTACATCAATAGTTGCTTGCTACATCCAAGCTACTTTTTTATTTTTAACCAGTTTTATTATGTAATTATTTATTCTCTTTCAATTTAGCATTTTGGTAATTATAGGCAATACAAGCATAATGTAGGCCTAGGTACATCACATTTTGGGTCTGTTTGCTGGACTTATCCTACTCCCAGAATAAAATGCATGTTTGAGCTGCCTTTATTCAAAAACACCTTGCCCTGACATATCTTAACACAAGGGTCTCCAACGTGGGCCCGCAGGCAGCAGGTAGCCTGCACAGAGTCTGTGAGGTGCCCGCCAAAGCACATTCTGTTAATAGTTTCAATTGTAATATTTATTACATGTTTTTATAGTAGCTTGGTTTGGTGACATAACCCAGTCAGAGGTAGAGCACGAGTCTTCGCAGAATGCGAGTGGGGTTACACTTTATTTTGATAGTCCACTTTAGACATTCTACCAGTGGGGAACCTTCAGGGCCTTCTACGCCTTCAGAGAAGGCCTAAAAAAATTTATAAAAAGATTTTTTATAATAATAATACAAATAAATAATATAGTATTCAATAAAAATGTTTTTACATTTTTAAATTTCTATTTAATTCAATTTAATACAATACATGTAATATATTTTCTCTCATCTGTGTTCTAACGTAAAGCTTACTGTCAGGTTCATGTCATGAAAACATCTTATCCAATCAGAATCGTCTGTCTCTATTAAGGCCCGGTTATCTGGCTCATTCATTGGTTAGGACTTCATGAATCCCAGGGAAGGCCAAGCTATGTGTTTTTGTGTGGAGAGTGACGGGCAAATCGACCAATCACGTTTTGATTTCAAGTGGGCGGGTAAAAAACAAAGCATTGTAAGCCTTCATGAAGTCCTAAGCATGCAACAAACTGGATGCGAGCTGCCGTAAAACACCAAAGACGAAGATCATAGACCGTTAATATTAAAACAGTCTAATGGCCCGAATCTCTGCGGTGAGAGTGGTTGAGGTGCTATATTTCCCCTTATGAAAAAGACTAACAAGGTATCCTACAGCTAAATATATATTTCCAAAAAATAAAAAATAAATTAAAGAACATAATTTAAGCTTGTTAAATGCAAATTAACAGAGCCCCTGTCATTACAGAGCAGCAGAGTCTGTATTTGTGTTTATCAGTTAGATTAAAGTAATTTTAAACTTTAAAACTGCATTTAAAGGCAGACAATGTCCATTCTATAATTCAACTTTGCGTGCTCAGAATTTTTACACGTTCACTGTATGATTTAACGAAATACGAATAGCCTAGTATTATGGATGGAGAGGCATTTGCACTTCATTGCATATTTTGAAGGCCCAGCTGAAGTACCCACGGTTCGCCACTGCATTCTACTAACTATAAATAACTTTGCAACTACATGTTAACTAACTTTCAATAATTTGCAACTATACGTCAACTAACTGTCATTAGTGTATTAGTAGACTGTAAGGGTTGGGGTTAGGGAAGAGGTTTGGGTTTGTGGAATAAGTTGACATGCACCTACAATGATACTTATAGACAGTTGAATGTCTGTTGAGATATCAAAACAATAAAGTGTTAGTAGATATTAAGCAGACAGTCTACTAATTCTCTAAAGATTGGTAGTTGATAAGTAGTTGCAAAGTTACTAATAGTTAGTAAAATGTCTAAAGTGGACTATCGAAATAAAGTGTTGGTAATGTTTTGTATGAATGAAGGCTGCACAACTCGAAAATATGGAACAAACGACGTCCTGTGTCGATTCAAATGACGCGCTTATTCTCAAATTCAGGATGACTTCAGAAATTTTTGGAAAATTGTAGCTTGTGTGGAAGCTACCTCCCTACTTGGTCAAAAAAAGAGCTTAGCTACTGAAAAGCTATTTGATTTAGAAAGCAGCTAAGCTACCGCCAAGCTACTGAAAAGTTAAACTACTAGCTTCGCTACTTGTAGTAAAGCTACTGCCCAGCACTGAAAAAATTTACACGTTTGGAGTCAAATTCCATAGTAAATTTAAGATCTGGACTCATCCCATTCAGGTGAGAGGTAAATTCGTTCAACTCAACATGAGACCCTTTGAAAACACATAGGACATCATCTAAATATCTAAAGTATCTGATGATTTTACTGACAGAGGGGTTTCTATCCTCATTAAAAATGAACTGTTGTTCAAAAAATCCAACATACAGGTTAGCATAGCTGGGTGCAAAAGTACTCCCCATACTAGTACCTTTAACTTGGAGATAATATTCTCCCTGATGGAAGGCAAATAAATTTTATCTGAGGATTAGCGCAGCCAAATCACAGATAAAAGTGTTAGGAGGATTTGTGTCCTCTAAACGATACTGTAAATAGTACTCAAGAGCTGTAATACCTCGTTCATGAGAAAAATTGGTGTACAGGCTTTCTACATCAAACGTAGCTAGGATAGTATTAGAAGGGAGATCCCGGAGTTCAGAGATTTTATTTATCGCATCCGTGGAATCTTGTACATAAGCAGGTAAATTCTTCACAAAAGGTTTAATGAAATAATCCACAAAGTTTGATAATGGCTCCAGTAATGATGACTCATTACTCGCCACTATGGGTCTACCCTTAGGTTTGATAAAGCTTTTGTGTATTTTAGGAAGCATATAGAATACTGGAATAACCGGATGTTGTCTATTGAGGTAACTAAATTCCTCTTTGGTTATCCAATTTAATTCTAAAGCCTGTGTCGTCAGTTCCCCAATTGTTTTTTGAAAATCAACAGTGGGATCACCCTTAAGTTTCCTTTAAAATGTTTCATCATTCAATTGATGATATGCTTCTGTAACATAATCAGTTGTATTAAGGATAACAATAGCTCCTCCCTTATCTGCAGGTTTAATAATAATATCAGTATCTTTAGCCAGTTCCTGAATGGCATTTCTTTCATCCTGACATTAATTTAACTGATGGGAGTAAGGCATTGTCTGTAACTTCTCAAAGATCTCTTGTTCAACAACCCTACAAAATGTATCGATAGAAGGATGGTTAACATGGGGTACAAAATACTTTTAGGTTTAAAATTAGGTTTAGTTAGACTCTGATTTTCATTCATAGTCCCAAAAATATGTCTCAATTTTATCCTTCTTAAGAAAAGGAACAGATCAGTCTTAATCTCAAGACAGTTTGTATGGTTTGTTGGAGCAAAACTTAATCCCTTACTTATGGCCGCGAAATGTTGAGGAGTAAGTACCTTGTCGGAGAGGTTCACGACCGGACTCTGGCCTGTTGGCGTGTCACTGGTCCCATCTCCGATCCGTTTCTCTTGTCCTCTCCTCGTCTTCCTTGGTTTCCTATTTAGTTTTTCCGTGATTTTCTCCCCTTGCTCCAAAGATCGTTTTTTGAAAACTGACGTGTTTGGGAGCGATGAACGCTACGGGAGGAATCGGAGTCACTGGGAAAGTCACTATCCGATGTAAAGCCAAACTGTTGTCTATGATGTCCTCTCGCTGAATCTTGTGTGGTCTGGTAATTGTGCTCAATGCAATAATACCCATAAGACTTGTAATTTTAAACACCCTGGATCCGGCAAAAGTTATGGAGTTAAGGGCATCATCACATGTAAAAATAAAAATGTTATCTACATTTTAAAATGCCCTTGTGACATGGTATATGTGGGAAAGACCACACGGTGTATAAAACAGAGAATTAGTGAACATAAAAGTTCTATCAGACGTGCTGATCCTAATTACCCTGTGGCCTGTCATTTCACTGAGTATGCTCATGCAGTTTCTTCTTTACGTTTCCAGGGAATTGAACAGATTAAATTACCTAGAGGTGGCAACATTGATAAAGTGTTATGTCAAAGGGAATTGTACTGGATTCATACGCTGGACACCTTACATCCAAAAGGTTTAAATGTTTTTGATTTTGATATGAGCGTTATGTTATAGTTGAAGTTGTATATAAAACCTTGAGTCTTGAATACTGCAATTTATGAAGGTTGTTACTGATGTTTGTGCAGTTTTCTTGTACTTATTGAGTGTGTATGTATTTATATATTTTTCTGTATATATGTTTCTTTCTTGTTTTTTGTGAATTGATGTCTTTCTCACTATGGGGAGATTGTGGTGTTGATTATAGAAGTAAAAACTACAACTCCCAATATTGGACTACAACTCTCCCACATGACTTTCACAGGTGCGGCAATCCTTGTTGATTGTCTTGATGTATCTGAACATAGTTAAGTGATGTGCCGCATTTGTTGTTTGTATACCCTGAAGATGGTCTTTTGACCGAAAGCTTGGAAAGGTTATTAAAACCTGCTGCTAAAAGGATTTAAGTGTGCAGACGTCTTTATTTTCAATACTAGGTAATACCAAATTCAGGGTCGTGCATTATTCAGGATTGATTTCAGAAAGTGAATGGAAAGAATTGTTTAAATTCATAATGTAATGTTTACAGGCAAAGCGGGACAATGTTAAAATTGTTTTGATTACGAGTCATTATAATTTAAACTACAATCTGCTAACTTCAGGGAATAGTCAATTCAAAGGTATGACTCGTTTTCACAGCCAGTTCTCAAATGAAAATTTTTTCCCAAACATGGTTCATTTTAATTTTAGATTTCCTTAGATGGCCCTTTTCATTTAAATGGCCATCTAGCCTTTGTAAATGAGTCAAAATGGTTGTTCTCCACAGATGGTTTTTCCCACTACCAGGTTTTTAGCTGAGGGTTTCTAATTAAAGGGAGCAGCGTTCCATTTTAGGCATGTTTTCGATAAATGTCAATCACAAAATTGAAACAGGGCACGTGTGCAATCTCAGAAACCCCTCAACATATTTCTGGATGATGCCTGCACTGAACGTGTGGTACACAATAGCTCAAAGCACAAGTGACTCATTTTGCTGCCATCTGTGCAGTGTTGTTTATCAGCAGAGCCATAAAGGAGTCCTGTCAGTATTATAAAGCCATTGAAATAGTGTTGCATCAAATAAGTCTTTAATATACAAAATAACCCCCAGAGACTGTCCAAACAGATGATTCTGCAGTTTAATGATCCACCGAAACATGACATTTTAGAAGAGTAAATATGATTATGTTTCTGTTTTTTCAGACCAATAAGGAAAAGGTTATATGTAAAAAAGCAGACACTCCATTGTTATTCTCTGTTGACAAATCCTATGCTTGTAAACTCAACAATCTTTCTGTCTGTTTGTGTTCATTTTCATCATTGGAAATGTTCGTTCACGGGAAGAGAACTTCAGAAAACCATGGAGTTGGAAAATTTGGAAAAAGTAGGAAATTTGTTTCTTTGTAATGGGGTTTTCCATTGGATAGTACAGACTGGTTGTAGGTATTAAGCGAGCCGCACTAAAACAGCGGTCTGACCGTTCTGACTGGTGATCACGTGGTGCTCGCAATGACAGTTGGGTCGATCTCCACTTCCTGTGAAGTTATGTATCGATGTTCCCTGATTTCCTATTCCGTGCACAGTGCCCTTCGAACTGGACATGTTTGCTCCCTTCGGATTGGAATCTCACTTAAGATGACAGAATACCCTGTGAAGTCCACTTCGCAGTCCACTTACGTTCGAATGGAACGCACCTTACAGTATGTGTACCACTGCAGATCACTGATTGGTCACAGTGAATTGTCACTACCAGCGACATTGTTAAATGCAAGATTAGCTTACCCTTGTGCGCCGTCAATAAACCAAGTGATGTCATCATCTACACTTTGTTGTAGAATTTCCCAAACTTGAAAAACATCCACATGCAGAAAATCAAGATCACCATTCCATCTATATTCTTGGTTTTTGTATCATGCTTACGATGATGCCAATGCAGTACAGGCTGCGCAACTGTTATGATAGTTCAGTAATCCCAACCACTCTAAAGCTGCAGTAACTGCATTGGTAAAGCAAACATAGCTAAATTACAGTGAGCCGAGCCACATGGTGCTAAGCCACGTCATACCACATAATGATATGTGTCAACACTTTACATTTCTGGTTGCCTTAATTTGAAGTATAATCTGTATTAATACTAAATAATACTAATACAAATTTTACGTATTAACCTATAAAGTTAAAATAACTTAAGCTCTTCAGTGTGGAAATGTTTCTCCAAGAATGGCTCTGGTTAGATTACGTTCTTCTGGCAATGTTCTCCTCTTCTCAGCGACTTAAAAAAAAGTATTTCTTTTGCGTCCTCCTTCGGGTTTCTTCTCTTCCATGGTACCAATTCAAGGAGGAAAGCAGGAGCAACAATGAAAACAAACTGTAACTAACGACAGAGTTTCATGCGCTATGTTCATGCGTCGCCTGTGTAAAGTTGCTGGAGCACACACGTCTCTAACAAGGAACATAATGGAAGTGATTGACAAGCCAGAGGGCCAATCATTTACGCTATGATCGAGTAAATGATTGGCTGATGTTTTTAAGGCCCTACCTTGTGCACAGATGACTTATATTAATAATAATAATAGTAATTTTTTTATAATAAGGCGTTGTGTTTCTCGTTTTATGTGTTACAGTAGTGATCAATCTACAGGTTATTTGTTTCTGTAAAACATCCTGAAGTTTGACTTTAAATGTCAAGAGAGATGCTAATACTGTTGCATTATGTAAAAAAACTCATCTTTGAAATGCAATCATTCGGACATGACAGGAAGCTATATGGTAGTGAGAGTGTTTGCAGAAAAAAGAATTTACAAAAAAGTAAAATGCATCAAAGTGATGTTGTGATAAGTTGTTGACAAAGGCCCAAAAGAGGCAGGGCTTTTCCAGAAGGCAATATGCCGATAAAAACACTATAGGTCTTAAGTTCATAGTTGTTTAATCTCTGTTGTCACTCAAAGTGAGTTATTCTTAATTTCAGATACAGTCAAGGAACACTGGGGGAGTTTGTGTGTTTAGGCAGCGCTACACAAATCAGCTGTCATTTGCCTCGCACATCCAAAAAATACACAAGCCTGGGAGAGAAAACATTTAATGAAATAGCCTACAGTAACTGCCTCACTGTTAATACATACTGTAGTATAAATACGTAACTTTCAAATAAACAAAACATACTTGTTTATACGTTTAAAAAGATGCTGAAGCGTACAATGTACACATATTTGCAACATTCAAGCGTAGCATTATTACGTTTTGTTTTGTTTTTTTCTATTTTTAGGTCAGTTTTTGCCTTTACTTAACAGTGAGTTTAGGAGAGGACAGGAAAGTACAGGGAGGAGAGAGGGGTTTTGGATCGGCTAATGACCACGAGCCGGGAATCGAACTCGCGCTCAAAAAAATTAACTTTTGCCTTTGCCAGTTTTACTTAATCCTTTCATATTGTACTTGTACTCAAGTAAAAGTACAAGTACTTATACAAAAATGTACTCCAGTAAAAGTAAAAGTATCAAATCTAATTATTTACTTGAGTAAGAGTAAAAAAGTATTAGATGAAAAAACTACTCAAGTAGTTAGTTACTCGTTACTTCCGATCTGATAAAGAAGTAGCGCAAAAGCACTGAATTTCAGACTACTTGGAGGGTTTTCACAAACCTCTCCTTAAAAGTCTCATTGTTCTGCTTATAAACAAGTTAAGCAGCCTATCTCAGTCCTGCAATGGGTACATTAACATCACATAACGTGTCATTTGAGAAAAAATCTCAAACACACACACACACGGATGTTTTCTGACGATTAACTCTGTATTTATTTTCATGTTCACAACACAAACTTGTCAGCGTCTGCCTTTAAACATGCAAACAGTAAACAAAAAAGAACGCGTGTGTCTGTTTGTTATCATGTTTTTATATGAATAGGTTATTTTCATTGCCATTAAAGTGCAATTACTGAACATAAACACAAGCTTAATAAAAATGATCATTTTAGAATTTCATATGGAACTTACCTGTTTGTGCAAATCAACTCTACATTTATTATAATATATAATACATGTTTCTTTAAAATCAAACTTTACTCTTTTTTATTCATTCATTCTTTAGGAAGGATTTAAATAAAATACAATCCCGTTTTTATTTGAATGTATTTTCTACACATTAGTGAGGTGTCCGGATTTGTGTATAAATGCAAGACGTCCTTACATTATGCTCTTCAGTTTGTTTAGTTGTGGGGAAATGATATGGAAATGTGCAGATGTGAACGTGCTGTTTGTATGGTTTAACTTACACTAGGTTTTGTCATCGCTTGCACAAGAGTGCATATGGCAAAAAGTGCCGCGCTAAAGGGTGACGCAGCCTGTCTCGCGAAACTTTCGAACACGCCCTATAAATTTAAAAAAATAATATATATTCATTAATTATTACCATTTAAAAGTAGCGCAGTAACGCCGGCAAATGTAGCTAAGTAAAACGCTTAGGTTACTCACGTAACCCCGGTTCCCTGAAATAACGGGAACGAAGCATTGCGTCAGTTTGCTGACGCTATGGGGGAAACTCCTGTTTACTCCGTGATTGAAGCCTATTGGTTAACGTCTGTAGAAAATACAGACCAATGACGTTTGAGCCCGCGCGGGGGCGTGGCACACGTCCCTATATAAGCCGGTGAAATACGTCAAGAGCTCATTATTATTCGACTGAAGCGCGCAGCCGAATAACACTCGCTGCGTAGACGTTTGTAGCACGGCCAGCGACGCAATGCTTCGTTCCCGTTATTTCAGGGAACCGGGGTTACGTGAGTAACCTAAGCGTTCCCTTTCAATACGGTTCACTTCGCATTGCGTCAGTTTGCTGACGCTATGGGGGAACGTAATCCCATCCCGCCGTGCATACACAACGGACTGAGGTGCCCTTACCGGAGAGACACTGCATGTGGCCCTAACCCAGCATATACATAGCTCTAGCGAGCGCAAGTGTAAGCACCATATATGAGACAGTAATACGCATACAGTGAAGTTTCTAAACGCACCATGATGCATATACAATAGAGCACGAGACGGCGGGTTCCCTGAGCGCGCCGCGAGCTGTGCATGATTTATTAATAGGTAGCCATGACGGTGAGCTAGCAACGCACCGTGAAGGCATACAGAAACGCAATCGCGTGAATCATTAAGCCGATAAGACCTGTGCTTGTAAGGCAGGGACATCCAGGCTATAAAATCTGACAAACGTAGACGGCGAGGACCAGCCGGCCGCGTTACAAATGTCAACGATAGAAATCCCCGTAGACCAAGCCCAAGATGAAGCCATACCCCTCGTGGAGTGAGCTTTTAAACCAACTGGACAATGTTCATTCAGGGAGGCGTAAGCCAAAGCAATGGCTTCGACGATCCATTTAGATAGCCTCTGTTTAGTGAGCGGCATACCTAAGGAATGTTGTGCGAAGCTTACGAACAGCTGATCTGACTTGCGGTATGAGGCAGAACGGTCCGTGTATATTCTTAACGCTCTGACGGGGCAGAGCGTGTTCGGGGTTTGTTCGCCGTCCGCCGTTGGAAGGGCGAGAAGTGAAACCACCTGAACTCTAAATGGCGTGGTCAAAACTTTAGGAATGTATCCCGCTCTCGGTCTAAGGATCACTTTGCTATCGTTAGGACCGAATTCCAGACACGACGGGTCAATTGAAAACGCGTGTAAATCGCCCACTCGTTTAACCGATGCCAACGCCAGGAGGAGAGCGGTTTTAAACGAGAGAGCGCGCAGGTCAGCCTGCTCGAGGGGCTCGAAAGGGGGACCGCGCAGCGCTTTCAGGACCGTGGACAGATCCCAAGACGGGACCGTGTTAGGTCGCGGTGGGTGTAGTCTGCGAGCGCCTCTGAGGAATTTAATGATTAGATCATGTTTTCCCACGGTGCGACCGGCGATAAGGGCGTGATTCGCCGTTATCGCCGCCACATACACTTTAAGCGTCGAGGGCGCGCGACCGCTGTCCAGCATTTCCTGCAGAAAGGAGAGAATATGCTCCACTTCACAGGTGTTTGGGTTTAAGTCTTTCGTCGTGCACCAATCAGAAAAATTAGACCACTTTTGAGCGTAAAGGCGCCTGGTAGATGGGGCCCTAGCTTCAGTTAGAGTATTTAACACTCGTCCTGAAAGGCGTGAAGGTTGCCGTTCAGAGACCAAACGTGTAGATTCCATAGCTCCGGCTGTGGATGCCATATCGTCCCTCTCGCCTGAGATAGGAGGTCTTTCCTCAGCGGTACTGGCCATGGTGCTGATGTTTTCAGCTGCCATAGGTCGGGGAGCCACGGTTGATTGTGCCAAAACGGAGCGACCAGAATTATCGCGCATTTCGTCTCTCTTATCCTCTGAAGGACCTGTGGTAACAGGGCCACCGGAGGAAAAGCATACAGAAGACACGCCGGCCATGCTTGCGACAGGGCATCGTGATGTCTCGAGAAGAAGATCGGGCAATGCGCGTTCTCGTCTGATGCAAACAGATCGATCTCCGCCCGGCCGAAGACGGTCCATATTCTCTCGACCGTCTGAGGATGCAGTCTCCATTCTCCCGGCGGCGGACCGTTGCGCGAGAGAATGTCTGCACCCGTATTGGCTACACCCGGTACGTGAGTCGCTTTTAACGAACGTACGTTCGCGTGAGCCCATAATAAAAGCCGTTTCGCCAGCCTGGATAGGGAGCGAGATCTCAGCCCTCCTTGGTGGTTTATGAACGAAACCACCGTCATACTGTCCGACCGCACTAGAACGTGTTGATGTTGGAGTTTCGGTCGAAAGTGTCGTAGCGCTAAGATAACCGCCCACATCTCGAGGTGGTTGATATGTAGCTGAGACAACTGGTTGTTCCACGCACCGAAGGCGAGCTCGCCGTCGCAGTGAGCGCCCCAACCCGTCGCAGACGCATCCGTAGTCACCACTTTCCTCCTGCTCACGGAGCCGAGCTCCGTGCCCGAGAGGAAAAGGTGAGGGGATGTCCATATCGAAAGCGCTTTCACGCAGCTGTACGTGATTTTGATTAATAAGCGGCCCGACAACCAAGCACGGGGCGGAACTTTCGCTTTCAACCAAAACTGAAGCGGCCTCATGAACAGCATTCCCAACGGTATTAGTGGGGATGCTGCTGCCATCAGACCCAGCATTTTCTGGAATCGTTTGAGAGGGAGATGTGAACCCGCTTTGAACGATGCCGCCTCGCGTCTGACCGTGAGCGCGCGTTCCTGTGTAAGCCATGCCCGCATCTTTAATGAGTCGAGCGTCGTGCCTAAGAACGTGATTCGCTGCGTGGGGGTGAGCAAACTCTTCTGGAGGTTGATTTTGAACCCCAAATTCTCCAAATGCTGGAGTACAACGGTCTTGTGCGCAGTAATTTCCCTCTCTGACTGTGCCAGAATAAGCCAATCGTCGAGGTAATTCAATATGCGGATGCCGCTCTGTCTGAGAGGGGCGAGAGCCGCATCCGCACATTTGGTAAATGTGCGTGGTGCCAGAGATAATCCGAAGGGCAGAACTTTGTACTGGTATGCTGTCCCGTCGAAAGCGAATCTTAGGAACGGCCTGTGACGTGGCGCTATCGGAATGTGAAAGTAAGCGTCTTTCAGATCCACTGATATGAACCAATCGCCCGGTCGAATTAACGCCATGATTCGTCTGGCTGTAAGCATTTTGAACGGCCGTTTGGCAAGAGCGCGATTCAAAACGCGTAGATCCAATATCGGTCTGAGGCCGCCGTCTTTCTTTGGAACGAGAAAATAACGACTGTAAAAGCCTGATTCGCTTTGATCCGCCGGGACCGTCTCTATCGCGTCTTTTAGTAATAAAGAACGCACCTCTTCCCTGAGGATCTGTATACGATCGTCTGGGACAGTGGTGTAGAGAACGCCGCGAAACCGGGGTGGTCTCCGGGCGAATTGAAGTGAATAACCGTGTTGGATTACGTTTAGAATCCAGCCCGGCATACCGGGGGTGGATTGCCAAACGTGAAATTTGACGGCGAGCGTCGATATGCTTATGGACGTTAAGCCGTGTGTGTGTGTTTGTGTGTACAGAGGAGGAAATTTGCTCTTTTTGTGAAAAGGTAAAAATTTGTGTTTCGCTGTTACAGCGAGGGTGTGTCCAGCGCCCGAGGGGACTGAAACACGCAGAACTTTCGAGGGCGGGCCGGCCGAAGCGGGACCAGAGCCTCTTTTCCTCCTCAGACTCTCTTCAGGGAGGCGGTGCCGGCGTCGGGTCCAGCGTAATCCTAGGACGGGGACCGCGGCGTCGAGGCGGGCCAGCCGGTCGTGCAGGACGCTGGCGCTTGACCTCCGGTTCAGCTCTCGGCTGGGGCTGAGCTGGTGCTGGCTTAGGGCGTTGAGTTGGCGGCGGTTTTGGGCGGCCGGTCTCAGACGCTGAGGCAGATCGTTTCGGTAGAAAATGCCGCATAGCCTGCGACGATTTCTGTGCCTCAGTGAAGCGCTGGGTGAACCCCTCCACAGCGGAGCCGAAGAGCCCCGACGGTGACACGGGCGAGTCAAGAAGGGCAACCCGGTCCGTGTCCTTGATTTCCGTCAAGTTCAGCCACAGATGTCTCTCCAGAACAACCAGGCTGGCCATGGCTCTTCCTACAGCCTGAGTGGCGACTTTAGTGGCGCGAAGGGCCAGATCAGTCGCGCTGCGCAGGTTTTGAAAGGTCGACGGGTCCGGACCTGACTCGTCCATGTCACGGAGGAGTTTTGCCTGGTATACCTGCAGTACCGCCATCGTATGGAGAGCGGATGCAGCGTGTCCGTCGGCGGCGTAGGATTTCGACGCCAGGGTCGATGTCAGGCGACAGGGCTTCGACGGATGGTTCAACTTAGCCCTCCATCCGCCGGCTGAAGACGGGCAGAGATGGGCGGCGACAGTTTCCTCGAGCGGCGGCATCTTAGAGTAGCCGTGTTCGTCGGCGCCGTCCACTACGGAGAGGACGTGGGAGACGGCGCTCTGAGCTCGGGTGGAGTGGGGAGCACGCCAGGATTTGGTGAGCTCCTGGTGAACCTCAGGGAAAAACGGCGCCTGCCGTTGGCGGGATGATTGACGGCGCCCGGGCTGCAGAAACCACTCGTCCAACCGGCTGAGTTGAGGCTCTGACGGCGGCGACCACTTGATATTGAGCTCCGCCGTAGCTTGCGTCAAGATGCGGATGAGCTCAGAGTCGTGAGGACGCGACTCGGTAGGTTCATCGGCGGCGGCTGCGTGGGCGTCGTCATCCGAAGCCGCCCAATCCTCCAACTCCTCAGAGGATGACATCATCTCCAAGTTGTCACCGGACCCAAAGGAAACCATGCCGCTAGCACTCGGCAGGGGGCGTAAGTCCTCACGGGCGAAGGTGACAGGATGACGGCGGGGAGACAGAGCACGCGGGGGATGAGCCGGCGTGGACTCTGTCTCAGGGTGTCTTCCAGCTTCACGGCTCCGCTGCTGTTTAGGCGGGAGAGCACGGGAAGCCTTCCGTTTAAAGATCTCGAGGCGGGAGCGCAGCACCGCAATAGGAAGGAGCTCGCAGTGGGCGCAGCCCGCCTCAGTGAGTACGGCCTCGGCGTGGGCAGGACCCAGACAGATGACGCACTCTTTGTGGAAATCCTCCACGGGCAAAGGGGCTCGGCAGGAGCCGCAATGCCGAAGCGACATTATCTCAACGCGCTTCTGCTCTTTTAGATACTCTTGTAGGCTCACCGGAAAGCGGCAGGGGAACACGCTGGTGTGTTGTAGTCCGCTGCAGTGCTTGGATCGACGGCGAGTAAGGGCTTCTTCTTCGGAGCAGCGAGAAGGTTCGCGCTGAAGGAGAAAAGTAATGAGCTCTTGACGTATTTCACCGGCTTATATAGGGACGTGTGCCACGCCCCCGCGCGGGCTCAAACGTCATTGGTCTGTATTTTCTACAGACGTTAACCAATAGGCTTCAATCACGGAGTAAACAGGAGTTTCCCCCATAGCGTCAGCAAACTGACGCAATGCGAAGTGAACCGTATTGAAAGGGAAGTACAGTTTTTTCACTAGAAATGTACTTGAGTAAGTATAAAAAGTACCCATCCTTAAATTTACTCTAAAAGTAACAGTTACCCAAAAAATTTACTCAAGTAAATGTAACGAAGTAAATGTAATTCGTTACTACCCACCTCTGGAGTGAATTAACTTGTTCTGATATATTATTAGAACAAAAACAAACAAATTAATGGTTTGAAATGTGACATTTAATTTCAAATATATTTGTGATGTACTTGATAAGTTATAATTAAGAGGCTTATATGATTAGTTGTATTAAGCAGCTGCACTATGATTGATTGATTCAGTGTTAAGGAGTTATTAGATAAAAGGGGTTTAGTTTATAAAATGGCACTATTCACATTTTTGTCATCATTAATTAATTTTTTTATGTACGATCAACTCAACTGTTGTTTGTTAAGTTTACTTAAGTTTTTTTAACACCAAAATCTATCTTGTTCTGTTGTGTTACTTTTTACCCACCTGTGTGTTACTTTCGTCCCAGCTGACAGGGTCTAAAGTAACAATTCGCTACTTATGTTCAAAGTGAAATTATACTGAAGTTGTTTTACATTTGTTAAAAATTCCACCTGGTTTCAATAGACCACACTTGTGAGTTACTGACCACAGCAAAAAATTCTCTGTCTAAAACATCATATTTTGAAATTTAAGTTTTCTGAAAAATGGTTAAACAGAAGCTTAGATATTTTTCATAACTCTCAATGAAAGTTTCAGGGAATTCCACAGAAGAAAATTATTGTAATGTCTGAATAAAAATTATTATTTTTTATGTAAACTATTCTTCTAAACTCACAATGTCCTGTAAGTTCACTATTTTTATTACTGCAATGTAACTCTGCATTTTCATTAGCATTTCATATTTTGGCCATGACAGCTCAACGCTTGGGTCAGGGAACATAGAATTGCATATTTTAAACTCTGACTTGTTCTCCATTGATCCCCTTGGGTCCTCTTGCAGGTACATCAGAGCAGATCAGAAGCTAAACACCAGCATCACAAGCACAGGCTGCAGTGAACAGTCTGATCAGCATGTGGTGTTCCTGGAGCATGTGGTGGTGCGAGTGCTTATCGTTCACCCTCGCAGAGGAGACCTGGAGATCAACCTCATCTCACCGTCTGGAACACGTTCGCAACTGCTTGCTCAGAGGTACATATTATTTACTGATATATCCTTATACTTACATTTGTTTACACATACACATGCTTCTCAAATATCACACTTATATTGATCATATGCAATAAATGACCTTGACTGTGAAATTAAGCCTAATCCTAGACTAAAACACATGTTGTTGCTGTCTCAACTGAAAATAACTTACAATGACAGATCCATTGCCATTGATTTGTTTCAAGATACACACCAGTTACATGCTTTTCTAAGGCATGTTTTTGAAAGATGCTTAAACATCTTAACTCATTCCCCACCAGCCATTTTTTGAAAAGTTGCCCACCAGCATTTTTTGTGATTTTCACAAAAGTTTCACAAAATGCCTTCCAGGAATTTTTCTTCTAAAAATATAAACATACAAATATTTCCAATAAAAGAACAGACCCTCTGCTTTCAAACAAACAATAAACAAACAAACAAAACGGGGAAAAAATGTTTCATCCTATCTTTATTTTTGTTCTCTGCTTATAAACTCTTAAATGTGGGTATTTTTATTTAAAAATAATTTTTTTAGCAAAAAGTTGAAACAATAGCTTTTTTTGAAGAGATTAGATTCAGAACGATTATCAAAATTTGTAAATAAGTTTTGGCTTTTAGTTTTTTCATAAATTGGGTAAGTGCGTCTAGTCGATAGTCGATAACCGCGGTATTGCAGATTAACATAAAAATTCATCAGGAACACGTTTTTTATGCAAATGTTTTCTCTTAATTGACGAGATAACCCGTCAATGGTGGGGAAAGAGTTAATTTAACTAAGGCCTAGTCCTGGCTTTAACTAAGCCTTGTCTGTGTAACCAGGCCAGTAAATAAAAAAAACAAGCACTTTAAATGAAAATTCAGTTTAACTGAGACCGCACCTGTCTTACATTTTTTAATGGAAAGTCATCAATTACAACATCATAAGCGATCTGCCCAGTAAATATATGGTTAATTCTTATGATAGCAGGGCCACTGAGCTTGTTAAGGGCCCGGAAATGTGCATTGAATACAATCTAACACAAGTCTGATAAATAAAATTTATTTTGGTGGAATTATCCCCTTATTCAAAAGTATGTCATTATACACAATCCATCAAATTTAAGTTAACCAAATCAATTACATAAGTGGTATATTTCATTATACGCATATTATGCTTATAATGAGTGACATAACTGCATACAAACATTGTATATTTTGCAAGTTTTTTCTTCTCTCTTTTCTAGCCTGTGCACATAATGGCTAAGCCTAGACCTTTTCTCATCTATACTGTTTTCAT
Organism: Paramisgurnus dabryanus; assembly: GCF_030506205.2. Lineage (NCBI taxonomy): Eukaryota > Metazoa > Chordata > Actinopteri > Cypriniformes > Cobitidae > Paramisgurnus > Paramisgurnus dabryanus. The sequence goes on along the minus strand of NC_133338.1, from coordinate 9,751,946 downwards.
AGACTTGAAATCTGTAAAAGTTTCTATAGCAGACCCATTACCCTCACGGTCTGCCACTACTTGTTGCACAAACTGTATCTTGATGTCATATGATCTGTGCTTTGGTCAGTGCTGCATAAAAGTCGAACGCAGAACCTCTGGAGTCTGGGCAACAGGGCGCACACTTCTGGTCCCAACTGACAGCACAAATAAGTGAAATGAAATGAGCTGTAAAAATCCTGGTCGCGCATTTTGGTTTTCTAGTCCCCTGCTAAATGTCACCCATGACTAAATCCGCTACTGCCGGTACCCTTTCAAAAAGTACACCTTTGCATCTGAAGAGGTCTAATTAGTACCTCAAAGCTACAACCCCAAATCAGAAAAAGTTGGGACACTGTAGAAATTGTGAGTAAAAAAGGAATGGATTATTTTACAAATCTCATAAACTTATATTTTATTCACAATAGAATATAGATAACATATCAAATGTTGAAAGTGATACATTTTGAAATGTCATGCCAAATATTGGCTCATTTTGGATGTCATGAGAGCTACACATTCCAAAAAAAGTTGGGACAGGTGGCAATAAGAGGCCGGAAAAGTTAAATGTACATATAAGGAACAGCTGGAGGAGGACCAATGTTTAGGAATAGGAATGTTGTCCCATTCTTGTCTAATACAGACTTCTAGTTGCTCTACTGTCTTAGGTCTTCTTTGTCACATCTTCTTCTTTATGATGCGCCGAATGTTTTCTGTGGGTGACAGATCTGGACTGCAGGCTGGCCATTTCAGAACTCAGATCCTTCTTCTACACAGACATGATGTTGTAATTGATGCAGTATGTGGTCTGGCATTGTCATGTTGGAAAATGCAAGGTCTACCCTGAAAGAGACGACGTCTGAACGGGATCGTATGTATCTAGAACTTGGATAAACCTTTCAGCATTGATGGTGCCTTTCTAGATGTGAAAGCTGCCCATGCCACACGCACTCATGCAACCCCAAACCATCAGAGATGCAGGCTTCTGAACTGAGCGCTAATAACAATTTGGGTTGTCATTGTCCTCTTTAGTCTGGATGAAATGCCGTCCCAGTTTCCCAAAAAGAACTTCAAATTTTGATTCGTTGGACCACAGAACAGTTTTTCACTTTGCCACAGTCCATTTTAAATGAGCCTTGCCCAGAGAAAACGCCTGTGCTTCTGGATCATGTTTAGATATGGCTTCTTTTTTTGACCTATAGAGTTTTAGCTGGCAGCGGCGAATGACACGGTGGATTGTGTTCACTGACAATGTTTTCTGGAAGTATTCCTGAGCCCATGTTGTGATTTCCATTACAGTAGCATTCCTGTATGTGATGCAGTGCCGTCTAAGGGCCCGAAGATCACAGGCATCCAGTATGGTTTTCCAGCCTTGACCCTTACGCACAGAGATTGTTCCAGATTCTCTGAATCTTTGGATGATATTATGCACTGTAGATGATGATAACTTCAAACTCTTTGCAATTTTTCTCTGATAAACTCAGAAAACTATTTTTCGTCGCAGCATTGGGGGAATTGGTGATTCTCTGCCCATCTTGACCTCTGAGAGACACTGCCATTCTGAGAGGCTCTTTTTATACCCAATCATGTTGGCAATTGACCTAATAAGTTGCAAATTGGTCTTTCAACTGTTCCTTATATGTACATTTACATTTTCTGGCCTCTTATTGCTACCTGTCCCAACTTTTTTTGGAATGTGTAGCTCTCAAGAAATCCAAAATAAGCCAATATTTGGCATGACATTTCAAAATATCTTACTTTCAACATTTGATATGTTATCTATAATCAACTGTGAGTAAATTATTCCATTCCTTTTTTACTCACAATTTCTACAGTGTCCCAACTTTTTCTGATTTGGGGTTGTACATATTGGTAAATGTATGCATATCTGTACCAAAATGGTAGATATAATGATCTTTGTGAAGATTTTTCAAATTTTCTTTTTATTTGTCCGTAAAATAAATAATTTGACATAAGTATAAATTTTAGATGAGCCGTTCCTTTAAACATGTTGTAAATATATGTCAAAACAAATCAAAGCTTTTGATCTGTTGCTTATATTCTTATGTTTCTTAAATCCACTTTCAAAGTCCCGAAGAATTTAATAGACCCCTCAATAGACCCTTTTACAGCCCACGTGATCAAATAGCCTGCGCGCGGATTTTGGCAACGGAGGTGGTGTTGTTCCCCAGTGGTTCTAACGTGTTAGCAACACAGAATGTTTATTAAAATTGGTTTACCAGAATCAAAATATCTGGTTGATTTGTTTGGTTGCACTAATATAATATAATATACGTATATATGTATCTGGCCACCTTATATTTGGGTATCTGCTAACATCTTCTATCCACTTCACAATAGTACACGGATCTGGTAGCTGTGTTGAAAAAGTTAATAAAGTCAACTTTTTAAAATAACTTTCTCTGTCTGTGTTGCTTCACTGCTGATTTTTGCCATACTTCCGTTGCCAAAATGCACGTGCATACGTTGTCACGTCATCATTGTGTACAATTCAATTCAATTTTATTTATATAGCGCTTTTCACAATTGTTAATTGTTGCAAAGCAGCTTTACATGAGTAGATGTAGAGGAGAACACTGAAAATCAATAGATAGTATAAGAAGTAGAATATTGCGGCTAAGGATAAACCGTGTAAGCGAGCGTATAGTAGTAAATGGTAAAATAGTAAAAGGGTCAATAGACACAAAGTAGCATCTTGCTTTTATCATATAGTATCCTAAAGGGGCCCACATGGACTGACAAAATCTGATCAAGCTTCTCTAGTTTCTGTCACGCATGAAGTGCTTGCCTGTCAATCACACAATGTTTTGATACCCTCTCTGTTGGTCTTCAAACTCTGTTCTCTCAAATCTCTGTCCTCTGAAGTTTAGTATTCTCTTTGCAGCTTTGCCTACATGGTCATGGACCCTGAAAGATCCTGAGCATCATTTTTATAGCCCTCAAACATAAAACTCTCCTGATCTTAAGTGCCTTTGCTTTGTAGCCAAATTTTACATTAAATATAGTTCTAAATATAGGTTCGGGAGGAGCTTAAACATTCAGGTCGGTCAATCATCATTATGGGCGAATATACGGCAGCTTTTAGGCCTCCATGTCCAGCTACAATTCTTCCGGCATCCCTTCTCCTCCCCATCTCCTCATTCACTGGTTTCTTTCTTTCTTTGCGCAGTTCTGTTGTAGGGAGGTTGAACTTGGGGCTCGAGTCCGGCCTCAGTTTCGATTATTCTGAAGGTTCAGAACTCTGGTGCGGAGCTCCCTTCAAGGACAGCAAGCCAAGTTTTTTTTTACCATAAATCATTAAGATCTGAATGCGTAGGTGAACTAGTGAAATATCAAATGGTGACCCAGTCCAGAAGCAAAAACAGTAATTGATATCAAACACTAATAATTTTTTTATGATGATTATATGACGCATCACATTATTATGCACCCTGAACAGACACATTTTTAGGAATGTTTGAGATCTGGCTCGCCTGAAATTTGCTGGCTGCAATTAGGGGAGGAGTGTAAAAAGAGTTTGTTAATAAGACATCTTCCTAATCTCACAGACCAGTCGTTCACAAACGTCAGTGGTGGCAGTGATCACTTTTGAGTTTTTATTGAAATTTAAATAGATTCAATTAAAATACCAAAGCATTTACATGAAAATGGTTATGAGGAGCGCTGAAGGTGAACTGCTAATTTTTGAACAAGGCTAATTGGTAAATTGTGTGATCTACAAATCAATCAACAGTGGTAAATCTTACAAAATTTCAGAAAATTTTCTGTTATGAAAAATATAAACACCTCACAGTAAAATTTATTCGGCAGCAATAAAGGGAAAGTATAAAGGAATTCCTTAAAAATGTAATTAAGTTCAATAATGTATAAGAAGTTGAAAAAATATAAAAGCTATGCTACTACAGGCAGTGTACGTTTTAGAATTAAAACAGTAATCAGCTATAATTCCCGGCAAATAAGCATTAAGTTGTGTCATCAAGTTGTTTCCCATTGTGCTTTTTATTAACGTAGTTGGGCGAAAGCAATCGCATCAGACTGTGAAATCGGGTGAGGCTGGCTCACCATTGTGAGTTTTTCAGAGGAAGGCAGACCAAACTCGGACACATTTGTAACCGACATCTTGCTGTTACTGGATCTGCACATATTTTGCTCATCTCAAACAAGCCTTTTGTTTAGATGTTATGTGTACAGACGATATAACGCATGTACACTAGGGGTGTAACAGTTCTCGGTAAAGAATCGAATCGTCCCGTTATCCTCCCACGATGTTTGATTCGACCACGTATTTCTAATATAGTTTGGTGAAAAAACAACGCATAAAACCGTTAAATTATGTTTATGAATAAGCTTTGCATGTGTTTAGGTGAGAGTAACTGTCCAATCAACTTGAAGTATGCAAATCTGTTGCCAACTTCACAGTTCCTCCTCAGGTGTTTGTGTGTGTGGCGCGGACCATTCAGCGCGCGAGCGAAGGAGAAAACACGCTAATAGAGTCTACTGCAGCAGCGATGCTCAAGAAAACGTGGACAAAACTGTAAAATTCGCGAGTGCCGTATGCTCAAGGCAATACATCTAATATGGGGAGTCGCTTATTGCACCGTCATCACCAGGGTGTTGTTAATAGCACATGATCGCAGGTGAGACAGAAACAGCACACATTGCCTTCTGTGTTTAAGTGTTAACAAACTGATCTTCTTGCAGATAAATTAAAGATAGTGGCATAGAAAATAAAAAGTAACCCAGTGTTCTAAGCTCTTTTATGTTCATTTTGAAGTGCAAAGTAATGTTGGTACATGTAGTATAAAAATACAAGTGCTCTTAAGTGAAAATGTTGATTTTGGAAGAGATTAAAAACGGCTTAGGTTTTTATTTTTGTAAAGAAGCTTTCTGTGACCAAAGTATACCGAAACCGTGACCCTAAAACTGTGATACGCACCGAACCGTGAGTCATTTGAACGTTACACCCCTAATGTACACGTAATAGAGCATAAAGAGGTAAATACGTGTACAGAAGTTGATGTGTAGATGCCTAAACCTTTATAATTGCGTGTAAACGCGTAAACCCTAAGAAATCCATTTTTGAAATAAGTCACATTTGGCAATATAGCACTTTTTGATGTTTTAGTGGATAATCTGTTAGATTATCTGCTTCTTTTTTACTCAAAGTGAGTAAATGTACTGACCCGACTGGTTTTTTGACCGGTTTGCACAGCTCCGTATGAAGTCCACCACACCCGCTCTGTAGTCTGCATGTTCTTTTCCTATTACCCCGTGCTGCGAGTGACGTAATATTGTTCCTTTGAGCATGCGATGCAGTAGCCTGGCTCCGCCCTCCTACGTTCTTCCGCTTAATTCTCATTTTGCTTCAGAACAACGTCTGGGACTGCTGTGTAGAGTTTCGTTTTCTCCGGCAAAAATCTGCAGGTCCAATCAGCGAACAGCGGGGAGTGGCTAAGAACGCAGACGTTGAGGTCTTGCGCCAGACTGAGTGACATACGTCACGACCAAATGTTAGCGATTGGTTATGGCAGATTCAGAGTGACTCTGGGCAGATCCAATAGGTTTAAACTTCAACAGAGGACCCTCCTTCACGGAAGTAACGCTTTGCAATGGAGCGTGGCCAGACTCTCTGTACAAATGAAATGAATGTACGAGAGTCTGGTTGCACCAGGCTAGCGATGTAGCTCAGGACCATGAAAAAAAAGAATCTGAGGAAAAAATCTGAACTGAGCATTAATGTTTCCAGTGTGAACAGAGTCAAAGTCTTATAAAAAATATGACAACTCAAATTAATATTGAATGTCTATTTATTATTTAAAAAGTGATCATTGATGTTAATTAAATGCGAATAATGTCAAACAGTCATTAAAAAAAACTCTTTCAGTGTAATACAAGGTCCTACTGCTTCTTACCCTTTCATAGGTTATTTTGTGATATTCAGCTGATGACTGTATACATACTGTACGATTTCCCCCCCTGCTGTCTCAACCAGTCCAGAACCATTTTTCGAAAGCACATAAACCCAAAAACATTTCGGTCACAGCTGGGGGCTTTTTATGTGATTTCATTTGGGAAAGTATGTCTCTTCTGACATCAGATGGCTGAAGAAGTTATAATAAAATGCCACTCTCTGCTTTTTGTAACAATGCAAGTCATTCTTTATTGACATCTCTTTCTCAACTCTTCACAGCAAACTCATTGTTATGATGCTTCAATACTTATTTACAGAAGACCTGTCAAAATCCACCCCTGCACAGTCATCTCCCACCGAGTGTCTGCTTTAGCGATAACAGACATGACAGCCTAATGGGGCTTCCCGCATTTGGAGAGTATTTATTAAGGGCCAGCATTTGCCCGACGCTCGCAGTCTCTCACCGCAGGCTTTCAGCACTAAAGAATGAATGATACAGTTGATGGATCGTCCTGGGAATTGCCAGGAAAGACATTTGCCTTGAATTATCACTAGTGTTGGAGAAGGACGCTGTGGTTGGGACATTTCCTAATGTCATTTATTCAATATGCACACTGCCAAGTCCAAAGCACATCAGATTTACCATCCCCTGATAGCTTAAACCCTCTCAATTTGGCAGCAAGAGAAAAAGCATTCAGATTTAATGCAGAGAATACCATGAGAGCCTGTTAAGAAGGGTGACGAAAGGGCCAAATTCAAAAATATGCACTCATTATTGATGTGATTTTAGACGAAGCCTGGGGTCAAAGCTTTTTATCTTTATGCAGAGAGTTCAAAGGGAACACTAGGTCCAAGACCTCAAGAGAAGCTTCGGTTCAACTGGTCGGCAGGGTGCATAAGCAAATGAGAATCACGCTTTTGTTAATGCTGGACACACAGAGCTTGAGGGTACACTAATGATAATGTGTATCGCAATGATCATGGATTGCCCTGCTTCATATATTAAGTTAAACTTGATATAGGGGTGGGGTTTCTTTATTGTTTTTGCACGATTAACTTTGCACAATTACTGTGAAATAGAGTGTTTTTAATAAATAAATAAATAAATTTTTAACAAATAAATGATGGTAACATATTCCATCTCTGTTGAGAGCGATAAAAAAAAACTCATGTTATGTATTCACATATAAAAGAGGTTAGAGTACTCAGATGTCTCCTGAAAGATACTCATCAGCTAAGGTAAAAGCAATGTTTTTATAAGCTATTCCCATCAGTACTTGGCACCTTAAAAAAACTTACTGTTATTGCTGTCAGACGAGATTCTGTGAGACTTTACCCTAATATGTCAGTTTTAATGCTGTTTTCATATCTTCTAAGCAACTAAAACAAGTTTTGTGAAATTACATGCTTCTCAGTTCAGAGAAACAACCAGTCCTGTCAGACGCCGTTCTGCTGTGTTGCTCTGTTCTGTGAGTTCAACTAAAGACCGGAGGTGCGTGCTGTTTTTTTCTTATGTAAAGAGAATTAATCTGTCTTAAGGACAGATTTCCAATATTGAGACCAAAAAAACGTCTCTAACAATTTAACTTAGATAGAAAAGCAAATGAATGTTTAATTGCAATGGCAATGAAATAACCTCCTTGGGACAGTTATGTTGAAAAAGTATGAATATCTAAAATGTTCTTGGTTATCTTGCAACGTTAGGATATCATAGAGAAGTCAAATGACCAAAAATGATAAATAAATTACGTATAGTAAATGGTACATCGTGTGTTAACTGGGTAAATGCTTTGGTTGTTTTGAAATACAGAAATGTGAATAATATAAGGGATATTATTTGGAAAAGTCAGCAGTTTTTTAGATGTTCAATGCTGGCGCAATACACACAAAAAATGCAATTGTCAGTGTGAAAGTAAATATTGTGTGCATAGTTTACATGCTTTTTAGCAATTTTTTTCTGGGGGGGGTAAATGAGTTTTAGTAAGGTGGGATGTCTGTGATCCTTAAAAATTTTTATGTGTTCATCAGTCTGGATGGTGGTTAAACTGACCCCAATAAAAATTGTTTGGTTTCCTAAAGACGAGGGCAGACAGCAAACATAGATCACTGCTATTAAGAGAGGTTAAAATTTTATACATCAGTAACATTAGCTCAGTGTAGTAGTTAGATATGATACCTGAACAAAGGCAGTTTACTTGTTTTTATTTAGCTAGTGATGACGTCACGAGTGCAACAGAACCAGAAGGTATAAAACGGAGGCACCAACAACGCATTATTGCTTTTGGAAAATGAAGAGAGCGCTGCAGACACAAGGAGTTATAGCAATGAGATGCAGTGTCTCGTTCTCTATCTCAGAGAAGGTTACAGTCATAACCGAGACGTTCCGTTTCGAGTTAACTTGATGCTGCATCATGAAAAGACACTTTGGGCAATGAATTCCCACTATGCCATAAGGATTTGTGTCTGTCCTTTACTAATGGTCTGCCTGGAGGCGGGGTGACCCGTATTAACAGCTCCAAAACAAACCAAAAATTTATCAGATCTTCTCCACTGAGAAGACTTTCTCACATACCCTTCTGATTAGGGATGCACCGGTTGACCGGCCAGAGATCGGAACCGGCCGGTTTTTGCGCGATCGGCAACCGGCCGTTTTTGTATTTTTTCGGCCGATTTTTCCGGAAGTGCACCCGCGTGCACAGACTACATTTTTATCATTCGCAAACATGTGTTTTGTGTAAAAGCATTTCGAAATCAGGACATTAAGATTGCAAGCTGCAATGTCTGAAAGGACAAGTTAATCGCGGAGATTAACAACAGTACATTAACAACAGTACATTCGCAGGGCTCTCAAGTCTCACGCATTCACTGTGAGAAACACGCATTTCAGTCAGTTTACACACTCACACCTTGTATTTCTAAGAGACTGATAACTTTTCCTGCTATATACAATTAATGGAAGAGGCGCAGGTAATTTATCTGTCGAGTTTAGCGGTCTCTAGTTTTTCTCGCCCTCCTCTGATGTCAATCACGTGGATGCGCGGCGCGTGCACGCACAGAGTGAAAGTTAGAAGAGCAAGATCCGATAAATGCGGTAAATAATGCAGGTTTCATGAATATAGCCAAATACGTGTTAGATCATGCTTGATTTATTAAAAAACTCTCCAACTGCTTTGCAATCAGAAGCTTTAGCTTACCTGAAACTAACGTAGAGACTTCCTGAAATTAATGAAAGGACCAGAGATGTATTTCATTATTATTGCCATGTAGTACTAAACATGTAACCTTATCTCTCTCTTTAACACAGCTTATAATATTCTCTGATGGCAGGTGCTGCAATCCTTCTGTATATAAAACAGATTTCATTTTAATTTAGATACATTTGTATTTTTTAATATGTAGAGCAATTTATTTAATTTGGATAAATTTGTCTGTCTTTTATCAGACTTAACAATTGTTATAATTTATATTTGTGCTGGTCAGTTATGAATAATAGGTAACATTGAACTGCTAGCAAAAACTTGAGAATTTGGTGGGGCAGAGGGGCCTCTCCCCTAACAGATGTTATCTCACTCCAAACTTTAAAAAAAAAAACCTGAGAGCCCTGCATTCACCACAACAAACTTGGTCAGACATTTAAGTTCATCACCTGATAGAACACAATAAGTATCAAAAGTCTGTTGATAATGCAAAACAGGCAAGACATTCAACCCTCACTAAGCCATCCATGTCATGGTCTCATTTAACCACTTATGTTTGTATTGAACATAGCCTACTGCACAGTTACAGTTATTAGTTTCAATAGCCAAATCAAGTTTAGCCTGTTAAATACCAAATAAACATATTGTTTATGTATACTTTCATTCTTTCTTGTTTGTTGCTTGATAAGAAAAAAAATCGGAAATCGGATCCGAATCAACCAATTTGCTTGTTAAGAAAACCGGTATAAAAACCGGCCAAGAAAAATCAAGATCGTGCATCCCTACTTCTAATGACCTAACAGGGCATAATAAGAATAAACCTACAGATTGTCACCATTGAGATGGTCCAATGTGCAGAAGGCCAAAAAGAATCACATTTGACGCTGCTGCCATTAGACCCAATATTTAAAAAAAAAAACTTGACACTGCTGTCAGGATTGGATCGGTGCGAGCGGGAAACAGATGTGCCTGCATCATCAATGAATCCCCCCCAAAGAAACAATGTGCTGCTTTGGAGGGGGGGTTGATTACTCTTTTTTTTGCATATTCCTGGGATATGGAACTACATTAAATGTGTTGAACAAAGCTGTGAATGACACACTCTTACTGATACCTTATAATATAATAAAATAAGCCAGAATATTAAAATCAGCAAGCATACAGGAGATAGATTATGTCTACAACTTTCTCAATTACTGCTGTTAATGTTTTGCAGAAATCAGCTTTAGTTCTAAAGGTGCAGATTGTGTGTAGGCTTTCTGATGACCAACCAGTGTGTCAATATATGTGACCCGTGCTTTCTATGAATCAGAATGCACACTGTCTAATTTTGAGCTACAGACAAAAGAAAGTAAAAAATGTCAATTTGGTCGAAATTGCCCTGACTGACAGATCCGAAGCATGCACACAGGTGCGATATAGACAAACATAGGGCTGAATGATAAATCGCATGTGATTGTTATCATGCACAACTCGTCAGTAAAGCCGGTTCTTTGATTAGTAGTAAATCGACATCACCTGCTTTCACATGGAGCAGGATTTACTACACAAAGCCAAAGTTCACTGACAATTCATTATTGAGGAGGTATCACCTTAGGTCCTTGCATTACAGTAGATCCTAAAGCTGTCTTTCTCAATGTCAATCAAACAATAAAAGAAAAGAAAAAGTTTAACATGTATGTTCCCATAGATATTGTATTTCACTTTGTGTGTGCCAAATCTATAAGTTTTAACAGTAATTTTAAGATATGAATGCAGTGGTTTGATTTTGAACCTTCTCGATTTTTCTCAATATTGATTTTGCTGACTCTATCAACTTTAAAAAAAAAAATAGTTTTTGGTTGAATTCCAACAAATCATACATCGTTTTGAAGTTTTTTAATAGAGAATGTCAAAATGTAGATAAACCGTTTTTGAAAATTTGCTCATTGTGACTCAATCTGCCAATATGGGTCACATGAAACAAATAAAACACATCACACTGTGACTAATGAGACATAATTGGCAGCTGCTTAAAAACATTAATACAAACATAGTATGAAATTGATTTAGACAGCAATGAACTGAATTGCTTTAGTCGTCTTGTATATGCCTTCCTTGTTGCCTCCAACATAAAAACAAAACTCAGTGCTCGTTTGATTGACTGAGAGGTTTGAAAGCACTTCAGACAAGGACAGATAAATCTGTGTCATTTATCTTTTACTCTCTCTAAAACTTTTACCATTTCTGTTTTTGCTACCTTACAGATTGTTTGATAACTCCAATGAGGGCTTTAGGAACTGGGAGTTCATGACGGTGCATTGTTGGGGGGAAAGAGCGGAGGGTACGTGGACCCTGGAGATATCCGACTCGCCTGCTAAGCTACGGAATCCTGAGGTTTTGGGTAAGGAACATGAGGATTAGTGCAGTTTCTTTAGGAGTCTACTAAGGATTTAAGAAGTCTGTCTAATGGGCAAGCTCACACTACAGGATTTTGTGCTGGATTTTGCTGGTGCGGACAAATTTCCAAGGTCTGCATCAAAACTCCAGTCTAGAGCTATCACAGATGCTTTAGTATTTATTATCGCCACATAATCTGGTGTAACTAATCCAGCCAATTACACTGTAGATGATATAAATGAAGAAAAGTCGACCAATTTAGGGGGTGAGTTAGTGGTGTAACAGATCATAGTTGATCCGTGATTCGTACGGATCACGACCCACGGTTAGGCTCGCATGTGATTTGCGGATTAATGCGCAAATTTAAATAGGGAAAGTTTATCATTTGTAAGGGTATCAAAGGTTTGCAAATGTTAACATTCAAGTGATTTTAAACTTTTTAACTGCAAAAAGGCGCTAAAGTGAGCAGTTTACTTTACGCACAAACGCACGTGCGGTTAAATGTGTCCGGTCCAGATCAAGTCCCACATGATCATCCTTCAAACATCTTGATGTGTAAACTTCAGAGAGTTGCGCTGCTCTCTCTCATACTGTAGTGTATTAAAATACATTTGGCTAACAGAGCAATAAAAAACAACGTAATGTTTTATGTGGGAGACTGTTTATGCTGCACAGTTTGTAATTCGCCCTCTGTTTGTGTGTGTGTGCACGCGTTTAAGGGGACTCAGTAGTGCACACACAGAGAGAGATGCAGTCTGTGCATATTTGGTCTTAAAGAGACAGTAAGCTTAATTGACCTACTTAAGTCTGTCTCATTAATGTTAATCAAACAACCTAAGACAAAGAAAAAATCACTTCTGAAGCTTTAAAATATAATAATTAATTTATGATATAATTATTTAATTAATACAATAAATGTAGTGTTATTATTCAATTGATTTCTGTACCTAATGATTTTAGACCTTGCATAATGTGCAACTTTTTTTTCTTTTTTTTTTATTAATGTTTGAAATTTCTTGATTTGTTATTAGATTTTTCCCATACTTTTTTTTGATGATCCGAAAAATGATTCGATCCGTGCCTCAAAAACCGTAATGTGATCTGAACCGTGAGTTTTGTGATCCGTTGCACCCCTAGGGTGAGTTAATCATCTGTTCTTGAAGAAATGACCTAATTGCTGTAATTCTCACGAAAATGTATGTAAGTGGTTAACAAATGTTTTGTAGTGTATGCACCTGGTATCTACACTGGATGTGAGGGGCTGAGTAATAAAATAAAAAAACATAATCCCATTGTCATTGCGAGAAAAATAATTTTGCTTTAAATGGGCTTAATCCCGGCCTCCCCAGCTAATACATACCAGGTATGTAATTTATTTCATGGTTGACTGGTAATGTAACTGCAACGTTGCAGGCCCTAATGATATTACCATTGAATTACCAATTCACAAAGTCACTTTACGATCTCCTAACGTTGCAAGATAACCAAGGATGGTCCAGTTACATTATATATAGGTACTATATAGGTACCCACATGTTTTTTTTTTTTTTTTTTGAAAAGTTGCCCTCCAACAGTTTCACAAAATGCCTTCCAGGAAAATTTCTTCTAAAACATATAAACATTCAAATATATCAAAGGAAAGAACAGACCTGCTGCTTTCAAACAAACAATAAACAAACAAACAAAACGAAAAAACATTAACTTTTGATCCTATATTTATTTTTCTTCAAAATTTTAGCAAAAAGCTGAAATAATTGCATTTTTGTAAAGAAATTTTGTTAAAGATCAGATTCAGAACGATTATCAAAACATACACGAAGTGTAAAATTAATAAATAAATTTTTGCTTTAGTTTTTTATCAATTGGGTAAGAGCGGTATCCATCTAGAGGAAATCACGGTATTACAAAGTACCATAAAAAACTCATCAGGAACATGTTTTTTATTCAAATGTTTTCTCTTAATTGACGAGATAACTCGTCAATGGCAGGGAATGAATTAAAGAGCCAGTAAGATGCCAATTTTAAGCATCCTATCACTGTTTATAAGTCCCGGAGAACAGGTTTAAATGCATGCAAGGTCAAAAAACACTGTAATTTTCTCAAAATATGCAAAATAGGATTTTAAATGATCAAGTGCTATCTGCCGCGTTACTTGACAGAGACAAGTGAGGGTTAATTAACATAACGTCGCTAAAGTTTATTTCAGACGTTTCAAACATCAAATGGTTTATGCTCTCTGTCATTACCAACCATTACAGCAAAGACTACGTACCGGCCAGAAACTCACGCACGCATGGGGTATTTATGCTGTTCAATGATGTGCACTAAATTTTGCTGACATTTTCTTCTTTACATAGGCATAGTCTGTGCAACATACAGGTTGCACTCCTAAAGTTCTCACACCTGATTTCAGCATAGTTTGAGGTAAAGTATTTTTAAAACCAGGGTTGACAACTCTCACACATTTGGCGTGAGACACACATTTGGGGCTCCATCTCACACTGACAAAATAAATCTCATGCCAAATAACAATCCAGCCTAAAGGAAATATAGCATCTGCTTATAATGACTTTCTGTCTTGTTTTGCTTAAGCTCAATACCTTCTTATCTGTGCAGATTTGAAACAACAGAAATACCAGTTATAGTTTGACAAGTGTGCGGTCAGGGGCGGAACAGCCATCTGGAGCCCTGGGCGTTTTCCCGCTGGGCCATGTGGGCCGGCTCACTGTTATGCAAATATGATAATAACAATCAGAATACTGTTTTTTATTCTTAGGCTCACTTGTAACTAGCTGCTGTAATACCTGTCTGCTTCGAAATACAACGTCAAGTATTGGAGCAGCATCGGTCTAACTTCAAAATTTTGACCACTGACATAAAATAATATGTGCGTGAATTCTAGCAAAATGGCGATTTTTTTGCATAATTTCATATTTTGTTGAAAAAATACAAAATCTCATAAAAAATGTAGACAACTTTGTGAACATTTTTGCCATTATTTTACTCATGCACATGTACATCTTCTAGGCTAGCAACCCTGCACCCCAATCTCATGAACAAACAATTCAACGTCTTCCACGGGACATAATTCCAGTAATTAACAGAACACCCTGTTTTCCAACACAAGCACTAATTTATTTTGGTTACTTCCCCGACCCTTTTGACTCGAACCCACAAATCGCGCTGTAATTAAACCCCTTTATTACACGGCTCTCTGGAATGCTTGATTCTGATTGGTCAGTTGAGACATTTGCAGGTTCGTTCTTTTCAAATAATAACCGCTCCAAAATAATAACGCATAGCCGGACTACTTTCACGAGTAAAATCGCTCCGCGCCAATAAAAATCAATAAAGATTACTGTCTGTTTGGCGCCATCTTGTGACAAACACTCGACAACCACGACAAGACACAGACAGCTTACTGAGACTGAACTTGACAAAATAGAGCATGACAGCTACGAAGCCAACATATAAAAAAATACAGAATGGGCATTAAAACTTCTCAAAGACTGGTTAAAGAGAAAAAAATGGAGACAGACAAGTATGAAGCAGAGGATCTTAATAAGGTATTACGATCATTTTATGCATCTGTGCAAAGTTTCGCGGAAGGATAAAAATGTTAATTTAAAACAAATATGCCAATAAAATGTTTCAAATTCATATTCATGTCCAGTTTTTTTTCTTATGTGGCAAGTAGCCGTGTAATAAGCGGGATAATGTAGAGGCAGCCGGTAGTTATTGGGAAATAAGCCCCTTCAGTGTGATACAAGACCCTCCGCTTCGCGTCGGGTCCTGATCACACTGTCGGGGCTTATTTCCCAATAACTACCGGCTGCCTCTACATTATCCCTTACTTATCAGTCTTCAGACAGACTGTGAATAAAAATAAGCACAGGACGGTTTAAAAACAACTGTCTATCAGCTTGTATGGAATGAAGTCTAAATGGTCTTGGGTTTTAGACCCTCAGTCTGCCCGTGCCTATTGATTTCCGACCTGCATCTGCACAGCAAATGACACATTAATATTATTCCACCCATTAAATCAAATGAGGTTTTTATTTCACAATTCAACATAGACTTAAAGTAATAGTTTTTGCCAAACCACCAAGACCGGGCCTTACCGACCCGGCTTTTCCGATGAGGCTGACATACCCCCAAGTCTCTATCACTTTCCCAAGATACGGCGGACCAACCGCTAGCTTCTAGCAATTAGCATGCTGTCCACAACCAGTATACATCCCCCGCTGGGTCTTAATTTCTGTAATTTGCGAAAAAAATGTGTTTGAAAATGTTTTATAGCGAGAATATGTTAGCGTTGTCCAGGGCAAAACGAGTGTATTGTTAAGACTGCTACATCACAATTTACTCTGAGTTTCTTCTCCTGGAGTGTACTTATTAGTGATACTTTTTTGCTTGATTTGTCTGTTGGCAATACATAAACCGTTAATAATAATATATAAAAATAATAATACAGTCTGCACTGCTCGCGATATGCGCATATGACGTTAATAGTGGGGCGTGATCAAAGGAGCAGCATCTCATAAATATGTAATGACCACCTCAAAACGGGACAATCGAAAATGCACTGAAACAGAGGCTACTAGAGATGGGTAACAATCTTTTCCTACAAGCTATTTCGAGCAAACAACTTTTGAAACATGTTTTATGAAACTCATACACCTCTTTAACTTTTGGAAAAGCAGTCATAAGATGGGCACTTTAACTTTGTTCTTGTTTGTCCTATTTTCAATTGTTTTCCTCTGTTCTTATTTTATCACTGATTGTTTACTTGATTATTAACTTGAGAACGTACTCATTTAATATTAAGCATTTATAGTATCACAGTTAGAAATTTGAAATGATGATTTTCATCATTGAAAGAAGGAAGTGCAACACTGAAATCTGTATTTCTCCTGTCTCTTGAATGGATATTCTGACTTATCTTACCACAGTGCATTATAGGATTACATTCCTGCTTTAGAAGTTAGCCAAACGTTTGTTAGAAAGCAAAACCATGCTGCAGTCACACTTTCTTTTGCAACAACCCGCATGTCGAGAGCCAGCGATGCTAAAAGCAGCCCACCAGCTTTTAAAATGTCCTTTGAGTTTGCTTTCTGTTTGTTTTATTGGCATTCTTTTTTATGTGGGCTGTAAAAAAAGATGGATAGTTGTAAAAAGTGTCGTTCTGTTTGGGTTAGTAAAAATCTACATTACAGACATTTTAAATGCACCACCAGTTTACCTCAGTATGTTGTCATCTGGATTGACATTCACGTACAACTGCACTGGTACATAAAGTCAGAAATGTGCACAAAGCCATTATAACACAGTCATTGTAGGTTGTACCACAGTATTTAGTTTGATTGCATCATTTGCTTTAGTGAAAAAGTAAGTATTTGTTAGTGTATGTTGTATAACTGGATGGGCTGAAATTCTGATCACATACATGTTTTTCAGCCAGAAACTGCAATAGCATTTAACAAGAGTCTTTCTTTATAATTGGGTTCATGGACTCAGTTTTAATGTGAACCAGATCTTTTTCTGTGTATTCAAAGTTCTGGCTACACAAGACTTTACATACTTGTGTCAAGTATGTTGTGTATGTGAATGACAACATTTCTGGTTTAGGTGAGATTTAGAGATTAACTTTGTGCAGCAGATTCAAGTTTTTTGATTCCTAGTTTTCTTTTGTTATGCATAACAGAACAATTTTCTCATGCTTCAGTGCTCCCTCCTTTGATTTTCTTCTCTCTCAGGTAAGCTGAAGGAGTGGACATTAATCCTTCATGGCACGTCTGAGCACCCCTACCAATCTCAAAGTTCCCACCACTCTCGGTCCAGGATGCTGGAGATTCCCATTGCAGCGAGGGAGATAAAAATTCCAGAGTCTTTGCCAGGTGTGCCTGAGCCAGAAGAGGAAGAAGAGGAGGAATATAATGGTACTGTGGAGAAAACCTGAGGGCAAACCATGCTGCGAGTTTTATGCTCTTTGACAAAATATTTTAATTGCTTTGTTCTATGTAGACATTGTTTGAAAATAATGGCCTTGCTAAACGGCTCATTACAGCTAGCCACACCTTAAACTCACACTATTGGTTGAGCTAGGAGGAGGCATGTTGCATTGACCTGGTTTTTCAAAATGTAAACGTCAGTACTTTATTAGTATCACTTATTAACTCTTTCGCCGCCAGCATTTTTCATGATTTACACAAAAGTTTAATGCCTTCCAGAAAATGCTCCTATTTAAATATATAAACATACATACATATATATGAAAAAAAAGAACAGACCCTCTGCTTTCAAACAAAAAAATATGTTTCATCCTATCTTCATGTGTTTTGTTTTTATCACCTCTCAAATATGTGTAGGTTTCATCAAAAACACAAAATTTTGAGCAAAAAGCTGAGATAATTAAATTTTTGTGAAGGACTTTTGATAGAGATCAAATGCAGAGCGATCTTTAAAACATACACGGACATACAGCTGTTTGCACTAGGGCAATAGTTCCGGGTTTTATAAGTTGCAGACCACCTGGTGGATAATAGCGGCACTGCAGATTGACGAGATAACTCGTCAATGGCGAGGAAAGAGTTAACAGTTACTTTGACATAAAAAATTTATGTAAACCCATCAAAATGGGTTCCTTGTGTAAGTTCTAAGACGTAAATGATGGCATTGCTGGTTTGTGACTGTTTTAGGTCCGTGCCATCTTGAATGTGGAGATCAAGGCTGTGATGGACCAGATTCTGATCACTGCCTGAACTGCATTCACTACAGCCTTGGCAACCTAAAGACGGGCAGGTGAAACAGCTATTTTTTTTACTTTTTTATACTACAAAGCAGATAAGTTTTCTTCTAAAGTGTTTTCCTGGTCCCCTAACCTCTGCAGTGTTTTTGTTTTGAAACATTTGACCATGACCTAAAAAATTTTTTTTCATTTTTTGTCAATTAATTACCAATCTCTTTTGGTTTGATATCATTATCTCACTTCTATGCAACACAAAATTAGATGATATGCAGAATGTCGAAGCTGTTCAACAAATGTGGATTAAAAGCTCCATAAGAAACACCATAAAAGTTATCAATCAGACTCCATACTCCCCCAACAAAACACCCTGAGGTACATGTTTGCAAGCATTTTCCAGGTTTATGAAACACATGTAGACTGAATAATCAATCCCCCCGCAATGAATCTTGCCAATATGAAAACCTGGTCCACTGTTCCTCCTCCAGCAGAGGTTCAACAATTGGCCAGATTCTTCTCCCAAGCATTCTAGCATAGTCATTCCCTGGCAAGTTGAGAAGTGTGATCTCTCAATGACTGGAACATTCAATTTATTTGATTGTGGGAACAACAACACCCATGTGCCAGTCATTCTCTTGCAATCCAGTGACATCCCTGACAACATTCATTGTCTTCAGGAACTCAGGGCAAATCTTGTCCACTCCTGTCGCCTCTTCATAACTTTTTTAATTATCTATGTGACCTCAGCTAAGGAAATGGGCAGTCACTATAACAGGTGCAAAAGGTGTGTCCTTCTTGGTAGGTCTCCAACAGGCGTGCCCCTTATCTGTTGTTCATATTCATGGACAGGATCTTAAGGCGTAGCCGCAGTGGGGATGAATCCATATCAGACAAAAAAAAGTGTATTGTCCTTTTAAGATCAATAGGTGGATCGGTGCAGCAGGCTGTAATGCAGGTGCTGTACCAGACCGGGATGGTGAAAAGGGAGCAAGAGGGCAAAGCTCTCAATTTTCCAGTTGAAGTATGTTCCAATGCTCATCTATAGTCTTCAGTTATATTCATGACCAAAGGAATGGATGCATGTGGCTAAAATTAGTTTTCTCCATAGGGCAAGAATGAGCAATTCCAATCCTGGAAGGCCAAGGTCCTACAGAGTTTTGTTCTAACACTAATCAAACACAGCAGATAATCTAACCAAAGTCTTGAAGATTACTTGAAAATGACATGCATGTGTTTGATTAGGGTTGGAGACCTTTGGATGCTTTGCACCAGCTATGATGTCATTGAAGGCAAAATATATTGGCTTTTGTACGCATGAATGAAAGTTTTAATAACATGACTGCAAATCAGATTTTAGGGGTAGGATCAGAGAATTGCAATTTATAAAGGGATCATATAACTTCAGAAGACTTGGAATGTTGTATGGAAATTTATGGTGCTTTGCCTTTTATATTTCACTAAAGAAAGAGTACTGGTTGAGAACTAGATGTGGGTGAGTAAATAATAATGAAGTTGTAATATTTTTTGTGTGACCTATTCCTTCAGTTTGTCTCTTTCTCTTCTCATAGGACATGTGTTAGCCACTGTCCACTGGGTTACTTTGAGGATGGAAAGGCCAGGAGGTGTAAACGCTGTAGCAGAGGCTGTGAGAAATGTGTTGGACGAGGAACCAATGAATGCAGGTCCTGCAGGAGAGGGCTTTATTTTTACTCAAAGGACAACACCTGCATAGAGATCTGTCCCGCTGGCTTTTTTCACGATGAGGGTGAGTCAAATAAAGCCATTGGATGATTTGGATGATAACCACATGCAGTGACAAAGATCCTGTGAAACACTCACATTCCATGTTTGTTCAATACAGACTCTTTAAATGTCTAATATTCTGCTCAGAAGATCTCAGTGTATCTATGTTTTAACAAACTATATAGCCAGACCTATAGCACAAAGTCTGTTTGCACTGAACAATAGTGAGCCGCCCATAGGAGCAGAGCTTCAGAGATCCACAGGCCCACCTTGTTCCATTTTGCGTATGCTTGTGGGATGTGTTTTTGAATGAGCTTGTTGATTGGCCATCTTTCACACTCTGCCTGTGATGCGTACAAAGACAATAAAGGCCAGAAAAGAGTTTGACTTGCTTTATTGATGTTTGTACACGCGGCCTCAGCTGTTGAACACATGCGAAGCTGCACGTGTGGAGCAGATGTTTGTGGGATACGTGTTTAATGGAAGCATGAATGGATAAGTTGCACATACACAGCCATGAATTGCATCCAGATTCCCAAATATTTCTCTCACTGGTAAATGGGAAAAATGATAATACAAAACTTTAAGGTCTAAAGCTGTGTTTGACTGCTCCTTTTGGTGTTGCCTGTTTTAAATATATTGTATGTATATAAATAATTTCAAAAACAAAATGTACTGTATCAGGAGATGGGGACTCAAGTTTAAGACTTGGACTCGAGTGCGACTTAAGTCGCACACACAGTAACTTCTAACTCGACTCGAACTCGAGCCACGCGACTCGTGAACAATGTCTATTTTTAGGAAACGTCTGATGAGCTCGCTGTCATACCCCTCCCTCCGTTACCTACAACCTGCCCACGACGTAACACGTGACGTTTCTGCTCCGCGCGCGCGGCCGCGAACATACATGTCGACTGCACCACCCGCTGCTGTGCCATTCATCTTAAGCTTTGGGTAGTGCTGTGACGGATCCGCGGTTCGGCTCGCATGCGATCGCGGATTAATATGCAATTTAAATAGGGTAAGTTTATCATTAACGTGTTTCTAAGGCTTGCAATTGTTTAAATGGTTAAACAATTTAACCGCAAAAAGGCGCTCAAGTGAGCAGATTTCTGTACGCACATGCGGTTAAGTGTGTCCGGTCCAGCTCCAGTCAGGTCCAGAGTTGCGCTTCTTTGTGTCATACTGTAGTCCATTAACATACATTTGCTGAATAGATCAATGAAAAACAACGTAACGTTTTTATGTAAGGCGACTGTTGCATCTTCTTCCTGAAGCGCTGTTGCGAATTCGCCCTCCGCCTGTGTTTGAGCACGCGTTTAAGTGCCCTCAGTAGTGCACATACAGAGAGTGTTTCAAAAGTTAAGCCAACATAAAATCTTTCTTTTCTTGACAGGGCACACACACACAAAATTATCTCACAGTATTCTTTTTCTAATAAAAACATTTGTTTATGTTTTAAGAAACCAGTCAGAAACCAGTCTGGGCTAATTTGTTCTTAAAGAGCAGGGCCGGAGTGGGGCCACTTTTCAGCCCGGGAGTTTCAGGCCCAAGACCGGCCCACTTTTTCCATAGTGTTATTCCAAGCACTTTTTCAAATTGAATAAATAAAGCAACAGTTCAGCTCTTACTATAGTTTTTATTAATATTATGGTTCAACAAATAAGGTAAAAGTTAAATAATATTTCACTTAAGATGAGAAGTTAGCAAAAATATTCCTCTACACAAAAGAATGGGGTTATTTTTGACCCATAATGGGTAAATATTGGACAGAACACATGCTGGGTTAAAAATTACCCCATGCTGGGTTCAAAATAACCCAATGTTGGGTTTTTGTTATGCAACCATGGATTATAATAACCCAACAGTTGGGTTAAAACAACCCAGCACTGGGTCAATTTTAACCCAGTAGCGTGTTCTGTCCAATATTTACCCATTATGGGTCAAATATAACCCAGCCCTTTTTAGAGTGTATTCCACAAGGAAAGGTTGATAAATTAAATTAAACGTGTGAAGTGTCATTTAAGAGAAGATAGACTCACTAACGTGACAAATGTAAAAAAAAAAAACTCAACCGGCCCAAAGGTGAAGCGGCCCACCGGGAATTCTCCCAGTTCTCCCGATTACCCACTCCGGCCCTGTTAAAGAGACAGTAACCTCAATTAATCTACTTAAGTCTGTGTCATTTATGTTAATCAAACATCCCAAGACAAACAGAAAATCACTTCTATTGCTCTAAAAATAATAATAATAATATTTAATTTCTACAATAAAGACAGTGTTATTATTCATTTAATTTAATTTCTGTACCTAATGCTAATTTTAGATCTTACTTAATGTTTATATTCTTTAAAATGTTTATAAGTTCTTTATTTGTAATTAGAGTTTTATTAGTTACATCGAGACTTGAGACTTGACTTGGACTCGAGCCCAGAGACTTCAGACTTGACTTGGACTCGAGCTCAAAGACTTCAGACTTGACTCGGACTCGAGCTCAAAGACTTCAGACTTGACTTGGACTCAAGCTCAAAGACTTCAGACTTGACTTGGACTCGAGCTCAAAGACTTCAGACTTGACTCGGACTCGAGCTCAGAGACTTGTGAGCATCTCTGCTGTATACTGAATGTCACTTCTCTAGACATTCTAAAAGGGGTTTTCTTTATCCTGAAGAGGATATGCAATCGTCCACCATTTTAATCTTATATGTCAATTCAAGATTTTGTTTTTGTTGTTGTTGCGGATTTCACCAGTGTGTTGTTATTTTTTTGTCAGAATCTACCAATTTGTTGATCTTGTCACTGCTAATGTTCCTCCTATCTGACGGACTGCTTGTGTTTTTGAAACTTTAATATGGTCTGGATCACTTGCATAAAGATCTCCCAGAACCACATGATGTGGGTTTACAGCCACAGCTTCCAAATGCAGATGCATTCATTTATGAGGAAATTATTTAACAACTAGAAAATACGTGTCCATAAAACATCTTTTGAGTTAACTGTCACATTGCTTTTGGCCTCTTTATAAAGAGGGAGCTTTCTTCAAAAATACAAAATTTTGAGCTTTGAGTCTTTCCTACTGTAAACATGAGTTATACTTGAATTGTGTAGCTAATTTGCAAGAAGTCCTGAAAACCTATATAATCGTGCTATAATCCTAAAAATAAAGGTGCTTAAAAGACTTTTCACAGTGATGCCTTAGAGTCAGTTCGACAAATCATTCAGTCAAACAATTACTTTCATACATTGTTATAATCTACAAAAACTTTTGTGAAATGAAAGGTTCTTCGAATGTTACATTTTTTATGGAAAAATAGTTATTCTATGGAGTCATGAAGCACCTTTATTTTGTATATGACCAAAAGCAAGTTCTAATTAATAGTTTTTTTTATTTTAGTGAAACAAATTTTTATTGACTCTCTTTCTCTTTGTCACTTACTCTGACTTATGTGTGTCTGATCTCTCTGTCTGTCTCTCTTTCAGGTCAGAGACGATGTCTGAAGTGCTATGAGAATTGTTTAAAATGCTTGAGAGATGCAGACAAGTGTACTGCATGTAACAATGGCTTCAGGTAATACAATCTTTAACATCAGAGCAAGTATATTCCTGTATATCTCAGTGGTTGAGCATTGCGTTCGCAGTGCAAAAGGTCATGGGTTTGAACCCAGGGAACTCAAGTACTGATAAAAATGTATAGCTTGTAATGCACTGCGAGTTTCTTTGGATAAAAGGATCTTCCAAAAGCATAAATACAATATGTAAATATACTGCAAAAAAATCTTTTCTGAATACTTTGACTTTTAAT
Organism: Paramisgurnus dabryanus; assembly: GCF_030506205.2. NCBI lineage: Eukaryota > Metazoa > Chordata > Actinopteri > Cypriniformes > Cobitidae > Paramisgurnus > Paramisgurnus dabryanus. The sequence continues at coordinate 9,728,130 of NC_133338.1, read as the reverse complement.
TTGGTAAAATTGGTAACACACTACTTTAACTTTATTCTCTCTTTTATTTTGTGTTTAAATGTATGCGTACATTTAGGCTTAAGACAATCGGGCAAGAAAATAATAATAATATAATGAGGATGATAATAAGTTTTTTTTAATACTTTATTTTTCTTATTTAAGACATTTCTGCAACTGTAAATCACTCAAGTAAATGCAGCTTATTTAAAGATGTTTAAGTTTGCTTAAACTTCACTGAAATATCTCAGCATACAGTACTGTCTTAGGCCAGATTTAGATTTGTTGTTTTTGCAATGTTATAGTGATCATATATAATTATATCTCTGTCTCTTTAATAGAATACATCCAGAAAATTCAGGAAATGTGTATATAGTAATAAAAACTGTATAAAATGTAAACTGATGTGTCAAGTTTTTAGAGTAAACTCCACTTCCACTTGAGCAATAGGAGGAAACTGCAGGATCTCTTAAATCAAAATAAAATTTAGTAATTTAAAAAAAATTAGTCTTTTTACTTCATTCTGCTCAAAAACCACCAAGATGTGTTTTTTTTTTTTTTTTTTCACAAATATCTTTATTGAATTTTAAACGTTTTCCAGACATACAAATACACATACAAAAAGAAAAACAAACTCCCCCCACCCTAAAAAAAAAGAAGAAAAAGAAAACAAACAAACAAACCCCTGCTCACTCCAACAGAAAGTATAGTTTACATGTCACATGCTTTCACAATGCGCAAAAAGGGCAACCACATGCTTTTAAAATCTTCAAGTTTTCCTCTCACAATATAGGTCAGTTTCTCAAGTGCCAGGTTATTAGCCATTAGTTTTATCCACTGGTTTATCTTTGGTCTGTCTGTGTTCTTCCAGTTCAGAGCGATTGCATGTTTGGCTTGCAATAAACAGAAACTAACAAGCTTCCTCTTTTTTACGGTTCCTTCAAAACCATTTGGAAAAATGTGTAGTAAACAGAGTTTACCATCCATAGGCATGTTACATTCAATTAAAGAGGAAATAAATGTAGTAACCTCTTTCCAAAAAATCTGGAGTTCCGGACACTGCCATATACAATGAAGAAGAGTGCCCTTATCCACACAACATTTTACACATACATCAGGAATTTTCGAGTTAAAATGGTTAAGTTTTACAGGAGTAATATAGGTTCTAAATAACCATTTGTACTGCAGCAATCTAAGCCTGGTGTTAATAGTTTGCTTTTGTGCCATCAGGCAAGAATTGCTCCACTCATCATCTGTAATTTCTGTTTGTAAATCTGCTTTCCATGCTTGTAAATATGAAAGACTACTTTCTTTTGAAGAAAGTAGTAAAATGTTATAAAATTTGGAAAGCAGGCCTCTACTCTGATGATGGTTAACAGCTATGTTCTCTATAGTGGAGAGTGGGGGTTTCACAGTAGACTTTAGTTGGGTAGTGATAAAACTTCTGACCTGTAAATACTTGAAAAAGTGTTTTTTGGGCAAATCAAACTTATTTATCAATTGCTCAAAAGACATCAATACTCCTTCACTATAGAGGTTCCCAATTGTACTCAAGCCTTTATTCAGCCAAATTCTAAACCCCATGTCTGCTCTTCCTGGTTTGAATTTATAATTTCCCCATATTGGCGATAAACATGAGAGCTTAGATACTTCCGACAAGGCAGCATGAGATTGGTGCCAGATTGATATAGTGTTTTTGAGAAAAGGATTTTTCGTGTTTTTTAATAATTGTTTAATTTCGGCTGCATAAAGATAAGATGTTAAAGGTAGCTTCAATGTATTGTTCTCAATGTGTATCCAAGATGGAGTATCAGTTATAGAGAAATAATAAGTAGCAGCACAAAGTTGAGCTGCCCAATAGTACAGCTTGACATTAGGCAATCTAAGCCCCCCTCTGTCAAAGGGCAGATATAGAAGGGAGAGTCGCAGCCTGGGGCGTTTACTATTCCATATAAATTTGGTAAAGGTTTTGTTCAAAGAGGAAAAAAAAGGAGGCTGAAATGTGTAAGGGGATGGACTGGAAAAGATATAAGAATTTTGGGAGAATGGACATTTTAATAATATTAATGCGACCTATCATAGAAATTGGCATCCCACCCCATCTTTCTAAGGAGTCCATTACCTTTTTTACTAAGGGATCATAATTAATAGATACAATGTTCTTTATCTCAGGACTTATTTTAATTCCTAGGTAGGTGAAACCTTCATAGGTACACGTAAACTGTGTATGTATTGTGGGGTTATTTTTGTTCAGCATTAACAGGGAGCTTTTCTTCTGATTAATTTTATACCCTGAAAATTCACCAAACGTCTTCAGAATTTGGCCAACAGCCTGGACAGACCTCCCTAAATCAGTTAAAAACAAAACAACGTCATCTGCAAAAAGGGACAAGCGATGTTCTTTTCCTCCGATTTGAATACCAGTAATTTCAGGGGACTTACGTATCGCCATAGCGAGTGGCTCGATAGCAAACAAAAAAAGAAGGGGAGATAGTGGGCATCCTTGTCGTGTCGATCTACCCAGGCTAAAGGATCTTGATAACTGACTGTTTGTTACAACTTTGGCTATGGGCTCTGCATATAGTAACTGAATCCATTTCAAATATTTTTCTCCCAAGCCAAATCTTTTGAGTGTTCCGAAAAGATAACACCATTCAATCCTGTCAAACGCCTTTTCGGCATCTAATGACAGAAAGGCGTGATCTATGGCTAATTGTTTTTCGTATAATATATTCAATAATCGGCGGGAATTGTGAAAAGCTTGGCGGCCAAGAACAAACCCATTTTGGTCGTTCGAAATTAAGATAGGAATATGTGATTCAATCCTCCGAGCCAGAGCCTTGCATAATATCTTGGTGTCACATGACATCAAGGATATTGGCCTATATGAGCCCATATCTGTCGGAGCTTTACCTGGTTTTAACAGAACTGAAATGGATGCCAATCTTAAGGATGGGGGTAGAATACCCTTCTCATAGGACTCATTATACATTTCAAGTAGATGAGGTAGTAATTTATCTGAAAATCTCTTATAAAGCTCAATAGGCAGGCCATCAGGGCCAGGGGCTTTGCCTATATTCATATGGGTGAGTGCCTCTTTAAGTTCTTGAATGCTCAGTTTTCCATCTAAATCATTTTTTGTCTCCTCTGACAAGGTTGGGAATTGGAGTTGGTCCAAAAACTGATCTTGTTTGTCCATATTATCTGGATATTGGGATTTATATAAATTTTCATAATAGTCTGCAAAAGCATCATTTATACATTTTGGATCCACTAAATTATCTCCATTGTCAAGTACAATTAAGTTAATAGCCCTATTTGTCTGTATTTTTTTAAGCCTCCAAGCCAGGAGTTTTCCTGCCTTCTCACCCTGATCATAGTATGACTGTTTCAACCACAGTAAACTAGTTGCTATTTTATTGGTGGTGAGTTCATTGTATTCAGATTTTAGTATGAGAAGCTTTTTATATTTTTCAGTGTCATCACAGTAATACAGCTGGGCCTGCAGGTCCTTAATTTGCTCTTCAATTTCCTTCAATTTATTTAAATGTATTTTGGATTTATGCCTAGTGTAGCTCATTATTTCCCCCCTTATATAGGCTTTAAATGCTTCCCATTTTATTGATGCACTGGTCTGGTCTCTATTGAAATTAAAATACTCCGTTATTTTTTCTTCAAGAAAATTTTCAAATTCTACGGACTTCAGCCATTTAGCTTGAAACCTAAATGGTAGTGGAGATGAATAATAATTAGGAAACTTAATTGATAATATGATTGGGGCATGGTCAGAGAGTACTATAGTCTCATACCAGCAATTCTGAATCATAGATACCAGGCCAGAGGAGACCAAAAAGTAATCTATCCGAGAATACGTTTTGTAGGTTGCAGAAAAACATGAATACTCAATTTTACTCGGGTAAAGTTGTCTCCAAATCTCCACCAAGTTAAGATCTTTCATAAACTTTCCAATCGTTTTCCTAGCTTGTTGGTGGGATGTGTCGGAGCTGTTTGAACGATCTACTGCAGGATGCAACACACAATTAAAATCTCCTCCGATGATGCAGTGGCCCCTATAAGTTGACATAGTTAAAAAAAATTTTTGGTAAAAGGCAGGATCATCCCCATTGGGGGCGTATAAACATACCAAGTTGACTAGTGTAGAGATTATAGTTCCACTAAGTATAATAAATCTCCCAGATGGATCCAGATATTTATCTTTTAGATCAAATGGAACTGATTTATGAATCAATATTACGACCCCTCTTGCATGAGTTGTAAAATTAGAGGAGAATACCTGACCAGGCCACCTAGATCTAATCTTTTTCACATCTTCATCTATCAAGTGTGTCTCTTGTAAGAAACACACTGTACTTTTCATTTGTTTAATTCTGCCCAGCACCTGTTTAAGCTTTACAATTTTGTTCAGTCCTCTTACGTTCCAACTAGACACATTTATGACTGAGGTATCAAACATAGGTTTTTCTTAATTTCAATTTCATGCCATGTAAAGTCTCTAAACACCCAACAACAACAAAATGGAGTGAGCCCCTTAACACAAAACCCCACACATTTCCCCAAACGAAATGTGATGCTAAACCCTGTAAAACTAGGAACTTGGGTTATAGAAAACGTTTCATCCACATAGTGGGTAACGTGTAAATCTGTACACATAATAACATAGCCATACGTGGGCTAGCTATAATATAAACGTTGGACCATAATAAAACTTGACGCACATAAACGTGTACTCAGTGCGTAGTAAATAAAAATATAAGACTGTATCAATAACACAACAAATAAAAAAGGGTATACTTTAAGAAAGCATGCCAGTAACGTGTTCTAACCATAGGGCGACTTACTAAATTACCCGTTGAATTTTGTCAGTTTTCATTGCCATAACTGGTCGATGACTCCATGCAGGAGAAAAGAAAACAGCAGTGAGTACAAGGCTTAGTTTAAGTCTCGAAGTCGCCACCAGTCTGCAAGCTTATTTTCTTAACGTATTCTTCAGCCTCAGCAACCGATTTAAAAATCCTGCGTTTGTCATTATGTGTGATTATCAGATGGGCTGGATACAACATGCCATACCGAATATTCAGTGCACGGAGCTGGGTTTTCACACCGTTGAAGCGCTGCTGCAGTTTGCGTGTCTCCGTGGAGAGGTCAGGAAAAAAGGCGATCCGTTGATTCTCATAGCGTACCTCTGTCATCTTCCTGGCTGCTCTCAGGGTTGTTTCCCGGTCCCGGTAGTTCAGAAACTTCATTATCACCACCCGCGGCGATGTAGATTTAGGATCAAACGGCCCGATCCTGTGTGCTCTCTCTATGATAGGGCACACGGTGAAAACTTCACCTAGTGTATGTCGGAGCCACTTCTCCAGAAAGTTACACATATCTGAGCCCTCCGACTTTTCGGGTAGTCCAACCAGTCTCAAGTTGGAGCGTCTGCTCCGGTCTTCTTGTTCTGTAATTTTGTCGCAAAGAGTCTCCACAGTTTTCATCAGTATTTTAACTTTGCCTTGAAGAGAGGTTACATCATCTTCTGTTTGCGAAATTCGCTCCTCCGTCATATTAATTCTTTGAGAGTGTAGCTGGAGGTCCCCTTTTATATCGTTAATTGCTTTCAGCATATCTGTCGATTGTTTAGCCATGTCACCTTTCATCGACAGGATTTCCTTGAGAATATCACTGTTTGTCGGATTTAGCGTCTTCAGCGTTTCTGGTGTGTCGGGTGCCTCTGGAGTCTCCGGTGCCTCCCGTGTGTTGGTTTCGTTGAAGATATCCAGCGGTGTTTTGCTAGCATACGACATGTCTACATTAGCCCCTTTGCCTTGTGAAGCCGTTTTACTCGGTTGTTGGCCAGTTTTAGCATTTTTTGGTGGCATGTTGTTCTGTAGAAGTGCGTGGGTCAAGGACAAGAAGAATTATGTTTATTGGTCCAGGTTGAGGATATTTTGAAAGGATTTAATAGCGAGCCTCACGCACGTGCAGCCTCTAACTAAGACGCCATAACCGGAAGTCACCAAGATGTGTTTAGTGCCAAGAGAGGTCACACTAAACACTGACGAAGCCTAAAGAAGACATTTAGTCCAGAATTGTGTTTTAATTTTTTTTACATATTTCCTGTATTTTCTGTTTGTATCTTAATAATAAAATAGATTGAAAAATAAATATGGATTGACATTGAAACTTCTAAAACAACAAGTCTGGTGGTGGTGGCCTAAGACTTTTGCACAGAACTGTTCCATTGTTTCGTCTCAAAATGCACATCAGTAAAGTTTATTTCTATGGTATGTTTGTAAAACTAGTTAAATGTTCTAAAATAACTAAGGCATAGTCCTGGATTAATCAAAACTTGGAAATTGCCCAAAAATGATTGCAAATAATTATTGCGGACTTTATAGTGCTAAGATTTCATGTTCTTTAACTATTGTGCCTTTAGATTGTGGTAGTTTGTTTTCTAGGAACATTAAATGATTAAAGTTAGATTGTTGCTTAATTGAAGAGTATCATTTAAAGAAAACCAGATGGGTTTTTTTTTTAATCACTTGTGACCTGTAAACTTTATCTTACACCCCACTTTGCACTATATTTTAATTGTATCTTGAATTATGAATCCTTTTAACATACGGGATGAGTTTGCATCCGCATGGTGACGATTAAACGGCAAAAGAAAGTGAGGCTTTGGGGTTTTATGATGGTTTAGAACATCTAGGGTACATCTGGTCATCTTTATGCATGCCGTCTTTGCTGTGGTTTAGACAGATTGGACTGAGGCAGATCAGGCTTTAGTTCTTGAAAGGCCGTCTGGTCCTGTGAAGGGTAAAGAAGCACATGCTTTATGTTGTGAACTCTTTACAGTACTCAGTTTGTCAAGGTTATGAACTCTGTTGCACTGTGTTTTAAAGTGAAGATAGAAATATTCCAATTTGCAAGTCTGTAATCTCTTATGTTCACATATGTGACCCTGGACCACAAAACCAGTCACCCAAGTATATTTGTAGAAAAGCCAAAAATACATAGCAAAATTATTGATTTTTCTTTTATGCAAAAAAATGTGATTATTATATAAAGATGATGTTCAATAAAGACATTTGTAACTTTAACAAATTGATATTTTTGAGTGAATGCAGAAAAATTGCTATCAAAATTGTCCCAGAAACTCACCCACAAACTTTGCTTTACTACCCTATTTCCCATTAAATTTTGGTTTATGTAAAAGCTTATGTAAAAGCTTACAACTTCTGTCATTCTGTCAACAATGTCATTACAAAAAAAAACTTTTCATTATTAATATGTCTGGTAAACAGTTAATTTGGACTTTGGGTTTTAAATACAATTTTCTCAATTTTTTGATTTTTTTTTTTTTTTGCAAGTTTCGGATTTTCAAATTGTTGAAGCTTAGTCAAATATTGTCCTATCCTAACAAACTATAATCTCAATTTCAACTTTAATTTCAACCTGTTATATTCAGCCACCGACCCTCAATACTGTACCTCACACTGTAACAAATAAAAAGTTGAGTAAACTTTAAAAAAAATAAAGCAACTGGCTGCAAAGCTTTTTTGAGTTTATTCAACTTTTTAAGGTTTACGTTTTGCCAAACCATATATTCAAGTTCACTTTGCTTTAAGAGACTGTTTACACTTGGCATTGATGTACACGACGTTAATGCCAGGTGTAAACGGTGTTCAAACCACTTTGTGCTCGTCCACTTTCGACCACTTTCAACCACATTCAGAGGTAGTCGAAAACCCTTTAAATCGGATTGCTTTTGTAGTGTAAATGCACATGTGGTTGAATGTGTTCGTACAGCCACATGCGACCGCCTTCTCTCCGCTCATTTATCTAATCTGAGGTACTAAACACAATGTTTTACATATTTTCTTACTTCTGGCGCAAACACACGGTGAACAGCGCTATTTTTAGCCTTTCATTGATAAAACTAAAGCAGCTGATCTCCACAGTTTCATTCTGCAAGCGTATGAAAGTTTCACGATCTTATTTCATCAATTGCGCTGAAAATTCAGAGAAAGCTTTAACATATACATGTTCAAAACACTGTGCAGCATGTTTACTTACAACACAAGCAACGGACTCCAACATAATATAAGTTTGCGTCCATATAAACTCATAATTACTCCTGCTCGCATTTTAATGAGACTCGCCCACCGTCTCACAGACCACCCCCTCACTGTATTCAGGACAGATGCGGTCGAAAGTGGACAACAGAGACGGATTTAAATACCAGGTGTAAACACAATGTGTCTCTCTCGTCCACTTGTGATCCCATCGATGAAAACACATCTTAATACCAAGTGTAAACAGCCCCTAAGTTAAACCAACTTTCCAAGAACAAGAGGTTGATCTACCAATACTTATATATTTAAGTTCACTTAACATAGTGCTTATGTTGACTGAACTTAAATTGTTAAAGCCCCCCTAACCAAAAAAATGCACATTTAAATGTGTTTCTAGCAGAAAAAGAGTCACATGTGTGTGTGCAGAAACATCCTGTTATTATACAAATCCATCTATTCTTCTTTGTGTAATCTCCTTTAAACCACAACAGTCACACAAAACATGCTGTTGGGGATCCCGTATCAATGTGATATACATTGATTAAGCCCCAACCATAACCGCGCACAGACTCCGACTTATGAACGCGTAAGTCAACCTTTTGCCAGAGACACATGTTTTGATGTAGTCCAAAGCACATGTGTAAGGGCTCTACTTTGCATATGAGGAGGGGAACAGAAACATACACAAAAACAGCACGTTTCTCATTGCAGCCACAAATGGCCATGTTAAAAATCATAAAATGAAAGATCTGTTGTGTATTTTGAGCTTTACAGACACATTCTGGGGAAACAAGAGACTATTTTTATATTGCTGAAAACACCTAGGTTAGTGGCCCTTTAGGTTAATTTTCTTTGGTGTTCATATTATGTATTAAATATTATTATAACTCACAGAATGCAATAAATTCATGACCGACTCTGTCAATGAATACACTTAATTCTCCACAAAAATACACATAAAACAGCATTGCTGACATGCCTCTTTATAATTGTGGAGAGAAATACAATGTCTTTAAAAGGGTCCATGTTTACCACAGCAAACACTGATTACTTAAATGGTAACTTCACAGAAAACTATAATTTACAACAAAATAACATCAGTAAAGCTACAAAGAGCTTAATCCACTATGACTTCTGAATTAGGAACTATTTAGATGCCCTATCCGTTCTTATTCTTTGATAAAACTTAAAAATGAACTCTCATTCTGGTGTAATAATCAAGGACTTATAATCATTCTGGAGGATAATGCTGCTGTAACATGGCTGCAGCAGGCGTAGTGATATTACGCACTGCCCGAAAATAGACCCCTTGGTTACTTTCAATAGCAGGGGACTAATATCACTGTGCCTGCTGCAGCCATGTTACAGCAGCAAAGTCCTTGATAATTACACCAGAATGAGAGTATAGTTCCTAGCCTACTTTTCATTTTCCGTCGGCCTTAGTACAAGATGTAATTACAGAAAAGAAAAGTTTTAAATATGAAAAATATTGAAACTCTGTGGTTATTTTTTTAGCCCGATGCTAATGGTCTAATCAGATTCAATGGATTATGCTAAGCTATGCTAAAAGTAATACCGTCAGACCGGAGAGCAGCTGAATGGATTCCAAAACTATAAAAATCTTGATTTCATTTTTATCAATTATCATATTAAAAATGTTAAACTCTAGGGGAGCTGGAAAATGAGCATATTTAAAAAAAAAAGTGGAGTTTCCCTTATGTGGTGTCTGGTACTGTATATAAACATGCTGCTGAGCCAGCTAAAAATATACATCACTTCTTGTGGATGTCACACATGAAAGGTTTTAGAGAGAAATGTACAGTTTCTCAATGTTGGCTGGAACCTATTTAAAACTGTGTAAACACTGCAGGGAATATTTGATATGGATTTAATCTTTTGCTTTCTTCTTCTGATTAAAGTCTGGCAGGGATGACCTGTGTTCCAGAGTGTGCCAATGGAACCTTTTTTAATCTAGAAGAAATGAAGTGCAGTCCTTGCCATGTCTCCTGCTCCACCTGCACAGGTCATATTCACTTATGTTCAGTCTTTTCTGTGTTCAATTATATTTTTCTCAATTCTAATTTATTTTATTCTGGTCTGTTGCTCTCTGTTTCACTCTTTATTCCAACCACCTATGTTCTGTTCTGGTCTGGTCTTCTCTACTCTTTTCTACTCTACTCTGATTCACTGTATTGTACTCTATTTTGATTTCTTCTGACATACACACTGCAACAATATGCCCAATGTGACAACCACATTTAGTGCAGGAGTGATGCAGATTTCACATCGCACACGTGAGCAGCGCATAAATGCCCCTTGTTAACAAGTTAAAGCATGCACACCTATTTTCCTTTATTTTATATCTTAACAAAAATTAACCTACCGCCAGCCACACGATGTCGTATGCACTTTTGGCAAATGGGTGGTGGGGGGTGGATTAGAAAAGTACACAATGCATACATGCAAGATAGTTTGGGTGTCTCAGGAGGTCCGTTTGGCAAAAACACATATATTTTAAAGCTTACATAACACTCCCCATTTTTGCCAATCTAATGTTAAGTTTGGTTACCTATAGAGTAGTATTTCATTCTTCATATGCCCAAAGAGTCTTTCATGTTGTCAGATTATTGAAAGACGAACACTTGAAGGCGTACGGTGGGCGGAGTTAATGAGTTTCGAGTACGCGCAAGCTTTTGATACTAACAGCTGTGACATCGATGAAAATCAAACTTGGATAAAACTTTTAAAATAGGGTCTGAGGCACTCAGGAGGATAAAGATTAAAAAGCCTTTATTAATACATGGCTAAGTAGAATAAAAACATGCCTACGCGTTTCAGCCAACAAGGCTTTCGTCAGGGCTTGAAGTGTTTGACAAACAGCTCACTTCCTAGTTAAGACCAGTAATCAATAACAGCTGTTAAGGTAACAGATAGGAAGTCACATGATTCAACAAATTGAACAGATAGGAAGTCACATGATTAAATGAATAGTGTCACAATAATTATTTATAATCATTAATCCATCCTAGTAAATTCAATGACTACAAAAAAAAAAAAAAAAAAAAAAAAATTATAAATTCAAAAAAGATATACATATATATATATATATATATATACATACATACATACACATAAATACACATATACACATATATACATATATACATATACATACATACATATATATACACACATACATAAACATATATACATATATATACACATACATACAAATTCAAATAAAATAAGATAACAGCTACAAAAAAAAAAAAAAAGGTTTAAAGATGAATTACAAAATGCTTTCATTAACTGTAATACTCCATATGTAGTTTACAGATTGGAATGCCCATGTGGCTGCTTTTACATTGGGAGAACTAAGCGTAAATTAAAGGTAAGACTTGCGGAGCATAAATATGCAATAAGATCTGGATATCCTCAATATCCTATGGCAGTACATTATAAAGATGCAAACCATGGAAATTGCAACTCTCTTAAAATTATAGGCATAGAGCATATTGAAAACTCAATTCGAGGAGGTGACAGGCTTAAAAAACTCTTGCAAAGAGAATCATTTTGGATTTACACATTGAAAGCTACATGCTTCCCGGGTCTAAATGGTGAACTAGATTTTGCCCCTTTTCTGTAATTCATCTTTAAACCTTTTTTTTTTTTTTTTTTGTAGCTGTTATCTTATTTTATTTGAATTTGTATGTATGTGTATATATATGTATATATGTTTATGTATGTGTGTGTATATATATATATATATATATGTATGTATGTATATGTATATATGTATATATGTGTATATGCGTATTTATGTGTATGTATGTATGTATATATATATATATATATATATGTATATATATATATATATATATATATATATTTGTAGTTGTTATCTTTTTTGAATTTATAATTTTTTTTTTTTTTTTTTTTTTTTTTTTTGTAGTCATTGAATTTACTAGGATGGATTAATGATTATAAATAATTATTGTGACACTATTCATTTAATCATGTGACTTCCTATCTGTTCAATTTGTTGAATCATGTGACTTCCTATCTGTTACCTTAACAGCTGTTATTGATTACTGGTCTTAACTAGGAAGTGAGCTGTTTGTCAAACACTTCAAGCCCTGACGAAAGCCTTGTTGGCTGAAACGCGTAGGCATGTTTTTATTCTACTTAGCCATGTATTAATAAAGGCTTTTTAATCTTTATCCTCCTGAGTGCCTCAGACCCTATTTTAAAATATATGTGGATCCCTCCACTGAAGAGCACCGGAGGTATTTACACACTTTTTTACACCCGAGAAGCACTTCCAGCATTTTTCTGCTTTTTGGATAAAACTTTGTTGAAATAACTATGGCTTACAGTCAGATGAGCCTTACATATATGATCCATATATATTTTTATGAACTTACCACCTGTGGTTGCGACTCCTAAACAGGATATTTTAAAGTTGGGACTGCTCCATCAGTTTTAAACAAGTGGCAAATCCGGCATCAAACTGAGGGTTAAAACTCTTAAAGTGTTAATAAGTCAGAAAGCATTAACCCCCCCCAAATGACCCCTGATGCTTTTATTATACCCGAGGCACACATTAAACTTTTAAACTCAAATCCGGTTGGGTAAGACCTCATGTCATTTTTGGGGGGGGTCTAAATGGACCCGTGAAGACCTGTGTTCTCCTTTAGTCTATTATGTTCTGATTTTATGGTATACCAAATTTTAAGTTTTATCAGATTTTACCAACAGGAGCTTTATTATTATGTAAAATATTACGAATTCATAGCAGTATCAAATTTACCTCGTAAACAGATGAAATAAACCGAATTCAGAGGAAGATAAATTAACAGATTGCAGAATGGATAGCTTGCCAAAAGTCCCTATCACTGGGGCAGAACTAATTCAAACTGAGAAGCTCAAAAGTAAATTGTAGTTTTTAGGACGGTCCTGTACCGCTGTTCTTGCTCAAGCATAGAAGTTAATTAACTTACTTCATTTTACCCAACTCACCAGAGACAACTGATAAGGCGTGAGTTGTTTGCTTTCTTGGTTCTCTGAAACGTGGAGAGCTGATGCTGTAGACACAGCAGGTAGAGGAAAATGACTCGACATATTAACACAAGTGTGTGCCCATCCTGATTAACAAAGTTTCTAGTGAACTGCCTATGAGGTGTCAAGATTAGACATGAAAGCCTTCCTGCTTGCTTTCAGCTATCTCGTCTTTGATGAGTTCATATCTTAGATTAAAGCGACATTGCAAGAGATGATCTTATATCGGTTGACTGTTGAGGAATCATTAAAGCCATTCTTCTACAGCATAGTAATTTTTCTTTATAAGGTTCAGTGGTGTTTGTTTCCATATTATTTAAAGGAATAGTTCACCCCCCAAAAAATCAGGTCATAGTTTACTCAACTTCATGCCATCCTGGGTGTATATGCCTTCTTTTTTTTCAAACGTCAATGTCTAAAAAACTTTCAAAATACAAAAAAAAAATTCTAAAAAAACATCTAATTTCACTTCAGAAGACATGAAGAGCTCAGATGGATAACCTTCCAAGTGCGTCTGATATATTTTTTTGTAATTTTTTTTTATTAGACTCTTAATAATTTCTGCCAACAATGCTGTATTTTAAATAGCCTGAGGCTACGATTAAGCAGAAATTAAGATAAAGTATATGATGAACATATAATACGTGCCGAAAGCATTCAGTTAATATCATTATCTATTTTTTTGAGGTGGCATTTAGCGGCTTTTGCATCTGAGCTCATTATATATTAACCAACCATATAATAACCTACTGTTATTTGGATTCAAAGACTTGCCGAGCTGAGGCTGTTCTCAGCGGTATACACAAGTACTGGCCACCACTGGGTATTTAATGTGAACTTGGCTTGATGTGAACTTTGAATTGGAATAGTACTTAAGACTAATGACGTTTTACAAGTCCACAGGAACATAAGTACAGGCAAAAACACAAATTGCTCATCCTGCTCATGCTTTCTAGACTGATCACACACACCTGTTCACATCAGATCTTCATTAAGGACTCTGTATAAACCCAACACAAACACTCATTCACTGTATGATGTGTTACATTTCTGAGGCTACAGACCCACAAGGATTTTTTTGTGTTGCTTTATTGTTTAACCTTTATTGTTATCCCTTATGTTTTTTATTTTTTTTTAAAGTGGGGTTCATTGAAAAACAATGAAATTATATATATATATGTATATACAGTCTTGTTCAAAATAATAGCAGTACAATGTGACTAACCAGAATAATCAAGGTTTTTAGTATATTTTTTATTGCTACGTGGCAAACAAGTTACCAGTAGGTTCAGTAGATTCTCAGAAAACAAACAAGACCCAGCATTCATGATATGCACGCTCTTAAGGCTGTGCAATTGGGCAATTAGTTGAAAGGGGTGTGTTCAAAAAAATAGCAGTGTCTACCTTTGACTGTACAAACTCAAAAATATTTTGTACAAACATTTTTTTTTCTGGGATTTAGAAATCCTGTGAATCACTAAACTAATATTTAGTTGTATGACCACAGTTTTTTAAAACTGCTTGACATCTGTGTGGCATGGAGTCAACCAACTTGTGGCACCTCTCAGCTGTTATTCCACTCCATGATTCTTTAACAATTCATTCACATTTCTTGGTTTTGCTTCAGAAACAGCATTTTTGATATCACCCCACAAGTTCTCAATTGGATTAAGGTCTGGATATTGGGCTGGCCACTCCATAACATTAATTTTGTTGGTTTGGAACCAAGACTTTGCCCGTTTACTAGTGTGTTCTGGGTCATTGTCTTGTTGAAACAACCATTTCAAGGGCATTTCCTCTTCAGCATAGGGCAACATGACCTCTTCAAGTATTTTAACATATGCAAACTGATCCATGATCCCTGGTATGCGATAAATAGGCCCAACACCATACTAGGAGAAACATGCCCATATCATGCTCCATGCTTCACTGTCTTCACTGTGTACTGTGGCTTGATTTCAGAGTTTGGGGGTCGTCTCACAAACTGCCTGTGGCCCTTGGACCCAAAAAGAACAATTTTACTCTCATCAGTCCACAAAATGTTCCTCCATTTCTCTTTAGGCCAGTTGATGTGTTCCTGGGGCAAATTGTAACCTCTTCTGCACATGCCTTTTTTTAACAGAGGGACTTTGTGGGGGATTCTTGAAAATAGATTAGCTTCACACAGACGTCTTCTAACTGTCACAGTACTTACAGGTAACTCCAGACTGTCTTTGATCATCCTGGAGGTGATCATTGGCTGAGCCTTTGCCATTCTGGTTATTCTTCTATCCATTTTGATGGTTGTCTTCCATTTTCTTCCACGTCTCTCTGGTTTTGCTCTCCATTTTAAGGCATTGCAGATCATTTTAGCTGAACAGCCTATCATTTTTTGCACCTCTTTATAGGTTTTCCCCTCTCCAATCAACTTTTTAATCAAAGTACGCTGTTCTTCTGAACAATGTCTTGAACGACCCATTTTCCTCAGCTTTCAAATGCATGTTCAACAAGTGTTGGCTTCATCCTTAAATAGGGGCCACCTGATTCACACCTGTTTCTTCACAAAATTGATTTCTCAGTGATTGAATGCCACACTGCTATTTTTTTGAACACACCCCTTTCAACTAATTGCCCAATTGCACAGCCTTAAGAGCGTGCATATCATGAATGCTGGGTCTCATTTGTTTTCTGAGAATCTACTGAACCTACTGGTAACTTGTTTGCCACGTAGCAATAAAAAATATACTAAAAACCTTGATTATTCTGGTTAGTCACATTGTACTGCTATTATTTTGAACAAGACTGTATATATATCAATGTCAGGTCCAGAACAGTAATCTTACTAGTTTATTTTTCAAACAAGCAGATTTTTTATTTAAAAAAAAATAAACTGTTATACTGTTACAGTGTTAAAAATAAACGACAAGTAATTTTATGTTTAGGATTTTTCCCTGTAACTGTACTGAAACTGATCCAAACCGTGACTTGAAAACTGAGGTATGCACCAAATTAACATCTTTTTAAGCTATTAAGAAGTGAGAAATAACTTAACACAGCTTACGATGTGTATCTATAAAAAAAAGAAATAACTTTAATCAATAAAATAAAGGACTATGAGTAATATAATATGTGAATGTTATTTAGAGTAAAACTGCTGAAAATTGTGTGCATTAAAATTTTTCCAGTTTGAAATAGTCAGGCAGGCAACAGAATATAGAGAAAATGCAAATGTGAAATATCATAATTAAAAATAGGAATGCAAAAAAGAACAGACAAAAAGTAACAAGGAAAATGACTGAGGGAATATGGAAGAGAGGAATAAAAGATAAACATGAAAAAACAAGACAATCATCATGATGACATACAGACCAAAGATAAATACATCTTGTGTGGATTACACACAATGCATTTATGGAAGTGGCAGACAGCTTTTTGAATGGTTTTCTATGGGCAGTGAGCATTATGCGAACTGTTTATCCACACTAAATACCTTGCGTTTTGGCGGCCTCCCGCACCACGCGTTTTTGCAGTAGCGCTCTGAGCAGGAAAGCCCCCGACGGTTTTTGCGTTTTTTCCATTGTCCATTTGAATGAGGAGAGAGGAGTGCTCTTTCATTGCGGTGACAGAAGTTGGAACAACCGGAGATTGCTTGTTTGTCAAGAAAAGGCAGTGTGGCGCACCTTGCGTTTCCAAGCGTTTAGTGTTTAATGTAATCAGCCCCTTAAAACGCAGTTGTAGTATGTATACAGTAGATGACAGGGCAGCTAATAGGTTCTAGGTACACGTTATTTCTGTCAATGCTTAAAGTCTGTTAAATAATGTGGGAACGCACACATTTGAACCTTGAAAGGAAAACGCATTGTGCTGTAGAAGAAAGGGTTTAATGATTTTCCTCTGTCAACAGATGTAAGGCCATCTCCTGCAAGTTTCCTTTAATCTGTGAGATAAACTCATCAAAGACAAGATAGCTGGAAGCAAGTTTCCATGCTAATAGGTTTCCATGCTAATCGTGTACATTTTATAAAATCTTTGTAGTTGTGCTAAACAAGGCTTAATGTTATGCCTTTCTCACCAGATGTTTCAAATTTGCCTTAAGCAAAAGTGCCAAAGAAATAAAAACCATTTGCAGATCCACAAGCACAAAGTAATATCAGTGTTCTGTTAACAGGGCCGGGCATAGAGGAGTGCATTCAGTGTGCACCTGACTTCTTACAACAGGAGTGGCGGTGCGTGCGAACCTGTTCCCCTGGATACTACAGGGGGGAGACGATGGGATACTCGCATAGGATGTGCCGCAAGTAAGTTAACATGACAGCATTTAAATATAAATGTATTAATCTGTGTTCAGTTGAAAAAAGAAAGACATAAACATCTTATTTGGGTGAACTATGGTCCAGATTTACTAAACGCTACAAATTAGCGTGAGAGCGCAATTCCAAAAATGGGATGGCAGTTGTAATATCTGCAGGTTATTTACTAAAAAAGAGCAATATAAATAACACAGCCGCAACAGTTCATTTAAAAAATGGTCAACGCAATCTACTGAGAGCAGCGCAAATTAGTTCAGGGTCGCAAATAAGCAGAGCTGATGAGTTGCGAGTGATCTGCTTACGCCTGATGCGCATGAGTTTAGCACCATGGACATCACAGCTAACGAAGCCATAGGACACTAAAAGTGAAGGTTTACAATAAGTTTTGAAACACTTGGTCTTGTTTGACTTCTCATAGTGACTCCTCTTTTATTTCCTCCAGCAAATCATTTACTTTTTGAATAATATGTTCCTCTGGCATTCCAGTTACATGTTAAAAAATCCTCTGCCTTGTACCATGCACCCTCTAATGCCTCTTCTATCTGCTACAATTTCAGCCATTTCAAGCGCAAAATTATTATGTTTTTTTTCGTCTTTAAATAATAACGCAAATACCAGTTATATCACACACGCAAACATTAGTAAATCATGTTGCGTGAATCATTTAAAGTTCATGAAAATCTGGCTTTGTCTATGTTTAAGTGCTTCTATCAACCTAGAAAATGTTATAAAAGAAGAACCCAGTAACTTTTATGGTAAACCTTTCTCTGCAAGCATGTGAAAAATAGGTATATCTGAAATTTGACTCCCCTTGTGATGTCAGAAGGGGACAATACCACCCCTTAATCTGCACTATCCAACCACGACACTGCCATTTAGTGCAGAGATAAACTCAATTGCATTTAAAGTTCATGTGTACTTTACTGGTACTTTGGTCACACCAAAATTTATTTGACATCTTAAAAAAGTCTTGTGAATTGTCCCCTTTAAATAATCTCTTCCCATAAATTTTGCATCAAAATATACAAAGTCAATCGCAAAAATAACTAGACCACACATTTTTGCGCTAATTATCCACTGCGCTTCCTTAGTAAATCCCAACAGTCGTTATTTAACGATACAATGATAGTTTGCAATGGTGCAAGCTGTAAGTAAATCTGGCCCTTTAAAAGGCCAGATGTAAAAGATTTGCTGTAGTTATCCAGCTGTTTGCCAGTAATTTACTGTAGATTTAAATGTATGCTATTTACTGGCAACAGTTTGTTCAAAGTTAAATGAACATTAAACATTAATAAACCTTTGTCTTTACCGAATAAAACTATAAAATAAGAGCATCATGTAAAGCATTCTGAGAACCAGAGATCCTCATCAACCTTTTCCAGTTTTTTCCTTCAGATTTTGGTTCCCAGAATGCTTTGCACAAGGCTGTTATTTTAGTTTTATTCTGTAAAGATAAAGACTTGTTATTGTTTAATGTACAATGTATTAATGTATTACTGTAATGTATTTACAGTGTAGGCTGAGATTTCTTTAATTTAGGCTAGTAAGCATCCACCTGGAAAAACCCACAGCTACTGTACTGTAGGCTATGTTGAAATGGGCTTAACACACTTCAAAACAACCAAGCACACCGTAGTTCAGCATAGTACAAATGGAAGAGAGGAAAGTAAAGCACAAATCTTTCTGGACAACACTTGTCAGAGATTTATTGTGAATTTTTGTAATGAGCGACATGGGGAAAGAAAAGCTGCCTTGGCACTCCACAATTTATAAATCAGGTGTATTTTGCTTTATGAAGGGTGTATAAAACAAATAGAAGCTTTTATTAAGGTCACCAATGGTGGCTGCGTTAAGAATGAAATATTGCAGGGGTGGTGACAGAGAGCTGAAATTCACTGGAGGCAAATAGATCAAGTAGCCATAAAACACAGGTTAAATTTGACCCTGAGGTAGCCCTTCCAGTATGGAAGACTTCCTGTCCATGCTATATACGGACAAAGCGTATACTACTCAAGTGCCCAGAGGTCACACAGAAAGTGCCAAGGACTGAACACCCCAAGTACAGTGGATGACAGTATGGAGTCATTTACCTTTATGATAAAATAACAAATCACCAATTATAACATACATTTTATACTTTTATTATAGTATGGTATTACCAACTCTCCCCCAAAAAGACACACTTCCCTCCCTTATCAAGGTACAAAGTCAATATTTTCTTGTGTCTGAATTAATGTTGTTCATGACTAAAATAACATTGACTTTAAATAACATTTTAACTCGTTCCCCGCCAGCCTTTTTAAACTCATTTCCGCCAGCCTTTTTAAAGTTGCTTAAATAATTGTAAAGTTAATAAAATCACAAAATGCCTTCCAGGAAAATGTTCTTCTATAAATATTTAAACATACAAATATATCAAATAAAAGAACAGACTACTTTAACAGACTATTATAGCTGAATTACAGATTACCGTAAAACTCGTCAGGAAAGTGTCATTGGCAGCGAAATGTATTTTATTAATTAATGAGATAACTTGTCAATGGCGGGGAAAGAGTTCAACTGTAAATAATATTTTAAATTGCCACAATATTCATATGAGCAAAAGGATAGAAAAATGTAATACTGTAACAGACGTTTTAAAAATATATCAACTTTAATGTATACAGTGAGGAAAATAAGTATTTGAACACCCTGCTATTTTGCAAGTTCTCCCACTTAGAAATCATGGAGGGGTCTGAAATTGTCATCGTAGGTGCATGTCCAGAAATCACAATGTATGATTTTTTTTACTATTTATTTTTATGATAAAGCTGAGAAAATCAATGTTAAAGGTCACGTTCTTCCTGATCCCATTTTTTAAACCCTAGTTAGTGTGTAATGTTGCTATAATAGCATAAATAATACCTGTAAAATGATTAAGCTCAAAGTTCACTGCCAGGCGATATATTTTCTTTAATAGAATTCCTCTTTAAAAGCCTACAACGAACGGCCAGTTTGGACTACAGCCCTCTATTTCCTGCTTTAATGAAGTCAGTAAAATATTTCGTTGACTAAACTCCGCCCACAGGAATACGTCAGTCACCAGCTTTGGCTCAAACGGTTCTGCTAAGCTAAGCTGCTATCGAATCACAACACACTAAACAAACTACACAATCAGAACTCGTTATGTATTTCTGAAGGAGGGACTTCATAAAACAAGGAAGACATCAGCCTTTTTTGAGGACAGTGAAAACAGTGCTATACAGATAAGTAATTTGTGTGAAAAATACCACGTTTTTTTACACGTGAAACATGAACACATGTTATATTGCAAACTATAAACACAATTAAAGCTTCAAAAACACAGAAAGAATGGGAGCTTTAAGATTTGGTACAGAGCCTTTGTTTGCAATTACAGAAGTCAAACGTTTCCTGTAGTTTTTCACCAGGTTTGCACACACTGGCATTTTGGCCCACTCCTCCACACAGATCTTCTCTAGATCAGTCAGGTTTCTGGCCTGTCGCTGAGATACACGGAGTTTGAGCTCCCTCCAAAGATTCTCTATTGGGTTTAGGTCTGGAGACTGGCTAGGCCATGGCAGAACCTTGATATGCTTCTTACAGAGCCACTCCTTGTTATCCTGGCTGTGTGCTTCGGGTCATTGTCATGTTGGAATGATGTCTTCGTGTATTACCAACAGTAACCTTGGAAACGGTGGTCCCTGCTCTTTTCAGGTCATTGACCAGCTCCTCCCGTGTAGTTCTGGGCTGATTTCTCACTTTTCTTAGGATCATTGAGACCCCACGAGGTGAGATCTTGCATGGAGCCCCAGTCCAAGGGAGATTGACAGTCATGTTTTGCTTCTTCCATTTTCTAATGATTGCTCCAACAGTGGACCTTTTTTGATCAACTGCTTGGCAATTTCCCCTTAGCCCTTTCCAGCCTTGTGGTGGTGTACAATTTTGTCTCTATTGTCTTTGGACAGCTCTTGGCCATGTTAGTAGTTGGATTCTTACTAATTGTATGGGGTGGACAGGTGTCTTTATGCAGCTAACAACCTCAAATCTAATTTAGGATAATAAATGGAGTGGAGATGGTAATTTTAAAGGCAGACTAACAGGTCTTTGAGGGTCAGAATTCTAGCTGATAGACAGGTGTTCAAATACTTATTTGCAGCTGTATCATACAAATAAATTGTTAAAAAATCATACATTGTAATTTCTGGATTTTTTAAGATTATGTCTCTCACAGTGGACATGCAACTACAATGACAATTTCAGACCCCTTCATGACTTCTAAGTGGGAGAACATGCAAAATAGCAGGGTGTTCAAATACTTATTTGCCTCACTGTATAATTTTCAAACATATGAAATATAGACAATTTTGAGACATTTTCTGTTATCTAAAAAAAACCCACCATGATTATATTGTTGATATTGTGTAAATCAAAAAATCCCTCATCATTATATATTATACTTGCATTTTAAGAATTAAACTGTTTTGCTCTGAAAATAATGGACAGGACTTGGCGGATGCAGAAATGCTGAGGTGTTTATATGGGGCAGTTGGGGGACAGATTTAATGAGCTCTAAACCAAGTTCAGCCACATAAATGTGGGTCCAATATCCCATTTATTGCACAATATGACTCATGTCATCTTACATTCTCAGTTAAAGCCAGAGTGAAAAAGAAGTGCTGTAAAGAATGAGAATAGCAGTATTCTCAGAAAGCACTGCAGCAGTTGGTGGTACTTGTAAACATTAGATACAGGCATTTTTTGAACTAAAGAACATGAGGTTGCATTACAGAATTCCTGGTAAATAATTACACTAGACACTATCAGTGTATTTTTCCATTTTATTCCTATTATTCTTATTTTACTATTATGTTCTTATTTATTCTTTTATATTTATTTCAGTTTATATTTTTTTATTATTATTTATATAGTTATTTGCACAGTCTAAAATGCTTAGCAGGTTCACGTTTCTCTATAAGTTGCTGTGTATGTGACAAATAAATCTTGAACTATTAAATAAGCCTCTTTGGATATTAAGTCATTACCCGCCATTGTTTACAAATACAACACTGAGCTTGCCACTCTGCAGTTTAGAGGTAACTTCCACTTTTGATACTGATTTGTAAATGATATCTTGCTGGTAAAAGACATAGCTTTCTATGTTTAGCTCAATGTAGAAAATGGTTCAGAAAAATCTGAATACCTTCATTATGACAGTTTTGTATTTTGTGTTTTATATTATATGTACACGTATATGGTTATTTGCGTATATGGTTAAATGCCTGGTTAGTGTAATGTGTAATATAAACAGAAAATCATATTTCAATACATGTCATCACTGCAAAATATACCCCAATATATAATTTCATACCCAAATATATCAAGTGTTACCTGCTGCTGGTAGAGGACATACATAACATAAACAGAAGAAACTTGTGTGACCATGTTTATCTGTTTCTTTTCCTTCTCAGATGTGAGGAGAACTGCGTAAGTTGTCAGGGTCCTGGAACAAGTTGCACACAATGCAAGGATGGATACAGCCTTGTAAGCCAGACGTGCATTGTAAACGCCACATGTAACAATGGTAGGTTCCTGTACGCAGCCATTACTGCGAATATTAGATATTGGTTTTTAGATATGAAATGTACTTTTTATTTTTTGCCTTGGGAATTGTAAGGAATTTAATGTTTCGGTGGCTTGCTTACAGAAACATACTAACTATAGAAGTCTATCTTATCTGTCAGTAACAAAGGTTATTTGTGGAAGTTATCTTGATTGTTTTTGAGCAGAATGAAGTTAAAAAAACAAATTTCTTTAAAATTTGAAATTAGGATCTAATTTTATTTAGGTTTAAGAGATAGTGCAGTTTCCTGCCATTGCTCAAGTGGAAGGGAAGTTTAATCTAAAAACTTGACACATCAGTTTAAATTTTTATACAGTTTTTTAAAACTACATACACATTTTCTGTATTTTCTGGATGTTTTATATTAAAGAGACTGAGAAACAATTATATATGATCACTATAACATTGCGAGAACAACAAATCTAATTGTGGCATGATGGCCTAAGACTTTTGCACAGTAGTGTATATGTACACTATACGTACCTGTCATTAATTACAATGGCCTGTAAGTACTAAATACTAGGGCTGTGACGATTAATTGCCTGTCCCATTAAAAAGACCTGTCTAGAATCGATTCTGAATTGCAAGGCTCCGATTCTGTGTTTCATGCACAGTTCATGCGTGTAGTACGGCGTTTGGTCAGTAGTAAGTCCTTATCAATCTAAAATCATTATGAGGCAGAGTCGTTTATAATGTGCATTTAAAAAAGCAACACTCATTAAACAAAATCATTCAAAATATTTTTTATTATCATGAAAATACCTGAAACAATCTGAAGAACAGCGATATAAATATCCTTATAGACATTTCCTGGAAAAGCGTTTCTAATGCTACTTCTTCTGTGGCACAATTGGAGTTTCTGCACAAGAGCGCCCCCTGGCTTTTGGATGTGGCGGCATTTCACCGTAATTCATTAAATTTCTTTCATTGAGAAAGCGCGCATTTGCACGATTAATCGTCCCAGCCCTACTAAATACTATAATGTACATTCATTGTAAGTACAGTAGTGTTTCTTGTTAGTTACAGTATACCTATACTATAAGTATGTATCTGATATTACAGTACTTATCTAGAGTAACCCAATAACTACCAAGTGTGTACCACTGGTAGGTACAGTAATGATACCATTTAACTACCATGTAGATACTCAAACGTAAGTACCACACATTTGTCTGTAAGTACAACATATTAACCATATATGTACAAGGTAAGTACATGTACTGTAAGATAAAGTGCTACTGTTAATGGAAACACATCATTTTGCAATAATCCTTTGTCGACATTTAGAAAATAACGCTAAAGTTTGGGCAAATCTGTAATGTAAACACAGATATTGATGTTAATACGGCATTGTTTAGATCAGGGGTTTTCAAACTTTTTGTGTGTGTGAACCACTATTTGTATTTAGAATTTTCGCGGACCACCTCATAATACTCATAATAAATTGTCTACACAAAGTCCTGAATTTATCTGCACTTCTAAATAGGCTTACTAGCACTAAAACTATAACTAGTCATCACATAAGTACAACAGATTCTTAAAACATATTCTTAAAAAAATATTTTTTTCTTAATAAAATATATTCTTTTATGTTTTATTTTGCCTTTACACGGGCCACCTGCAGTACCCTCACGAAACCACTAGTGTTGGGAATGGTTTGGGAATGGTCGGTTTAGATCATTTGCGATTTATCAATTTCACATCTGAAAGTGAGGTGTACATTCATCACACGTATACACTTTAGAGAAATGATCGTAAGATCAAATTTAGGATGGTTTCTACACAGTACTTTTCCAAACAGGTCTGTTTTTCTTAGCTCTTGTTTTTGACAGAACGTTCGAGATATGTTTTCACAGACACATTATCCAGGCAGTTGTCGTGTTGTCACACTTCCACAAGCTGATTCTCCATCTCAGCTGTCTACTAGACACTTACAGTATTTTTTTTTGCAGTTGCTATTTTAAAAGGTCTGTCATTCACCTTAGTCTTTCACTGGCTAATCTTACCCAAAAAATTAAATCCTAAATACTGAACAAATCAAGCGGTGTAAGATTTGATCTGTAAACATTACACATTACATCATAATCTGAGTTAAACATCGGATCGAAGTCTTGGACATGATTTTCTCTCCGAGGTATTTACTTATGAGGCAAATAGCCGTATAATAAGTGGGATAATGTACAGGCAGCAGGTTGTTATCACGAAATAGTAACCTGCTGCCTATACATTATCCCTGTCTATGTTTTTTGAATACATGTTTTTCTCTCTTTTTTTAAAGAGTACAGTAAAACAAACAAGATATACTGTGTTATTTGTTACCATAAATTTTACGAGGAAATTTCAGAAAGTGTAAAAGATACAAAACAATTCATTAGGGTTCTTAAAAAGGTAAAAACTAAGATGTCGCACCAAATTCTGATCCACCCATACAGCTTTAGACACTTCTTTATAAAAGCTTTTACTGGGTTTTCAAATACTCTTAAACAGTTTCTTGCACAACTCACAGCTGGAATCTATAAAATCTGATAGGAGAATAGGAGTTGAGTGAGAGAGAAAGAACACAATAAGTAGATAGATTTCAAAACAAAGTGACGTAAAGGAACAAGTGAAAAGTCAAGCTCTGGCACAATGGCAACAGACCACCACAGTGAGATAAATTTGGCAGGGCAGAGATAATTTTTTTTCCAAATAAATTGTACCCCATATTTTTTTAACTTAATTTTTTTTCAAACTTAGTTAACATAACTATAACTGTGCTATAAAACCAAGGCTAAAACCCAACCTGGAAAAAAATGTAGTAATAAGCTGGAGAGAAAGCACTAAAAAAGCAAAAAATGTCTGTTAGCACTTTCAATGCATCTAAATAGTAGTTGCAGCTTCTACAAAAATATGCATGCTTCCATTCCTGTACATGCTAAATGTTGGTTAAAGATAACCAAATTTTTATTATTTTGCAACCCAATGACGGGAGACGGATTGACAAACCCCGACTCAACTTTATATTCAGTCGGGCCGAATTTCAGCTTTGTTGACTCGTGTGTCAATTGTCGTGCAGTGTATGGGTAGCCTGGGTGCCAGCCGATCTTAGCCCCGCCCACCACATTTTGAGGACGGGAAGATCGGTCTGGGGTTCCTCCGTTGAGGATCTACTATGCGAGTCCCAAAGCTGATCGACCAATCAAATTGTCAGGGCGGGCTTTATACGATGATGGACAGATGATCAACAGCAGTGGCGGCTGGCACTAGGGGGCGCTGGGGTGCCGCCCCCTTAAAGTTGGCCAGAGAGGAAAGATATTTTAACATGTTACCAAAAAGTTAAATATATAGTGCAAATTAATACAAAATAAAATCGTTTAGTTGTACTATTTCATAGTCATATTATAATTTATTTAAAAAAATTAAAAATCAAAACTGAGTTCGTTGTGTTTGTGTGTCTGGGGCGCACCCCTAATCAGTGTCTATGTAGGTCAGTAAAAAGGGTAAAAACATGTGACCTGAGGTTGAGCTCTAATTGGCTGGTTTCGGATCCGCCCTGGGGCGCAGGACTGTGCGCCCCAAATCCTCCCACTTATGGTGTAAGCGAATCAATATTGTTTTTAATGTTTTTTTACCTTCTGTGATTGGACCGTTCTCAGAGTCTCATAACCGCGCTGCAGATTGCTGTGTTACCTGATAGCTACAGTACAGATCAGTGAAAGCAAGTGAAATATCTTGAGATGAAGGAAAATATGATTTTATCATTACAAAATCACCCTATACAAGGTATTTAATTGATGAATAAATAAAGGATTAAGAAGCTTGGACCAGATTGATCAACGGAGTCAAATGATGGCAGTCTGTGTGCTCCACCACTTCTCATGGCAAACAGAGTTGGCTAGCTGGATATCATGTAAGTCTTGTGTTTTATTTTTTCCCTGTTTGCCGTTTTAAAGTTTGAATGCGTGATAGACGTGCACGACATTAAATTTTGTGGCGCGTTTGAGCTTGTGTTGCGTGGACATAATGAGAGCAAGAGCTCATATAATCCGGTATATTCCGTGGCTTGGTAAACTTTGTTGTTGTTAGTTTTGTTGTAGAGTTTTAAAAAAGCACCCACGAGAAAACCACTGTTTTTAAGGGAACTTCATGAACCGTGTAGATTAAGCTGATGGACTATATGTACTTAATGTGCTTGTGCAATTGCTATAAAAGCAAAATGAAACGTACGAGCTTGTGATTAGGCAACTTTAGTGTCTCTTTTTGTGTGTGTTCGGTCGCGTTAAACGAAAAGTCTTTGATGGAGAAAATTTTAAGCAGGATGAAGAAAAATCTGAACGCCATTTTGGCAGATTGCCCATACAACATAACTTAAGAAAGTAATTCCTATGCATTTGCAGTTGGTGGCAGTGTGTTGCTCAAATGACGCCCTGGTTTCTAAACATTCTTGCGATATTTTGATGTCATACACTGATTGGTCTGCGCATCGCTGCTGAAGTTAAACACTACAGGTACGCTGCAACCAGACAACTGTCTAAGGTAAAGATACAAAATCTAATGACAAGAGGAAGTGGAAGGGAAGTTTAATCTAAAAACTTGACACATCAGTTTAAATTTTTATACAGTTTTTTAAAACTACATACACATTTTCTGTATTTTCTGGATGTTTTATATTAAAGAGACTGAGAAACAATTATATATGATCACTATAACATTGCGAGAACAACAAATCTAATTGTGGCATGATGGCCTAAGACTTTTGCACAGTAGTGTATATGTACACTATACGTACCTGTCATTAATTACAATGGCCTGTAAGTACTAAATACTAGGGCTGTGACGATTAATTGCCTGTCCCATTAAAAAGACCTGTCTAGAATCGATTCTGAATTGCAAGGCTCCGATTCTGTGTTTCATGCACAGTTCATGCGTGTAGTACGGCGTTTGGTCAGTAGTAAGTCCTTATCAATCTAAAATCATTATGAGGCAGAGTCGTTTATAATGTGCATTTAAAAAAGCAACACTCATTAAACAAAATCATTCAAAATATTTTTTATTATCATGAAAATACCTGAAACAATCTGAAGAACAGCGATATAAATATCCTTATAGACATTTCCTGGAAAAGCGTTTCTAATGCTACTTCTTCTGTGGCACAATTGGAGTTTCTGCACAAGAGCGCCCCCTGGCTTTTGGATGTGGCGGCATTTCACCGTAATTCATTAAATTTCTTTCATTGAGAAAGCGCGCATTTGCACGATTAATCGTCCCAGCCCTACTAAATACTATAATGTACATTCATTGTAAGTACAGTAGTGTTTCTTGTTAGTTACAGTATACCTATACTATAAGTATGTATCTGATATTACAGTACTTATCTAGAGTAACCCAATAACTACCAAGTGTGTACCACTGGTAGGTACAGTAATGATACCATTTAACTACCATGTAGATACTCAAACGTAAGTACCACACATTTGTCTGTAAGTACAACATATTAACCATATATGTACAAGGTAAGTACATGTACTGTAAGATAAAGTGCTACTGTTAATGGAAACACATCATTTTGCAATAATCCTTTGTCGACATTTAGAAAATAACGCTAAAGTTTGGGCAAATCTGTAATGTAAACACAGATATTGATGTTAATACGGCATTGTTTAGATCAGGGGTTTTCAAACTTTTTGTGTGTGTGAACCACTATTTGTATTTAGAATTTTCGCGGACCACCTCATAATACTCATAATAAATTGTCTACACAAAGTCCTGAATTTATCTGCACTTCTAAATAGGCTTACTAGCACTAAAACTATAACTAGTCATCACATAAGTACAACAGATTCTTAAAACATATTCTTAAAAAAATATTTTTTTCTTAATAAAATATATTCTTTTATGTTTTATTTTGCCTTTACACGGGCCACCTGCAGTACCCTCACGAAACCACTAGTGTTGGGAATGGTTTGGGAATGGTCGGTTTAGATCATTTGCGATTTATCAATTTCACATCTGAAAGTGAGGTGTACATTCATCACACGTATACACTTTAGAGAAATGATCGTAAGATCAAATTTAGGATGGTTTCTACACAGTACTTTTCCAAACAGGTCTGTTTTTCTTAGCTCTTGTTTTTGACAGAACGTTCGAGATATGTTTTCACAGACACATTATCCAGGCAGTTGTCGTGTTGTCACACTTCCACAAGCTGATTCTCCATCTCAGCTGTCTACTAGACACTTACAGTATTTTTTTTTGCAGTTGCTATTTTAAAAGGTCTGTCATTCACCTTAGTCTTTCACTGGCTAATCTTACCCAAAAAATTAAATCCTAAATACTGAACAAATCAAGCGGTGTAAGATTTGATCTGTAAACATTACACATTACATCATAATCTGAGTTAAACATCGGATCGAAGTCTTGGACATGATTTTCTCTCCGAGGTATTTACTTATGAGGCAAATAGCCGTATAATAAGTGGGATAATGTACAGGCAGCAGGTTGTTATCACGAAATAGTAACCTGCTGCCTATACATTATCCCTGTCTATGTTTTTTGAATACATGTTTTTCTCTCTTTTTTTAAAGAGTACAGTAAAACAAACAAGATATACTGTGTTATTTGTTACCATAAATTTTACGAGGAAATTTCAGAAAGTGTAAAAGATACAAAACAATTCATTAGGGTTCTTAAAAAGGTAAAAACTAAGATGTCGCACCAAATTCTGATCCACCCATACAGCTTTAGACACTTCTTTATAAAAGCTTTTACTGGGTTTTCAAATACTCTTAAACAGTTTCTTGCACAACTCACAGCTGGAATCTATAAAATCTGATAGGAGAATAGGAGTTGAGTGAGAGAGAAAGAACACAATAAGTAGATAGATTTCAAAACAAAGTGACGTAAAGGAACAAGTGAAAAGTCAAGCTCTGGCACAATGGCAACAGACCACCACAGTGAGATAAATTTGGCAGGGCAGAGATAATTTTTTTTCCAAATAAATTGTACCCCATATTTTTTTAACTTAATTTTTTTTCAAACTTAGTTAACATAACTATAACTGTGCTATAAAACCAAGGCTAAAACCCAACCTGGAAAAAAATGTAGTAATAAGCTGGAGAGAAAGCACTAAAAAAGCAAAAAATGTCTGTTAGCACTTTCAATGCATCTAAATAGTAGTTGCAGCTTCTACAAAAATATGCATGCTTCCATTCCTGTACATGCTAAATGTTGGTTAAAGATAACCAAATTTTTATTATTTTGCAACCCAATGACGGGAGACGGATTGACAAACCCCGACTCAACTTTATATTCAGTCGGGCCGAATTTCAGCTTTGTTGACTCGTGTGTCAATTGTCGTGCAGTGTATGGGTAGCCTGGGTGCCAGCCGATCTTAGCCCCGCCCACCACATTTTGAGGACGGGAAGATCGGTCTGGGGTTCCTCCGTTGAGGATCTACTATGCGAGTCCCAAAGCTGATCGACCAATCAAATTGTCAGGGCGGGCTTTATACGATGATGGACAGATGATCAACAGCAGTGGCGGCTGGCACTAGGGGGCGCTGGGGTGCCGCCCCCTTAAAGTTGGCCAGAGAGGAAAGATATTTTAACATGTTACCAAAAAGTTAAATATATAGTGCAAATTAATACAAAATAAAATCGTTTAGTTGTACTATTTCATAGTCAAATTATAATTTATTTAAAAAAATTAAAAATCAAAACTGAGTTCGTTGTGTTTGTGTGTCTGGGGCGCACCCCTAATCAGTGTCTATGTAGGTCAGTAAAAAGGGTAAAAACATGTGACCTGAGGTTGAGCTCTAATTGGCTGGTTTCGGATCCGCCCTGGGGCGCAGGACTGTGCGCCCCAAATCCTCCCACTTATGGTGTAAGCGAATCAATATTGTTTTTAATGTTTTTTTACCTTCTGTGATTGGACCGTTCTCAGAGTCTCATAACCGCGCTGCAGATTGCTGTGTTACCTGATAGCTACAGTACAGATCAGTGAAAGCAAGTGAAATATCTTGAGATGAAGGAAAATATGATTTTATCATTACAAAATCACCCTATACAAGGTATTTAATTGATGAATAAATAAAGGATTAAGAAGCTTGGACCAGATTGATCAACGGAGTCAAATGATGGCAGTCTGTGTGCTCCACCACTTCTCATGGCAAACAGAGTTGGCTAGCTGGATATCATGTAAGTCTTGTGTTTTATTTTTTCCCTGTTTGCCGTTTTAAAGTTTGAATGCGTGATAGACGTGCACGACATTAAATTTTGTGGCGCGTTTGAGCTTGTGTTGCGTGGACATAATGAGAGCAAGAGCTCATATAATCCGGTATATTCCGTGGCTTGGTAAACTTTGTTGTTGTTAGTTTTGTTGTAGAGTTTTAAAAAAGCACCCACGAGAAAACCACTGTTTTTAAGGGAACTTCATGAACCGTGTAGATTAAGCTGATGGACTATATGTACTTAATGTGCTTGTGCAATTGCTATAAAAGCAAAATGAAACGTACGAGCTTGTGATTAGGCAACTTTAGTGTCTCTTTTTGTGTGTGTTCGGTCGCGTTAAACGAAAAGTCTTTGATGGAGAAAATTTTAAGCAGGATGAAGAAAAATCTGAACGCCATTTTGGCAGATTGCCCATACAACATAACTTAAGAAAGTAATTCCTATGCATTTGCAGTTGGTGGCAGTGTGTTGCTCAAATGACGCCCTGGTTTCTAAACATTCTTGCGATATTTTGATGTCATACACTGATTGGTCTGCGCATCGCTGCTGAAGTTAAACACTACAGGTACGCTGCAACCAGACAACTGTCTAAGGTAAAGATACAAAATCTAATGACAAGAGTCTGCATTAATCTGCCTTCATGCGTTTATTACACAAGATGGTTTCAGATGAGTTTAGTTCAATTCAGATTTTTACATGTTTATTGATATTTAAATCGCAGTAGTGTACTGGATTTGTTAATATTTGTCTGTTCAGCATACAGCTCGCGTGTTTTATCGCCTCCGCTGTCACTGTGAGAAAAAAAAACATTAATTAATCTGCTTCATGTGACGTTAAACATGTAAAGTGATCCACGGTCTCCGTTTACAAAAAAAAGCACATTTGACTTGTATGCTCGTCTTGTAAGTTTATGATTAGAAATGGACATGTGAACGAAAATGAAAGTAATTAAAACATGAAATGACGATTATAACTGACTGTGACAGACTCTTTACAACCCTGTTTATCAAAATGACGGAGATTGAAAAAGTCTATCGCAACCTGTGTGTGTGTGTGTGTGTGTGTGTGTGTGTGTGTGTGAATGATTCCCTTGATATTAGTTAATTACAGATTCATAGTACATATATTTCATGCGTTTGATTTAAACTGTAACATTTTCAGCATTTTAGCTAAGCAGTAGCCTAATGATATTCATCACCTGATAAATGGCTAAAACCAGTACTGCATTACTACAGTAAAAGTTTGATTTTGAGTGTGTTTGCGCCCCCCCCCAAAATATTTTTAGCACCAGCCACCACTGATCAACAGTAACGTTTTTTACAATGAAATGGCTGCCGCTGTAGAATTCAGATGTATGGATTCTGACATTGAGTCTGTTCTAAAAGATATCTTTAGAGCATTGATTTTAAAAGAGGAACAGAGAAACGCGATCAGGACATTTGTTGATCGGAAAGATGTTTTTGCCGTCCTTCCTACGGGATTCGGCAAAAGTTGGTCGCACTTATGGAGGACCAAGTTAAAGAAGCAACTGAAATGGGTATCACGGCGATGCAACTCGGCGTGCATGGCGAGATGGATATAATTAGCAGTCGTTACCAGCTTCTTTTCGGAACTCCGGAATCGTAGCTGCTGAAAAATTGGAGGGACATTCAAGCAAATGTAATGGGTATCGTCGTGGATGAAGTTCACCTAATGTACAAATTGTAAGAGATAGTCTTACTGTATGCAGTGTTGTAGTCGAGTCACCAACTGTCGAGTCCGAGTCGAGTCTCGAGTCCCAGTGTTCGAGTCCAAGTCCGAGTCACCAAAGAAGAGTCCGAGTCGAGTCCAAGTCGAGTCACCATTACCAGAGTTCGAGTCCGAGTCGAGTCTCAAGTCCCCAGTGTTCGAGTCCGAGTCGAGTCCCGTATTCGAGTCTGAGAGTGCCTACATGTCTCCACTCTGGGATCTTCAAAAACCTGATAAAATGTATTAAAGAGGTTCTACATTAAACAAAAATGACACCACTGTCACGATTGCAAAGGGAGTTTATTTACTGATTTGACATAAACACTTTGCAACACACTTTGCAACTTTACGACGACATCAAAAGCATGTGTTTACTTCCATTGTTAGGGGCCAAGCCCGCAGGGCGGTAGGCCACTATTGCAATTGATGGTTTTCTTATTATTATTATTATTAGGGGTCAAGCACCGAAGGTGCTGAGACACCTATTGTTTTTGTTAGTATTATTATTATTATTATTATTTTTCCCCAATGGGAGTCTATGGCAGCCCTATGAACCGTACATAGGAAAATGATGAAATTTGGCACAGATGTAGAGGTGGTCATAAATAGTCATGTGACCAAAAATGGGGTCTTTAGCAGTAACTCTATAGCGCCACCAGTAGTCCAAAAATTCAATGTTCAAACTGTTATAATTGGTGAACCATTTGATCTATGAAAATTCTACTTAGTACACGTGATTGCTCTCATCCCGCTTATTGAATTTGATACTTTACAGTAAGACTCCACCCATTACAGTAGCGGCCATTTTGAAATGTACAGTATTTCGTTTTTTCGCTACTCTTCCTTCAAATGTGGTTCAATTCTTATGAAATTTGGCACAGATGATCTTTGGAGTGAGCCGCATAGAAATGACCGAACAGAATTTTGAAATTTATCTTTGTTCAAAAGTAATAAATGCGCAAACTTAACGAGGTTGACGCAAAAATGGTTCTGAAGCTGTAGCTCAGTCATTCTTTGATCAATTGAAATGAAATTTGGTACACTTCATGTGGACCATGATCTTGGGGTCCATGCCAAATTTGGTGACAGCGCCACCTATGGGTCATGAGATAATAAAATAGGCAATTTTTGCCCATAACTTCTGAACTGCTTGTCAGAAAATTATGATCTTGATGTCTATGGATTGCTTACCTCATGCCGCATCTGTCGATGTGTATTATGCCGGGTTTGACCGAACCACCTGTCTGCCATTTTGAAATTTAACATAAATTGTTATATTTTTTGAACTATTTGACATATCCGCACAAAAATTGGTAAGGAGCTTTGACATGATGTCCTGAAGTTACCTGGGAAATCAGAGTACAGCGCCGCCTAGGGGTTATAAACTATTACAATTCTTATTGATATTATACTGTTATCTCTTTCTGCTGCCCAATGAACCGTGTCAACTGAGTGGCGCATCTAGTTAATCGTATGCATTGAGATTCTGAGATCCTGGGTTCGAATCCCACCTGAGTTAGGTATTTTGTTCTTCCTCATCAATTCTTCTAAACCTGTCTGTAGTTCACATGTGTTCTATTTTTCCATGTTTGCTGTTGTTGCTCTGCATTGTGGTGGTTCTGCTCTATGATTCCTGAGCCTTGCGTTTTTGATGCAATTTATGGTGCTTGCTGTGCTTTGTGAGCTTGCTGTGCTTTGTGTGCTTGCTGTGCTTTGTGAGCTTGCTGTGCTTTGTGAGCTTACTGTGCTTTGTGTGCTTGCTGTGCTTTGTGAGCTTGCTGTGCTTTGTGTGCTTGCTGTGCTTTGTGAGCTTGCTGTGCTTTGTGAGCTTGCTGTGCTTTGTGTGCTTGCTGTGCTTTGTGAGCTTGCTATGCTTTGTGTACTTGCTGTGCTTTGTGTGCTTGCTGTGCTTTGTGTGCTTGCTGTGCTTTGTGAGCTTGCTGTGCTTTGTGTGCCTGCTGTGATTTGTGTAATTAATGTGCTTTGTGTGCTTGCTGTGCTTTGTGAGCTTGCTATGCTTTGTGTGCTTGCTGTGCTTTGTGTGCTTGCTGTGCTTTGCGTGCTTGCTGTGCTTTGTGAGCTTGCTGTGCTTTATGTGCTGGCTGTGCTTTGTGAGCTTGCTGTGCTTTGTGTGCCTGCTGTGCTTTGTGTAATTGCTGTGCTTTGTGTGCTTGGTGTGCATTGTGAGCTTGCTGTACTTTGTGTGCTTGCTGTGCTTTGTTTGCTTGCTGTGCTTTGTGAGCTTGCTGTGCATTGTGTGCCCGCTGTGATTTGTGTAATTGTTGTGCTTTGTGTGCTTGCTGTGCTTTATGTGCCTGCTGTGCTTTGTGTGCTTGCTGTGCTTTGTGAGCTTGCTGTGCTTTGTGTGCCTGCTGTGATTTGTGTAATTGATGTGCTTTGTGTGCTTGCTGTGCTTTGTGTGCTTGCTATGCTTTGTGTGCTTGCTGTGCTTTGTGAGCTTGCTGTGCTTTATGTGCTTGCTGTGCTTTGTGAGCTTGCTGTGCTTTGTGTGCCTGCTGTGCTTTGTGTAATTGCTGTGCTTTGTGTGCTTGGTGTGCATTGTGAGCTTGCTGTACTTTGTGTGCTTGCTGTGCTTTGTTTGCTTGCTGTGCTTTGTGGGCTTGCTGTGCATTGTGTGCCTGCTGTGATTTGTGTAATTGCTGTGCTTTGTGTGCTTGCTGTGCTTTGTGTGCCTGCTGTGCTTTGTGTGCTTGCTGTGCTTTGTGAGCTTGCTGTGCTTTGTGTGCCTGCTGTGATTTGTGTAATTGATGTGCTTTGTGTGCTTGCTGTGCTTTGTGAGCTTGCTATGCTTTGTTTGCTTGCTGTGCTTTGTGTGCTTGCTGTGCTTTGTGTGCTTGATGTGCTTTGTGAGCTTGCTGTGCTTTGTGAGCTTGCTGTGCTTTGTGTGCTTGCTGTGCTTTGTGAGCTTGCTATGCTTTGTGGGCTTGCTGTGCTTTGTGTGCTTGCTGTGCTTTGTGTGCTTGCTGTGCTTTGTGAGCTTGCTGTGCTTTGTGTGCCTGCTGTGATTTGTGTAATTGCTGTGCTTTGTGTGCTTGCTGTGCATTGTGAGCTTGCTGTGCTTTGTGTGCTTGCTGTGCTTTGTGTCCTTGCTGTGCTTTGTGAGCTTGCCGTGCTTTGTGTGCTTGCTGTGCTGTGTGTGCATTGCGCCGAAGGTGCTTGACCCCGTGTTGCTGCTTGCAGCTATATTTAGGGGCCAAGCACCTATGGTGCTGTGGCACCTATTGTTTCTGTTAGTATTATTATTCTTCTTAATCTTCCCCAATGGGAGTCTATGGCAGCCCTATGAACCGTATATAGGAAAATGATGAAATTTGGCACAGTTGTAGTGGTGGTCATAAATAGTCATTTGGCCAAAAATGGGGTCTCTAGCAGTGACTCTATAGCGCCACCATCATCTCAAAAATTCAATGTTCAAATGGTTATAACTCATGATCCATTTGCTCTATGAA
The DNA here is from genome assembly GCF_030506205.2 of Paramisgurnus dabryanus. Lineage (NCBI taxonomy): Eukaryota > Metazoa > Chordata > Actinopteri > Cypriniformes > Cobitidae > Paramisgurnus > Paramisgurnus dabryanus. The sequence continues at coordinate 9,691,680 of NC_133338.1, read as the reverse complement.
AATTCTACTTAGTACACGTGATTGCTCTCCTCATGCTTATTGTTTTTAATACCTTACAGTAAGACTCCACCCATTACAGTAGCGGCCATTTTGAAATGTACAGTATTTCTTTTTTTCGCTACTCCTCCTTCAAATTTGGTTCAATTCTTATGAGATTTGGCACATGTGATCTTTGGAGTGAGCCGCATAGAAATGACTGAACAGAATTTTGATATTTTTCTTTATTTAAAAGTAATTAATGCGTGAACTTAACGAGATTGACGCAAAATTGGTTCTGAAGCTGTATCTCGGTCATTCTTTGATCAATCGAGATGAAATTTGGTACGCTTCATGTCGACCATGAACTGGGGGTCCATGCCAAATTTGGTGACAGCGCCACCTATGGGTCATGAGATAGGAAAAAAGGCTATTTTTGCGCATAACTTCTGAATCGTTTGTCAGAAAATTATGATCTTGGTGTCTACGGATTCCTCGCCTCATGCCGCATCTGTCGATGTGTATTATGCCGTGATTGACCTAACCGTCTGTCTGCCAATTTGAAATTTGTGATAAATTGCTATAACTTTTGAAGTATCGGATATATCGGCGCAAAAATCGGTAGGGAGCTTCGGGGTGATGTACTGAGGGTACCTGGGAAACCAGAGTACAGCGCCACCACGGGTTATAAACTATAACAGTTCTTATCGAATTGCTTATAACTTCTGAATTCTTTGGCATGTAAGCTCTTTTCTGCTGCCCCTTGAGCTGTGTCTACTGAGTGGCGCATCTGTTAAGTCGTATGCATAGAGATCTTGAGTTCTTGGGTTCGAATCCCACCTGAGGCAGGTGTTAATTTCTTCTATTAAAGTTTTGTTCTTTCCCACCTATTCTTCTTGACCTGTCTGTAGTTCACATATGTTATATTCTTGCCATGTTTTCTGTTGCTGCTCTGCACTGCGGTGGTTCTGCTCTGTCATTGCAACGCTTTGGGTACTTGCTGCGCTTTGTGTTCTTGATGCACCTTGGGTGGTCAATTCGCCCTGGTTGATTGATAGGTTGTATGTTTCTTGCTGTGCTTCGGGTGCTCATTGCGCTGATGGTGCTTGGCCCCGAATCGCTGCTTGCAGCTATATTGGTCATTGTTTCTGTTAGTAAATTTTTCTTCTTCCCCAATGGGAGTCTATGGCAGCCCTATGAAGCGTATGTAGGAAAATGATGAAATTTGGCATAGTTGTAGTGGTGGTCATAAATAGTCATGTGGCCAAAAATGGGGTCTCTAGCAGTAACTCTATAGCGCCACCATTATCTCAGAAATTCAATATTCAAATGGTTATAACTCATGATCCATTAGGTCTATGAAAATTATACTTAGTGCATGTGATTGCTCTCATCCCGCTTATTGAATTTGATACTTTACATTAAGACTCCACCCATTACAGTAGCGGCCATTTTGAAATGTACAGTATTTCGTTTTTTCGCTACTCCTCCTTCAAATATGGTTCAATTCTTATGAGATTTGGCACAGGTGATCTTTAGAGTCAGCCGCATAGAAATGACTGAACAGAATTTTGATTTTTTTTTTATTCAAAAGTTATTAATGCGTGAACTTAACAAGATTGACGGAAAAATGGTTCTGAAGCTGTAGCTCGGTCATTCTTTGATCAATCGAGATGAAATTTGGTACACTTCATGTCGACCATGAACTGTGGGTCCATGCCAAATTTGGTGACAGCGCCACCTATGGGTCATGAGATATGAAAAAAGGCTATTTTTGCCCATATCTACTGAATCGTTTGTCAGAAAATTATGATCGTGGTGTCTACAGATTCCTTGGCTCATGCCGCATCTGTCGATATGTATTATGCCGGCTTTGACCGAATCGCCTGTCCGCCATTTTGAAATTTGTGATAATTTGCTATAACTTTTGAAGTATCGGATATATCGGGGCAAAAATCGGTAGGGAGCTTCGGCATGATGTCCTGAGGAAATCAGAGAATAACGCCACCTAGGGGTTATAAACTATAACAGTTCTTATAGAACTGCTTATAACTTCTGAATTCTTTGTATGGCGAGTAAGCTCTTTTCTGCTGCTCCTTGAGCTGTATCTACTGAGTGGCACATCTGTCTAAGTCGTATGCATAGAGATCCTGAGTTCATGGGTTTGAATCCAGCCTGAGGCAGGTTTTAGTTTCTTCTATTAAAGTTTTGTTCTTTCCCACCTATTCTTCTTGACCTGTCTGTAGTTCACATATGTTCTATTTTTGCCATGTTTTCTGTTGCTGCTCTGCACTGCGGTGGTTCTGCTCTGTCATTGCAACGCTTTGGGTACTTGCTGCGCTTTGTGTTCTTGATGCACCTTGGGTGGTCAGTGAGTATTGGGTTATTGATACCTTCTATGTTGCTTGCTGTGCTTTGGGTGCTCATTGCGCTAAAGGTGCTTGGCCCCGAATTGCTGCTTGCAGCTATATTTATTATTATTTTTCCGCTTCCCCAATGGGAGTCTATGGCAGCCCTATGAACCGTATGTAGGAAAATGATGAAATTTGGCACAGTTGTAGTGGTGGTCATAAATAGTCATTTGGCCAAAAATGGGGTCTCTAGCAGTAACTCTATAGCGCCACCATCATCTCAAAAATTCAATGTTCAAATGGTTATAACTCGTGATCCATTTGCTCTATGAAAATTCTACTTAGTACACGTGATTGCTCTCCTCATGCTTATTGTTTTTAATACCTTACAGTAAGACTCCACCCATTACAGTAGCGGCCATTTTGAAATGTACAGTATTTCGTTTTTTCGCTACTCCTCCTTCAAATTTGGTTCAATTCTTATGAGATTTGGCACATGTGATCTTTGGAGTGAGCCGCATAGAAATGACTGAACAGAATTTTGATATTTTTCTTTATTTAAAAGTAATTAATGCGCGAACTTAACGAGATTGACGCAAAATTGGTTCTGAAGCTGTATCTCGGTCATTCTTTGATCAATCGAGATGAAATTTGGTACGCTTCATGTCGACCATGAACTGGGGGTCCATGCCAAATTTGGTGACAGCGCCACCTATGGGTCATGAGATAGGAAAAAAGGCTATTTTTGCGCATAACTTCTGAATCGTTTGTCAGAAAATTATGATCTTGGTGTCTACGGATTCCTTGGCTCATGCCGCATCTGGCGATGTGTATTATGCCGGGATTGACCGAATCGTCTGTCCGCCATTTTGAAATTTGTGATAATTTGCTATAACTTTTGAAGTATCGGATATATCGGCGCAAACATCGGTAGGGAGCTTCGGCATGATGTCCTGAGGAAATCAGAGTACAGCGCCACCTAGGGGTTATAAACTATAACAGTTCTTATCGAATTGCTTATAACTTCTGAATTCATTGGCATGTAAGCTCTTTTCTGCTGACCCTTGAGCTGTGTCTACTCAGTGGCGCATCTGTTAAGTTGTATGCATAGAGATCCTGAGTTCATGGGTTCGAATCCAGCCTGAGGCAGGTGTTAATATCTTCTATTAAAGTTTTGTTCTTTCCCACCTATTCTTCCTGACCTGTCTGTAGTTCACATATGTTCTATTTTCGTCATGTTTTCTGTTGCTGCTCTGCACTGCAGTGGTTCTGATCTGTGATTGCTACGTTTTGGGTACTTGCTGCGCCTTGTGTTTTTGATTGGGTGCTCAATGCGCATTGGGTGATTGATACCTTCTATGTTGTTTGCTATGCTTTGGGTGCTCATTTCGCTAAAGCTGCTTGGCCCCAAATCGCTGCTTGCAGCTATATTTCTTCTTAATCTTAATCTTAATCTTAATCTTAATCTTAATCTTCCCCAATGGGAGTCTATGGCAGCCCTATGAACCGTATATAGGAAAATGATGAAATTTGGCACAGTTGTAGTGGTCGTCATAAATAGTCATTTGGCCAAAAATGGGGTCTCTAGCAGTAACTCTATAGTGCCACCATCATCTCAAAAATTCAATGTTCAAATGGTTATAACTCATGATCCATTTGCTCTATGAAAATTCTACTTAGTACACGTGATTGCTCTCCTCATGCTTATTGTTTTTAATACCTTACAGTAAGACTCCACCCATTACAGTATCGGCCATTTTGAAATGTACAGTATTTCGTTTTTTCGCTACTCCTCCTTCAAATTTGGTTCAATTCTTATGAGATTTGGCACATGTGATCTTTGGAGTGAGCCGCATAGAAATGACTGAACAGAATTTTGATATTTTTCTTTATTCAAAAGTAATTAATGCGCGAACTTAACGAGATTGACGCAAAATTGGTTCTGAAGCTGTATCTCGGTCATTCTTTGATCAATCGAGATGAAATTTGGTACGCTTCATGTCGACCATGAACTGGGGGTCCATGCCAAATTTGGTGACAGCGCCACCTATGGGTCATGAGATAGGAAAAAAGGCTATTTTTGCGCATAACTTCTGAATCGTTTGTCAGAAAATTATGATCTTGGTGTCTACGGATTCCTTGGCTCATGCCGCATCTGTCGATGTGTATTATGCCGGGATTGACCGAACCGTCTGTCCGCCATTTTGAAATTTGTGATAATTTGCTATAACTTTTGAAGTATCGGATATATCGGCACAAACATCGGTAGGGAGCTTCGGCATGATGTCCTGAGGAAATCAGAGTACAGCGCCACCTAGGGGTTATAAACTATAACAGTTCTTATCGAATTGCTTATAACTTCTGAATTCTTTGGCATGTAAGCTCTTTTCTGCTGACCCTTGAGCTGTGTCTACTGAGTGGCGCATCTGTTAAGTCGTATGCATAGAGATCCTGAGTTCATGGGTTCGAATCCAGCCTGAGGCAGGTGTTAATTTCTTCTATTAAAGTTTTGTTCTTTCCCACCTATTCTTCCTGACCTGTCTGTAGTTCACATATGTTCTATTTTTGTCATGTTTTCTGTTGCTGCTCTGCACTGCAGTGGTTCTGATCTGTGATTGCTACGTTTTGGGTACTTGCTGCGCCTTGTGTTTTTGATTGGGTGCTCAATGCGCATTGGGTGATTGATACCTTCTATGTTGTTTGCTGTGCTTTGGGTGCTCATTTCGCTAAATCTGCTTGGCCCCGAATCGCTGCTTGCAGCTATATTTAGGGGCCAAGCACCTATGGTGCTGTGGCACCTATTGTTTCTGTTAGTATTATTATTCTTCTTAATCTTAATCTTAATCTTAATCTTAATCTTAATCTTCCCCAATGGGAGTCTATGGCAGCCCTATGAACCGTATATAGGAAAATGATGAAATTTGGCACAGTTGTAGTGGTCGTCATAAATAGTCATTTGGCCAAAAATGGGGTCTCTAGCAGTAACTCTATAGCGCCACCATCATCTCAAAAATTCAATGTTCAAATGGTTATAACTCATGATCCATTTGCTCTATGAAAATTCTACTTAGTACACGTGATTGCTCTCCTCATGCTTATTGTTTTTAATACCTTACAGTAAGACTCCACCCATTACAGTATCGGCCATTTTGAAATGTACAGTATTTCGTTTTTTCGCTACTCCTCCTTCAAATTTGGTTCAATTCTTATGAGATTTGCACATGTGATCTTTGGAGTGAGCCGCATAGAAATGACTGAACAGAATTTTGATATTTTTCTTTATTCAAAAGTAATTAATGCGCGAACTTAACGAGATTGACGCAAAATTGGTTCTGAAGCTGTATCTCGGTCATTCTTTGATCAATCGAGATGAAATTTGGTACGCTTCATGTCGACCATGAACTGGGGGTCCATGCCAAATTTGGTGACAGCGCCACCTATGGGTCATGAGATAGGAAAAAAGGCTATTTTTGTGCATAACTTCTGAGTCGTTTGTCAGAAAATTATGATCTTGGTGTCTACGGATTCCTTGGCTCATGCCGCATCTGTCGATGTGTATTATGCCGGGATTGACCGAACCGTCTGTCCGCCATTTTGAAATTTGTGATAATTTGCTATAACTTTTGAAGTATCGGATATATCGGCGCAAACATCGGTAGGGAGCTTCGGCGTGATGTACTGAGGAAATCAGAGTACAGCGCCACCTAGGGGTTATAAACTATAACAGTTCTTATCGAATTGCTTATAACTTCTGAATTCTTTGGCATGTAAGCTCTTTTCTGCTGACCCTTGAGCTGTGTCTACTGAGTGGCGCATTTGTTAAGTCGTATGCATAGAGATCCTGAGTTCATGGGTTCGAATCCCGCCTGAGGCAGGTGTTAATTTGTTCTATTAAAGTTTTGTTCTTTCCCACCTATTCTTCTCGACCTGTCTGTAGTTCACATATGTTCTATTTTTGCCATGTTTTCTGTTGCTGCTCTGCACTGCGGTGGTTCTGCTCTGTCATTGCTACGCTTTGGGTTCTTTGCTGAGCCTTGTGTTCTTGATGCACCTTGGGTGGTCAATTCGCCCTGGTTGATTGATAGGTTGTATGTTTCTTGCTGTGCTTCGGGTGCTCATTGCGCTGATGGTGCTTGGCCCCGAATCGCTGCTTGCAGCTATATTTATTATTAGGGGCCAAGCACCTATGGTGCTGTGGCACCTATTGTTTCTGTTAGTATTATTATTCTTCTTAATCTTCCCCAATGGGAGTCTATGGCAGCCCTATGAACCGTACATAGGAAAATGATGAAATTTGGCACAGTTGTAGTGGTGGTCATAAATAGTCATTTGGCCAAAAATGGGGTCTCTAGCAGTAACTCTATAGCGCCACCATCATCTCAAAAATTCAATGTTCAAATGGTTATAACTCATGATCCATTTGCTCTATGAAAATTCTACTTAGTACACGTGATTGCTCTCCTCATGCTTATTGTTTTTAATACCTTACAGTAAGACTCCACCCATTACAGTATCGGCCATTTTGAAATGTACAGTATTTCGTTTTTTCGCTACTCCTCCTTCAAATTTGGTTCAATTCTTATGAGATTTGGCACATGTGATCTTTGGAGTGAGCCGCATAGAAATGACTGAACAGAATTTTGATATTTTTCTTTATTCAAAAGTAATTAATGCGTGAACTTAACGAGATTGACGCAAAATTGGTTCTGAGGCTGTATCTCGGTCATTCTTTGATCAATCGAGATGAAATTTGGTACGCTTCATGTCGACCATGAACTGGGGGTCCATGCCAAATTTGGTGACAGCGCCACCTATGGGTCATGAGATAGTAAAAAAGGCTATTTTTGCGCATAACTTCTGAATCGTTTGTCAGAAAATTATGATCTTGGTGTCTACGGATTCCTCGCCTCATGCCGCATCTGTCGATGTGTAATATGCCGTGATTGACCTAACCGTCTGTCTGCCAATTTGAAATTTGTGAAAAATTGCTATAACTTTTGAAGTATCGGATATATCGGCGCAAAAATCGGTAGGGAGCTTCGGGGTGATGTACTGAGGGTACCTGGGAAACTAGAGTACAGCGCCACCACGGGTTATAAACTATAACAGTTCTTATCGAATTGCTTATAACTTCTGAATTCTTTGGCATGTAAGCTCTTTTCTGCTGCCCCTTGAGCTGTGTCTACTGAGTGGCGCATCTGTTAAGTCGTATGCATAGAGATCTTGAGTTCTTGGGTTCAAATCCCACCTGAGGCAGGTGTTAATTTCTTCTATTAAAGTTTTGTTCTTTCCCACCTATTCTTCTTGACCTGTCTGTAGTTCACATATGTTCTATTCTTGCCATGTTTTCTGTTGCTGCTCTGCACTGCGGTGGTTCTGCTCTGTAATTGCAACGCTTTGGGTACTTGCTGCGCTTTGTGTTCTTGATGCACCTTGGGTGGTCAATTCGCCCTGGTTGATTGATAGGTTGTATGTTTCTTGCTGTGCTTCGGGTGCTCATTGCGCTGATGGTGCTTGGCCCCGAATCGCTGCTTGCAGCTATATTTATTATTATTATTATATTTCTTCTTCCCCAATGGGAGTCTATGGCAGCCCTATGAACCGTACATAGGAAAATGAAAAAAATTTGCCACACTTGTAGTGGTGGTCCTAAATAGTTATGTGACCAAATATGGGGTCTCTAGCATTAACTCTATAGCGCCACCAACACTTCAAAAATTCAATATTCAAATGGTTATAACGCTAGAATAATTTGATCAACAAAAATTCTACTTAGTACATCTGATTGCTCTCCTCACGCTCATTACAAATGAACACCTTACATTAAGACTCCACCCATTACAGTAGCGGCCATTTTGAAAAGTACAGTATTTAGTTTTTTTGCTACTACTTTTGCAGCGTTCATTGCATTGTTACGCAATTTGGCACAGATAATCTTTGGACCGAGGTGCATAGAAATGACCGAACAGAATTTTGATTTTTATCTTTGTTCAAAAGTTATAAATGCGTACATTTATCGATGTCGACCCAAAATTCGTTCTGAGTCATTATCTCGGTCATTCTTTGATCAATTGAAATAAAACTTGGTACCCTTCATAAGGACCATGAACTGGGGTACCATGTCAAATTTGAGGACAGCGCCACCTATGGGTCATGAGATATGAAAAATGGCTATTTTTGCCCATAACTTTTGAAATGTTTGATAGAAAATTATGCTCTTGGTGTCTATGGATTCCTTGGCTCATGACAAATCTGTCGATATATATTATGCCAGAAATTACCAAACCGCCTGTCCATCATTTTGAATTTTGTCATATATTGTGATAACTATTATTCGATGTAATGTATCGGCACAAAAATCGGTAGGGAGCATCGGTATGATGTCCTGAAGGTACCTGGGAAATCTGAAAACAGCGCCACCTAGGGTTTATAAACTATATAAAACAGCCTATAACTTCTAAAAACTTTGTCCGATATTCATTTTCTTTGTGAATTTTTATTCACTGGTTTCTGTCGATTGCAACGATATCTCATTTGTCAGTTTCCAACATTCTGTTAATATTTTATTACATAGCATATGTGAAGTAGTTTTTTCGCTACTACTTTTGCAAATTAAGTCTATTTTATGCCGGGCTCTGCTCACATAAACTTTAGAGCAATCCGCATAGAAATGACCAAACACATTTTTTATATTCTCTGCCATTCCCGAGAAATACCTCTCCAAAGTTGACTGTGCCTGTGACATTGTCTCTTTGTCATATTAAATTATTATGACTGTATTATAACATGTTGTGCATTCCTATACAACATGTTTTTCTTGACTTAAACTTTAACTGTTCTCACTTAAACTATCTGATTCTCATATAAATTGTAATTTTGTTATTTCTGCTCTGCAATGTCATGTCTGCACCTTCCTTGATTGTGCCATTTGAATGTTTGCAGCTCTGAAAACCTTGGCTAGCTACACTGCCTGTGTAGCGCAGTCTACTAAACGCATGCATCAAAACTCAGAGGTTGAGGGTTCGAATCCCACCTGATGCATGTGTTATGTTTTACTAATAAGATTTTGTTTTTGAGTTAATTCTCACCTATTATTCTTAACCAGTCTGTTTTCCATGTTCTGCACTGCTTGTCATAATTTGGTTGCCAATCGCCACCACCATTTCAAAAATGCAGTAGCAGCCATTTTGAAAAGTACAGTATTCAGTTTTTTTGCTACTACTTTTGCAGTGTTTCTTGAATTGTTACACAATTTGGCTCAAATTTTCTTTGGACGGAGCCGCAGAGAAATGACCGAACAGAATTTTGATTTTTATCTTTGTTCAAAAGTTATAAATGCGTACATTTATCGATGTCGACCCAAAATTCGTTCTGAGTCATTATCTCGGTCTTTCTTTGATCAATTGAAATGAAACTTGGTACCCTTCATAAGGACCATGAACTGGGGTACCATGCCAAATTTGAGGACAGTGCCACCTATGGGTCATGATATATGAAAAATGGCTATTTTTGCCCATAACTATTGAAATGTTTGATAGAAAATTATGATCTTGGTGTCTATGGATTCCTTGGCTCATGACAAATCTGTCGATATGTATTATGCCAGAAATTACCAAACCGCCTGTACACTATTTTGAATTTTGTTTTAAATTGGGATAACTATTATTCTATATAATGTATCGGCACAAAAATCGGTAGGAAGCATTGGTATGATGTCCTAAAGGTACCTGGAAAATCTGAAGACAGCGCCACCTAGGGTTCATAAACTATATAAAACAGCCCATAACTTCTGAAAACTTTGTCTGATATTCATTTTCTTTGTGAATTTTTATTCACTGGTTTATGTCGATTGCAACGATATCTCATTTGTCAGTTTTCAACATTCTGTTCATGTCTTATTTCATAGCATATGTGAAGTAGTTTTTTCGCTACTACTTTTGCAAATTAAGTCTATTTTATGCCAGGCTCTGCTCACATAAACTTTGGAGCAATCCGCACAGAAATGACCAAACACATTTTTGATATTCTCTGCCATTCCCGAGAAATACCTGTCCAAAGTTGACTGTCCCTGTGACATTGTCTCATTAAAATTATTATGACTGTATTATAACATGTTGTGCATTCCTATACAACATGTTTTTCTTGACTTAAACTTTAACTGTTCTCACTTAAACTATCTGATTCTCATATAAATTGTAATTTTGTTATTTCTGCTCTGCAATGTCATGTCTGCACCTTCCTTGATTGGGCCATTTGAATGTTTGCAGCTCTGAAAACCTTGGCTAGCTACACTGCCTGTGTAGCGCAGTCTACTAAACGCATGCATCAAAACTCAGAGGTTGAGGGTTCGAATCCCGTCTGATGCATGTGTTATGTTTTTCTATTAATATTTGTTTTGAGTTTATTCTCACCTATTATTCTCAACCAGTCTGTTTTCCATGTTCTGCACGGCTTGCAGTAATTTGGTAGCCAAGCATCATCACCAGTTCAAATATGCAGTAGCGGCCATTTTGAAAAGTACAGTATTCAGTTTTTTTGCTACTACTTTTGCAGTGTTTGTTGAATTGTTACACAATTTGGCTCAGATTATCTTTGGACCGAGCCACATAGAAATGACCAAACATAATTTTGATATTTATCTTTGTTCAAAAGTAATACATTTGTCAACAGGAATAACTTTTAAACCATTTAATCAACTAAACTTCTATGGAGAATATTTGATAGGGTAATCTCTGCCTTCCCAGTAGCTCAACCAAATGCGTGATGGGCATGAAATCCAGAGGTTGCGGGTTCAAATCCACCATACGGCGGCAATCAAAATGGTTGACAAATTTGTGTCATGTAGAGTCAAATGTTCGAACAGGTTTGACTACCTACAGGGGTTTTAAAAAATATTCTCTTCTTGAGAAAAATCTCTCCAAACTTGAACATACACATTGTCACTTCAGCAATCTAACTTAAGCAGCTGTCTGTATGTATGTCTCCCCTGTAGCTCAACCAGATGAGTGACAGGCATGACACCTGGAGATCATGGGTTCAAATCCTGGCTAGGGCAGCAATTGAAGTCTCTTACTTTAGAGTCAAAAGCTTCAATTCATTATTTGTATTTTACTTTATTATTTTAACAGGTATTATTTCGTTTGTGCTCTTTTGGTTTAAGTCTCATGTGTAACATGTATGATGCTTTAGTGGTTCAATTGTTTTCTAGGTCAGCATTGGACTAATCGGTCCTTCTTTCAACATGCACATAAATATTATACTTCAAAATTTTTTTTTTTCATTATGTTCATTCTCATCTCTGAGTCCTGTGTGTTGATAGTTCCCATACATATCTGCTACATTGCATTTTTCAATTGCATGTCCTTTCAGCTTCGTTGCGTGTTGCAGGACCATTGTTGCTTGGCCCCGTATCGCTGTCTACAGCTATATTTGTGAACTTGTGATTGATAACTAGCATAGAAAATTTACAAATTGCATGTTTTAATCATGATGCATTTTCATGTTGCATTTTAAAAGCATCCGATTTGAAAGCATGGTACTGCTCAATCTTGCACGGTGAGGACAAAAAATGCTGTAATCTGAACCAGACATACATTAACTCTAGCTTCTTCTGTTATATATGCATTAGTCAATAATATTTTTTGAAAAAAGCTAACGTTAGGCAATGGAAAGCATTTTACTTACTTTTCTGGGTCATCCGTGTCGGGTGTCTGTTAAAGTTTGAGGTCGTCCCAGTCTTTTTCTCAATTGTGCGATTACACACACAACATTTAGCGCTGCTCTTTCCAGCATTAGAAGCAAAATTCGCGTAGGCAAACTTCACGATCCGGGGCATGTCTTTCTGCATTTTACAAATGTGAACATTTTGCGAATCATGCATCATGCATTGCACGAGCGTAAAAGTGAGTGACGTCAGTGAGTGTGTTGTCAAGCAAAGAGAGCGAGAGGTAGCAGTGTCTGTGAAGGGAGATCGCGACCGGTCTTGGGCACGAAACAGGAAAAGTGTAACACCTTATATAATTTTTTATAACATATTTAGTCAAAAAACAAGTGATGAATGCTCAAGTCCGATTGTATATATCCTCAAGTCCGAGTCCAAGTACGAGTCATCAATCCGCGAGTCCAAGTTGAGTCACAAGTCCAGAGAATGGATTCTCGAGTCGGACTCGAGTCCAAAGAATAGTGACTCGAGTCGGACTCGAGTCTGAGTCCAGGACTCGAGTACTCCATCACTGACTGTATGACTTAGTAAAAACTTAATGTTGTGATATAAATGAAATGTTGTAAACATAGTAGGTGTTGATGTACGTTCGCTAGTATAATCACAATGTTAGTTTCATTGTAGCGAAATAACTAGCAGTTCAGTCAGGCTGCAAAAGACGTCATTTCAACATACGCCAACGCCACACACTCCGTTGCTCTGATTGGTCATAGGTCTGTCCAATTGAGTGCAGAGGCATTTTTTGGTTGAGACACGCCTCATAATCATAGCCCAATGGAGCGGTATCAGACTCAAATTCTGACTAGAATTGAGTATGACAACGTCAGGCTAGTGTACCGGGGAAACAAGAGGCAAATATTAACATGTATACGTTTACATTTTCTTGTGTACAGCAATGGATTTAAGATAAAAAAAAAACATTTATACAAACTTACTCAAATTCACTCCAAATATGCTGGGTCAACCCAGCGTGGCACAGTTAACTCTTTCCCCGCCATTGACGAGTTATCTTCTCAATTAAGAGAAAACATTTGCATGAAAAACGTGTTCCTGATGAGGTTTTATGCTAATCTGTAATACCACGATTATCCACTAGATGGCACTTATATGACCCAGTTTAAAAAAAAAACTGAAGCAAAAAAATTACTAATTTTAAATTCTGTATATGTTTTGATAATCATTCTGAATCTTATCTCTAGCTAAATTCCTTCACAAAAATGCAATTATTTTAGCTTTTTTAAGAAAAATACCCATATTTAAGAGTTTATAAACAGAGAAAAAAGATATAGGTAGGATGAAAATTTTCCTGGAAGGAATTTTGTGAAACTTTCAGTTTTATGGGCATACATTTTGATGTTTATTTAAACACATCCCATTGAACTACAGAAATTTGCTCATTACTGAGTGTTAAATATATGTATATTGTGTGTCTATGTTTGTGGGTAAATTTACCCTAAGCATGCACTTGAAATGAAGGTGCACTATTCAGATACACTTGACAGTGATACGTGTATGACAGTCTTTAAAGACAAATAAGAACTTAAGAGTCATGTTAAAATTAAATTTAATAAAGGGAGTGAGTCTTGCCTGTCCATATGGTAACTCTTTCTTTCTCTCTTTCTTCCTCTCTCTCTTTCTCTCACTCTCTCTCCCTCTCTCTCAGCGGATGAAGTGTTCTGTGAAATGGTGAAATCGAACCGATTATGTGAGAAGAAACTCTTTCGTCAGTTCTGCTGCAGGACATGTTTGATGACTGCTGGATAAAACGAAACACAAACAATTGGACTGCCTTTCTTTCTCATTGGTTGTATTATGTAATGTACATTTTAAGCTAGTCATACTGTGACATTAATGAAAAATAATTATCCTCATTTTAAAAAAAACTGTAAGGGTGCTGTGTGATTTAAACAAGATATATTTTTAAGATTATCTCTTTTTCAAACATGCAGTACATGTATAAATTACTTATTTTTTATTCAAAGACATCACTAAGAAACAGATATTATAATATGAGGATTGTGTATGGTAAAAACCATCTGAAGCACTGTTCTCAGAACTAAACGAATCTTGTGATTTCCAGAGGAAGTGATTACATGGATGAATGTCATCTGAAATTGTTGTTTCCAAACAGGAAGCAAAGGGAGGAAGCTGGAATTTTAAGAGAGACATTTAGTGAGACCGATCTTTTGAGGTCAAAGAAGTAAAGAGTGATGTAAACAAACAGTACTGTACATTTTGAAGTGTGTTTCTAATGATTGCTGTATAATATGAAGGTTGAACAAGTCCTTCAGTGGTCTCCGATATAAAAACCTGACTTTCTTTGTCATCGGTTTTTGCTTTCTTTCATGGTAAAGATCTCAGTTTCACTTTTTTAATAACCTTTACTCTATAACTACACTGTAAGACATTATGGAACAGTGATTGTTCGATACAACTGATTTCCATTAATATTCCATCAACCCAGTGGCGGCCTGTGAATTCTTTTTCAAGGATGCACGATGCGAAGGTTGTCAAAACGTGTGTGGCTTGTTATTTCAATATATGTTTGGCACGTCATGTGAACCTATATGTGCATCACGCGTCATTTCCAAATCCGTGACTGCTGCAGATGGTTTGAATGGGTTTATGATAAAAGATGATAACTCTCGGGTTTGCCAGGTACTTGCTTAATCTTATGTATAATCAAAGTTTAGTGTTAAGTTAGTGTCTTACAAGTATTTTGTGAACGTGAGCGTTTCTTTTATAAAAACTTTTTTGACGCGTGTGCAGCAGGCACATATTTTGACATGACCATGATGCACATAAATTCACATGACGCACCGAACACATATTTTGAATTTGCGCCCCTCAGAAGAGAAGTCACCAGTCGCCACTGCATCAACCTATTGAATATGCACCTTAAACACTTGATTATTTATTAATTTAGTAATGTCCTCTGGACTCACGTGCTGGACTGTACAAGTTTTGTTCCTATTTTGGTGCATTTGGCTTTCCATAAAGAAGAAAACAGGTTATAAGATTTTTGATTATAGGTCATTTTACAAGATGTGATAAAATAAACAATTAACCTTGATTTAGCAGACGGTTTATTTAAAGTGACTTAGAGTGTTATGGATTTTATCAGTGGATATTTTCCCTGAGGACTGACCACGTAACTGCTAATGCAATGCTTTAACTGTTCAGCTACAACAACTAAACTGAAAATACATGATCACTCTTGCTCTGATCACCCACTCACAAACATGCATTCTGTGACCTTAGTTCTTTCTATTGTGTAACAATGGTAAAAAAAACATTCAGTGTGCACCGATACCAATGCAAACCCATGGCAGTGACAAGCAATCCACTTCTTCTGAGATCTGCAGCGTATTAGCATTGACACAGTCAGAAACAAAATCATACATGTCAAAGTACTGAATCTGTGCAGGGACAAAGCACCCTAGATGTGGGTGAGACAACCTGATGTGCGATCCATATCGTGTTTAAAAGTGATACAATCCTGTGTGTTTGCTGTTCACATGCAACATTATCCGATCTGTGCCTGATCTAAGTGGAAAATATACAGTTTAAATGCGCCCTTTGTGTAGGGGAAATTAGATCTGGACTTTTCTCACACTGAGGAGGCCTGTCCTGGTGGTCTCCATTTAAACACTAATAATCACTTCGGTTATTTGGATCTTTTTCAATGATTTCCCATGTTCTCAAACTAGAAGTTGTAAATATTTACAGTGGGCTTTCCAGAACGATCTGTGATGCACCTTCAAGAAAAGTCTTGGATGGTTTGACCCATAGTTACCCAGTGATGCTTTGACTGCAACATCCTAAAGCAGAACTAATAAAAACAGACACACACAGTTCACAGCTGGTTTTAATAACAACACCAAATAGAACTAATCCACAATGCAAAACCCTTGCCAATGGATGTTTCTACTTTGTGTTAGTGAAGTTGCATGTTAATAGATCATCTCAGATATGTAGTGTTTTTACAAAAAGTAACATCATTTCACATCAAATGGTTAAGCCTAATCCTGAGCTAAAATGCATGTGCCATTGTGTTGCCTTAGGATGCACACTAGTAATGGTTGTGTCTAAGTAACATTTACAAAAGCTACATAAATGTCATAATTTAACTGAGGTTAACCAGTGTTGTAATTATGTCAGAGATTATGGGGGTCCCCTAGCTAACACGCCCAACCCCCCCCCCCCCCCTTTTGTTGGTCCTGGATCAAAGTTTTAATCAAAGAATCTCCTAATTACCCTTAACTCAAACCGTAACCATTTTTTAACCCTCAAATTTGTATGAAATATTAAATGCTTGATTCTTGATTGGCCAGTCGCAAGAATTGCAGGTTTGTTATTCCCAGAAAACAACTAATAACACACAATAAACTGGAAGCTGCAAATCATTTTGGTAGGTTTAGTTTAATAAAACACATACATTTTACATAAATATGTCTTTTAACAACATATAACATTATATTTACAAATGATTAAACCAAATAGTGTGCTTGTGACATTTGAATGTCTTGTCGTATCTAAAATAAACAGGTTTTCCTCATGGAAGGTCTGCATTCATTAAAAATGAGCAAATAAAATATTTTTAATCAATATTTAATGTTCCTTACCTTACTTCTGAGGCAAATAGCCATGTAACGAGCGGGATTATGTACTGGCAGCCGGTTGTTATAGTGAAATAAGCCTCTTCAGTGTGATACAAGAACCTAAGCTTTGCATCGGGTACTGGTCACACTGTCGCGCCTTATTTTTGCAATGACAACCAGCTGCCTATACATTATCCCTTACAAGTAACCTCCATAACACACCGTACTGCCATCTGAATGTGGGATGTCCTCTACCACACAGAGACATATTCTGATGTGATGAGTGTTTGATGATTACAATTATTTATCATTGTTTATTATCAATATTAGTTAGTTTCTTTGTTTCCTTTCATTTGAGGTGGTGGTTGGGGCCTTGTGACACAACTGCCTTTGATCAGGCCCATTTATTCCTCTAACCCAGCATAGTTTAAGACAGTGGTTCTTAAAGTTATTCCTGGAGGCCCACTGCCCTGCACATTTTGTATGTCTCTTTTATCTGACAGACTCAGTTCAGTTCATGGAGATCCCTTCTAAAGAGATGATGATTTGAAACAGGTGTGTTAAATAAGGGAGACATACAAAATGTGCAGGGCAGTGGGCCTCCAGGAATAACGTTAAGAACCACTGGTTTAAGACATTGTTGAGATCAACTCTAAAGCCATTTAATCTCATAGCTGTCTACAAGAACACCTACTACTGAAATACTAAAGAGATCTCATTAGTGATCGTCCTCATGGCACTGCTGAATTCTGTCCTCATCCATCGGGTCTTCCACCTTAAGTTTGGTTTGAACTTCAGCAAGTGCAAACTTCATTATGCTCTGCCAAGGCTTTTTGTGCTTTGATAGCATTTGTCCATGCAGGGTGATGTTCTCATGGTAAGAGCAGAGATAAGAGTGAATGCCCAGCAGTGTTGCATGCTAAGAGAGTGACTGCATCCTGGAGTCCTGGAGCGTGAATAGACTTCTGCACCACTGCTGAAAGGTCCTGAGGTTATCAATGCACTGTGATATCACAAACAAGTAGCTATTGCACCTGTCTGATAACTCAGTGGAGCCTAGTACACATAAGCAGATAATAAGAAGATAAGGAAAGGGTGAAAGAAACCGAAGAAGGAAAACAAGCCTTTGTTTTGCAACATGCTGAGACTGCTCAATCAATCTACTTAGATATGGACACTAAACCACAGTTGTCAAATCTCCAACTGCTTCCTTCTGTCATGTTTTAGGACAACCTTTTGTTTTTTTAATGTCATCCCTGTTACTTAACTGATAGAGAATGAACCTATGGCTAAGCCACGCCTCCAAACACAATGAGCCAATCGCAGTGCACATAGCTAACCCAATACCCTCAGACCTTCTCTGCTTACACGTTCATTGAAATGCATTGTAGTTAGTCTGTTTTCAATCGTTTTTATATGTTTTTATATGTCAAACGGTGTGCATGGGGTACATGCAACTCCGACACTAGGTATCCCAAGAGGCTGGGCAAGGTTGTGTATTTTTAACCCTTTCCCAAGCTACATCTCAACCGAGATAACCTTAAGTGTCTTCTCTGGATTAAGTTATGCGGTAGACCACAACACCAACTAAACGTGGATAAATTAATTAAGGATGTCTGCAACTGTCTAAGCCAAGTCAACAATGTATTTGAACGTTATCTTTAACATCTTTAACGGAACATTAGCTTAACGTTAGAAAACATTAGCTTCTAGTTGCGTTGTACATCATGTCACTTAGCTTCATTTACATATCTGTAAATAACCGAGATAACAAATGTTATTTGTAATAGCAATGTTGTGCTGAATGATTTATGTAAATACTGTAGCAACAAACTAAGGGGTATCTTGGTAAAGATGGTAAAAAGGCTTGTCCTGGAATTTGATCATGATGGCAACGAGATGCAGTTATCGCGTTTCTACTTTGACCTGTAAATTTTTGCCTGGAGTTGAAGCTTTTCATCAAACTTCTCAACAATAAAATTATTGATATAACCCTTCAATGCATAGTTAAGGCTCTTTTGGTGACTTCAAGATGACATATAGTCTTTCTGTCTCCAAAAATTATCAGTTGCCTCTTGTGAAATGTCTCATAAGCCCTTTTCACACAGACATTCCGGAAAATACACGTAAAATGCATCCTGGATTTTTCCGGAATGTTTAGATTTTTTGTTCATTCACACTGCCAAGATTACACGGCATCTGATGGTCCCGGAGAGACACGTGACCTTTAGAAACTCCTGCCCTCTCTACTACACAGCGTCTGAAGTTTGCATATTATTTATTATTTCTCTCTCCAGAAACCACTCGCGTGCATTTTGTTTATGATAAGACTATAAAGGAGCGCGTGAACGCACAGTTCTATGCTGGTGAATGATCTCAGCTTCTGAGTAAATATTTGACGAGCTCTCTGATCTCTGCTTTAAAACAGTTTTTAGACATTTCTCATCGTGATTGTTTATATGGATTTAAAACCCGCATTTTGTGGAGCTGAACGATATATCTTGTTGGGATGACGCGCGGGTATTTTCGTTTATTATAGCTCAAATGAGCATGTGAGGCGATATTCTTTTATGCTGCTGAATGATATCCGTTTCAACGCAGCAAGTAACGAGCTAACTTACCTGATATTTGCTTCAGTCCAGTTTACTGACATTTCTCGTCATAAATGTTGTAAATCCCTCATTTTAAAGAGTTGAACCAACTTCATGTTGCTGACACGCGCGTCCTCACTACGGCACATGGGTCATTGTTTATGCGTCTCATTTATCATTTCCTGATTACTGCTTCAATCTAGTTTGCAACATTTCTCGTGGTGCATGTTTATATGTATGTTATCTCTCGTTTTAAGCAGCTGAACCATAACTTTTGTTGTGATGACACGCGCGTCCTCACTACGACACGACCATTACGGCATTCTTTCGGCTTCTTGTTCACACAGAGGGTTTTCCGTATATCTGACTAGGTCCTTTTTCCGGCAACGATCCCAGAAGATTAACGGGATGAGTTTGTGTTCACACAGACACTTGTCTGGCAATTTTACGGGTATTTTCTGGGACCAAAGGTCTGTGTGAATGGGGTTCTACTGTGACAGCTGCCATACCGCCTATCACCGAATGTTGATTGATTGTCTGAGTGAGTGGAGGGGGCGTGGCTTAGCCATAGGTCAATTGTGCTTGTAACAAAGATGTCATAAGTTTGATACCAGGGAACACACAATAATGTATACCTTAAATCGACTGTAAATCTTTTTTATTCATATTCGTAAAGCCTTCTTGTTTGGTTAAAAACAATCTTTGAAATTTTGAATTTTGGAGAAAACTTTTTCCTTAGTGTCACTTTCCAAGAGTTCCTGTAGTGATTAATGTTCCTCAGGTATTGAGTATTCTGTTTGAGATACAAAGATTTATGTTTTCTGAGGTGACTTCTGGAGAAACAATCCAGATCAGTTACTGCTTAAAAAAGCAGACTCCTAGGCAGGATCCTGACAGTACCCCTCCCTCAAGGGACACCACATGGCGTCCCAAAAGGGAGCACACAAGACAAGAAAAACATGACAGATAAACAACAAGACATGACTATTAGGGCTGTGACGGTGGCAGTTTTTTACCACGGCGGTGGTAATGCACAAATTCACCGCGGTGGTTATAGATTGATTTTGTGTGTGCGTGTGTGGGGGGGCGCATGCACGTGCACATTGATGCATATAGGTCTTATACATAATGCATACATATATTTTGAAATATAAAAATGTAAACAATGATCAGATATATAGTTCTTAAAGCAACACTATGTAGTTTTTCAACCTTTAAATAATGTCTCTAAAATTATTTCACTGATAGAACAACTCTTAACTGGACAAATTCTACTGCTGCTGCAACCTGAGAAGCCTCCTAGCTGCTACAAGCAGACTCTGAAAGTGGCGGTGGAGGGTAGAGCACACAGCCCCGCCCCTCCCCCTTGCCTGCAAAAGAATGTCTGATACCAGGCACTGTTGCGCTTTTTAACCACATGGGGGAGCCTTAAGTCAATTTTACATGAAAACTACATAGTGTTGCTTTAACAAATGTGCGTGTTTATAGGCGCCAAATTCTTTTTCCGCCGTTTGGTGCTCGTCACAGCGTCAAGCAATGCTTAGGTTACTTAGCAACCAAAGACGCTCTGAAGTGCCCACGTGCTTTGAAGAGGAGGGAAGCGGCGCGGTCACGTGATGCAACTGTGCGTATGTGCTTGGCAATTTCGGTGGCTGCTCGAGCTGAGCCCCGGAGCACACAGGAGACCGGCTCATTTCTGCGTGTTTATTGTAGCACTTCCACTCATGAAACAACAAAGTGAGAAACCTTTTTGGGGTTATAATGTTTCCAGCCGCACTGTAAACGTGTTCTGATGGTGTACTGGTAGCGCAGATTGATACTTTTTCGTGACCAACAGAGAACAGACGTTTCTCAATCTGAAGGCTGCACCCTTTCGAAGGTCATGGCTGTATATGTCATCAAGCCTGGTTTATTATTTTCAGACATTTGCAAGTCATAAGCATATTACAACAATGTATGATTAAGAAAAAATAATAGTCAACTTTATAATTATGTTGGCTTGACAAAGCCAACATACTGTTCTTCGATCTAAGCTTATTATTATTATTATTAGTGGTGCTTGCATTTATGCAAAGCATCACTATTACTATCTTGCATACTTATTATTATTATTATTATTATTATTCTTCTTTTTCTGGACACTTTTTCGGCGCGTAACTCGTCCCGCACGCTTTGTCGTAGACCCATAAATTAGGGCTCAAATCGACCGGCTTATTGAGGAGAGGTGTGCTATGACTTTTATAAGCGATCGGGTGCAGGATTTCCGAAAGGGGGGCGAAAAACCACCCAAAAAATCCCATTGACTTAACATTGCGCCCAACTTTGACGAGTCATAGCTCCGCTCGAGGATTTTGTAGAAACATGTGGGTTACAACATTTGAAGAAGGTGGTAGGCTCTGTAAGAACATGGATCACAATGGGGTGTAAGTTGTACCCCTGGGGTGTAAGAGGTGCCCAAAAGTGCCCCAATGAAAAGTCAATGGGGCAAAATCCCATAGACTTACCATTGCAAAAATTTTGACGGGTCATAGGTCCGAGCCAGGATTTCATAGAAACATGTGGGTTACTAAATTTGAAGAGGGTGCTAGACTCTGTCAGGACGTCCCCCACAATGGGGTGTAAGGTTACTATAGCAACCATTTTGGGCACCCTAGCAACCTATACCATAGACTGCCATTATAAAATGCCCGGATGGATATCTTTGCACCACAGTGTCATAGAGACATGGGGGTGGGCTCATTTTACTCAGGCATCCAATCAGTCTCTCAGGATCCTTACAGACTTACTAAGCCACGCCCCTAGCAACCACTTTTGAGCACCCTAGCAACATAAAATACAAACAGTTATATCTCGGCATCAGAACATCGTAGAGACACGGGGGTTGGACCGTTTTACTTGTGACTAGGGGTGTAACAATTGGGCACATCATTGGCCACTCCCAAGCCACGCCCCTAGCAACCAAATTTGAGCACCCTAGCAACCGAATAAACAAAGCCTTATATCTCCGCATCAGAACATCGTAGAGACACGGGGTTTGGACCGTTTTACTTGTGACTCGGAGTGTAATCACTGGGCACATAATTGGCCACTCCCAAGCCACGCCCCTAGCAACCAAATACAGTACCCTAGCAACAGAGTAAACAAAGCCTTATATCTCCGCATCAGAACATCGTAGAGACACGGGGGTTGGACCGTTTTACTTGTGACTCGGAGTGTAATCACTGGGCACATCATTGGCCACTCCCAAGCCACGCCCCTAGCAACCAAATACAGTACCTTAGCAACAGAGTAAACAAAGCCTTATATCTCCACATCAGAACATCGTAGAGACACGGGGGTTGGACCGTTTGACTCATGACTCGGAGGGTAATCACTAGTGGATGCAATTTTTTTCCCTAGCAACCAAATACAGTACCCTAGCAACAGAGTAAACAAAGCCTTATATCTCCGCATCAGAACATCGTAGAGACACGGGGGTTGGACCGTTTGACTCGTGACTCGGAGGGTAATCACTAGTGGATGCCATTTTTTTCCCTAGCAACCAAATGCAGTACCCTAGCAACAGAGTAAACAAAGCCTTATATCTCAGCATCAGAACATCGTAGAGACACGGGGTTTGGACCGTTTGACTCGTGACTCGGAGGGTAATCACTAGTGGATGCCATTTTTTTCCCTAGCAACCAAATACAGTACCCTAGCAACAGAGTAAACAAAGCCTTATATCTCCGCATCAGAACATCGTAGAGACATGGGGGTTGGACCGTTTGACTCGTGACTCGGAGTGTAATCATTATGGGATGCCAATTTTTCCCTAGCAACCAAATACAGTACCCTAGCAACAGAGTAAACAAAGCCTTATATCTCCGCATCAGAACATCGTAGAGACATGGGGGTTGGACCGTTTGACTCGTGACTCAGAGTGTAATCATTATGGGATGCCAATTTTTTCCCTAGCAACCAAATATAGTACCCTA